>NC_090302.1:21051893-21354924 GCF_039906515.1 Pseudorca crassidens | reverse complement strand
TTGTTGAGGATCTTTGCATCTATGTTCATCAGTGATATTGGCCTGTAGTTTTCTTTCTTTGTGACATCCTTGTCTGGTTTTGGTATCAGGGTGATGGTGGCCTCGTAGAATGAGTTGGGGAGTGTTCCTCCCTCTGCTATATTTTGGAAGAGTCTGAGAAGGATAGGTGATAGCTCTTCTCTAAATGTTTGATAGAATTCGCCTGTGAAGCCATCTGGTCCTGGGCTTTTGCTTGTTGGAAGATTTTTAATCACAGTTTCAATTTCAGTGCTTGTGATTGGTCTGTTCATATTTTCTATTTCTTCCTGATTCAGTCTTGGCAGGTTGTGCCTTTCTAAGAATTTGTCCATTTCTTCCAGGTTGTCCATTTTATTGGCATAGAGTTGCTTGTAGTAATCTCTCATGATCTTTTGTATTTCTGCAGTGTCAGTCGTTACTTCTCCTTTTTCATTTCTAATTCTATTGATTTGAGTCTTCTCCCATTTTTTCTTGATGAGTCTGGCTAATGGTTTATCAATTTTGTTTATCCTTTCAAAGAACCAGCTTTTAGTTTTATTGATCTTTGCTATCGTTTCCTTCATTTCTTTTTCATTTATTTCTGATCTGATTTTTATGATTTCTTTCCTCCTGCTAACTTTGGGGTTTTTTTGTTCTTCTTTCTCTAATTGCTTTAGGTGCAAGGTTAGGTTGTTTATTCGAGATGTTTCCTGTTTCTTGAGGTAGGATTGTATTGCTATAAACTTCCCTCTTAGAACTGCTTTTGCTGCATCCCATAGATTTTGAGTTGTCGTGTCTCCATTGTCATTTGTTTCTAGGTATTTTTTGATTTCCCCTTTGATTTATTCAGTGATCACTTCGTTATTAAGTAGTGTACTGTTTAGCCTCCATGTGTTTGTATTTTTTACAGATCTTCTCCTGTGATTGATATCGAGTCTCATAGCGTTGTGGTCGGAAAAGATACTTGATACAATTTCAATTTTCTTAAATTTACCAAGGCTTGATTTGTGACCCAAGATATGATCTATCCTGGAGAATGTTCCATGAGCACTTGAGAAAAATGTGTATTCTGTTGTTTTTGGATGGAATGTCCTATAAATATCAATTAACTCCATCTCATTTAATGTATCATTTAAAGCTTGTGTTTCCTTATTTATTTTCATTTTGCATGATCTGTCCATTGGTGAAAGTGGGGTGTTAAAGTCCCCTACTATGAATGTGTTACTGTCGATTTCCCCTTTTATGGTTGTCAGTATTTGCCTTATGTATTGAGGTGCACCTATGTTGGGTGCATAAATATTTACAATTGTTATATCTTCCTCTTGGATTGATCCCTTGATCATTATGTAGTGTCCTTCTTTGTCTCTTCTAATAGTCTTTGTTTTAAAGTCTATTTTGTCTGATATGAGAATTGCTACTCCAGCTTTCTTTTGGTTTCCATTTGCATGAAATACCTTTTTCCATCCCCTTACTTTCAGTCTGTATGTGTCTCTAGGTCTGAAGTGGGTCTCTTGTATACAGCAAATATATGGGTCTTGTTTTTGTATCCATTCAGCCAATCTGTGTCTTTTGTTGGGAGCATTTAGTCCATTTACATTTAAGGTAATTATCCATATGTGTGTTCCCATTCCCATTTTCTTAATTGTTTTGGGTTTGTTATTGTAGGTCTTTTCCTTCTTTTGTGTTTCTTGCCTAGAGAAGTTCCTTTAGCAGTTGTTGTACAGCTGGTTTGGTGGTGCTGAACTCTCTCAGCTTTTGCTTGTCTCTAAAGGTTTTAATTTCTCCATCAAATCTGAATGAGATCCTTGCTGGGTAGAGTAATCTTGGTTGCAGGTTTTTCTCCTTCAACACTTTCAATATGTCCTGCCACTCCCTTCTGGCTTGCAGAGTTTCTGCTGAAAGATCAGCTGTTAACCTTATAGGGATTCCCTTGTGTGTTATTTGTTGTTTTTCCCTTGCTGCTTTTAATATGTTTTCTTTGTATTTAATTTTTGACAGTTTGATTAATATGTGTCTTGGCGTATTTCTCCTTGGATTTATCCTGTATGGGACTCTCTGTGCTTCCTGGACTTGATTAACTATTTCCTTTCCCATATTAGGGAAGTTTTCAACTATAATCTCTTCAAATATTTTCTCAGTCCCTTTCTTTTTCTCTTCTTCTTCTGGAACCCCTATAATTCGAATGTTGGTACGTTTAATGTTGTCCCAGAGGTCTCTGAGACTGTCCTCAGTTCTTTTCATTCTTTTTTCTTTATTCTGCTCTGCAGTAGTTATTTCCACTATTTTATCTTCCAGGTCACTTATCCGTTCTTCTGCCTCAGTTATTCTGCTATTGATCCCATCTAGAGTACTTTTAATTTCATTTATTGTGTTGTTCATCGTTGCTTGTTTCATCTTTAGTTCTTCTAGGTCCTTGTTAACTGATTCTTGCATTTTGTCCATTCTGTTGTCCATTCTATCTCCAAGATTTCGGATCAACCTTACTCTCATTATTCTGAATTCTTTTTCAGGTAGACTGCCTATTTCCTCTTCATTTGTTAGGTCTGATGGGTTTTTATCTTGCTCCTTCATCTGCGTTGTGTTTTTCTGTCTTTTCATTTTGCTTATCTTACTGTGTTTGGGGTCTCCTTTTTTGCAGGCTGAAGGTTCGTAGTTACTGTTGTTTTTTGTGTCTGTCCCCAGTGGCTAAGGTTGGTTCAGTGGGTTGTGTAGGCTTCCTGGTGGAGGGTACTAGTGCCTGTGTTCTGGTGGATGAGGCTAGATCTTGTCTTTCTGGTGGGCAGGTCCACGTCTGGTGGTGTGTTTTGGGGTGTCTGTAGACTTATTATGATTTTGGGCCGCCTCTCTGCTAATGGGTGGGGTTGTGTTCCTGTCTTGCTAGTTGTTTGGCATAGGGTGTCCAGCACTGTAGCTTGCTGGTCGTTGAGTGAAGCTGGGTGCTGGCGTTGAGATGGAGATCTCTGGGAAATTTTTGCTGTTTGATATTATGTGCAGCTGGGAGGTCTCTTGTGGATCAGTGTCCTGAAGTTGGCTCTCCCACCTCAGAGGCACAGCACTGACTCCTGGCTGCAGCACCAAGAGCCTTTCATCCACAGGGCTCCTTAATTTGGGATGATTGGTTGTCTATTCAGGTATTCCACAGATGCAGGGTATATCAAGTTGATGGTGGAGCTTTAATCCACTGCTTCTGAGGCTGCTGGGAGAGATTTCCCTTTCTCTTCTTTGTTCTCACAGCTCCCAGGGGCTCAGCTTTGGATTTAGCCCCGCCTGTGCGTGTAGGTCTCCGGAGGGCGTCTGTTCTTTGCTCAGACAGGACGGGGTTAAAGGAGCCGCTGATTCGGAGGCTCTGGCTCACTCAGGCCCGGGGGTAGGGAGGGGCACGGAGTGTGGGGTGGGCCTGCGGCGGCAGAGGCCGGCGAGACGTTGCAGCCTGAGGCGCGCCTGTGCGTTCTCCCGGGGGAGTTGTCCCTGGATCCCGGGACCCTGGCAGTGGCGGGCTGCACAGGCTCCCCGGAAGGGCGTGTGGCTAGTGACCTGTGTTCGCACACAGGCCTCCCAGTGGCGGCAGCAGCGGCCCTAGCATCTCATGTCTGTCTCTGGGCTCCGCACTTTTAGCCGCGGCTCGCACCCGTCCCTGGAGCTCTCTCAAGCAGCGTTCTTAATCCCCTCTCCTCGTGCACCAGGAAACAAAGAGGGACGTAAAAGTCTCTTGCCTCTTCGGCAGTTCCAGACTTCTCCCCGGACTCTCTCCCGGGCAGCCGCGGTGCACTAACGCCCTGCAGGCTGTGTTCACGCCGCCAACCTCAGTCCTCTCCCGGCGCTCCGACAAAAGCCGGAGCCTCAGCTCCCAGTCCCGCCCGCCCCGGCGGGCGAGCAGACAAGCCTCTCGGCTGGCGAGTTCCGGTCGGCCCGATCCTCTGCGCTGGAATCTGTCCGCTTTGCCCTCCGCACCCCTGTTGCTGTGCTCTCCTCTGCGGCTCCCAGGCTCCCCCACTCCGCCTCCCGAAGCCTCCACCCGCGAAGGGGCTTCCTAGTGTGTGGACACTTTTCCTCCTTCACAGTTCTCTCCTGCTGGTGCAGGACCCGTCCCTATCTTTTTGTCTCTGTTTAGTTTTTTCTTTTGCCCTACCCAGGTACATGGGGGGTTTCTTGCCTTTTGGGAGATCTGAGGTCTTCTGCCAGCGTTCAGTAGATGCTCTGTAGGAGTTGTTCCACGCGTAGATGTATTTCTGGTGTATCTGTGGGGAGGAACGTGATCTCCGCGTCTTACTCTTCCGCCATCTTCCCGGAAGTCCTCCCATCCTCAAATCTTAAACCTAAGAGCTACTTGCAGATTTCCAGTCAGGGCAAAGTTCCTGTTAAATGTCTGTTAAGACAAAGTGGGATGAACTTAGAGGCTTTTTTTTTTTTTTTCTAAAGGAGAATTCAAGAAAAGAATTCAAGATACACATCACCCCATAGGTCTTCTCTTACGTGCTGTACACAGTGAGTCAATACACCATGCACAAGCTCTGGCATCAGACAGACAAATTTCATATCTTGGCTCCAGCAACTACTAGCTGTATAACCTTTAAGAATTCACTTAACCTCTGAGACTCAATTTTCACATTTTATAAGATGGAAATAACAGTAACAGTACCTTAGTTCTATGGTTGTAGTAAGATGACATATGTAAAAGACTGACAACATATCCAACTAAAAAGGCTTTTAGAAACTTCTCTGCACAACTGCCACTGTCCAGTCCAACCAACCGCCTCTTCAGTTTTGCTGTATATTCAGCACTCAACTCAGCTCACATAGTCTGTCCTCAGTTAATTGGTAGCTATTATTAACTACAGTCCTCATCCAAACCAGCTCTATCCCCTGACCTCACCTCTGCTAGTTTGCAGATTCACTGACCCCATCTACTCACTAATTATGGCATCTCAGAGGACACTCTACAGCCAGCCAATGCCCCCTTCTTCTCTCCAAGTGGCACCCTGACCCCTCCCTCACCCTGCATAGCTGATTCATCAGTGCCTGCTAATACTGGGCCAGTTCTATGCAAGTCTAGACTAATGACCTGTGCTAAAATGACATTAGAGCATGTGTTCATACACATACGTTCCAGAAAGATTTGTTCAAGGGCTCACTTTTAATCATTTTTAGAAAAATATCTAAGAAATTCTAAACTACCTTCCTTAGGACTTTCAAAAGTGTAAAACAAGGTGAGGAAATTCCAGGCCAGAGACCAGAACTAACATATGGCTTAAATTTCATATAATCCAGGCCACAGCTTCTAAAACCACATGGTTGGTGCTTTAAAATCAACATATCCAATTATGAATGTATCTGAAAGGTCTCTTGGCATCCTTCCAGAACCATCCTCCACCCTTAGTATCTGATTCTGACATCACTTCTCAAATTAGGTGTCATGAGTAATAAAAAGAAATCAGTTTCTTTTTTTTTTAAATAGATCTTTATTGGAGTATAATTGCTTCACAATACTGTGTAGTTTCTGTTGCACAACAAAGTGAACCAGCCAAATGCATACACATGTACCCATATTTCCTCCCTCTTGAGCCTCCCTCCCATCCTCCCTATCCCACCTCTCTAGGTCATCACAAAGCACCGAGCTGATCTCCCTGTGCTATGCTGCTGCTTCCCACCAGCCAACTATTTTACATTCGGTAGTGTATATATGTCGATGCTACTCTCACTTCGCCCCAGCTTTGCCCTCCCACCCCATGTCCTCAAGTCCATTCTCTATATCTATGTCTTTATTCCTGCCCTGCAACTAGGTTCATCAGTACCTTTTTTTTTTTTTAAGTTTCCATATATATGCGTTAGCATACAGTATTTGTTTTTCTCTTTCTGACTTACTTCACTCTGTATGACAGACTCTAGGTCCATCCACCTCACTACAAATAACTCAGTTTTGAAGAAATCAGTTTCTAATTGGTGGTTTTGATGATGGTGGCTATGATGGTAGGTGGCTTTGCTGTAGGTAGGAAAGATATTGCCCAGTTGTCTTTACACAGCCCTGTATCTTGCTAATTCAGGCCACCCACACTTGTCAGCTTGAAGGTACTCCCACCATCCACTTGACTCTAAAAGAAGTCTGGGGCGTTTGCAATCCTGCTCCTGTGGTGATGCCAGTTCACCCAGAACATTGGCGCCGGGAGGCCAGTCCTGAGGTCAGGTGGTAGTACCTCCATTTTACAGATGCAGAAATGTGGTCAGAGTTGCACATGCCACCAGACTAGATCCGTCGATCAAAACAGAGACCTAGCTCAGCGAATCCTGCAAGAGAAAGTGGATGTTTTCTACAATGGTGAAAACAGTCCTCTTTACAAAGAAAAACGAGAGGCAGAGAAGAGAAAGCAAGTAAGGAAAAAAAGAGCAAATGAAACCCTAGAGAAAAAGAAAGTCCTGAAAGAACAATGGGAATCAAGTAAAAATGTGCCCGGAGAAAGAACTGCAGATTCTGACCGAAAGAACCTGCTGGATGCCTCCAGGGATGGCAGCTGTGAGCTCCACCACCAACGCAGCTGTGATGGGCTCCAAAGACAGCAAAGTTTCTAAACAGCAGACAAACTGTAGTGAATAGCGATGCACACTTTGAGAGTAAAACTATAAAGAAAAAAAAGTCCAGGCCATGTTGATTCACATTTCCATTCTGCCCACTGTGACCAAGAGACAGATGCTGAATATTAGGTCCACATAATGAGACGGAGTCCTTGCACCAGTGCCATGGGCAGCTGTACCAAAGACCCACTAGAGGCTGAGCCAAGTCCTTCTGAATTAGTATATTCATCTTGCCCAGCTGTAGACTCAGGGCTGGGTAAGGGGGGTAAGCTTTATGCCATACCCAAGGATCAAGCCACAGAAAAGCAGATATAGCAAGTGGAAATAAGGAAGCTGATCCCAGTGGGTTCAACAACGGTCAGGGTCTATGTCAAAGCAAGCAATGAGAATGACTGCACATTTCAAGTCAGTCACATCTGTGGTATGGAACCAAGGAGGAGGTTGTTTCCAGAATAGAATTTGTTGGACCAAGAATCATTCGTGGTCCTTTCAAAGGCACCAGGAGCTGAGATAGGTGTATGAAGAACAGGGACTGGATAGATAATCAAATGTGATTCAGGTGAAAGGAAAGCAGGCTTTAAAAACTACTACTTTAAATAGTAATGTGTAAACTCTTTAGAAATACAAGACCCTAAGAGTACCACACATTAAAGCCCAAGAAGAACAGGCAAAGCAATGGACCCAGGAAGATGTTTGCCTTATATGCTTTTATTAGAAAAAATGTTTAAAGATTGAAGAATAAAGTAATTAAATATTCAACTCACAAGCTTAAATATGATTTAAAAAACAACAACAACAGAAGAAAGGGACTGTAAGGTAAAGGAGAAATTAATACAATCAAAAACAAAACAAATGGACTTCCCTGGTGGTACAGTGGTTAAGAATCCGCCTGCCAATGCAGGGGACACGAGTTTGAGCCCTGGTCTGGGAAGATCCCACATGCCGAGGAGCACCTAAGCCCATGCACCACAGCTACTGAGCCTGCACCCTAAAGCCCGCGAGCCACAACTACTGAGCCCATGTGCCACAACTTCTGAAGCCTGTGTGCCTGGAGCCCACGCTCCGCAACAAGAGAAGCCACCACAATGAGAAGCCCGCGCACCGCAATGAACAGCCCCCGCTTGCTGCAACTAGAGAAAGCCCATGCGCAGCAACAAAGACCCAACGCAGCCAAAAAATAAATAAATAAATACATGTATAAAAACCAAAAAAACAAAGGAGGAGATGGCAATCTCATCACAAGCAAGTCACATCATAAGGGGGAAGAAAGATCAAATATAAACATCATTTATTAAGCACCTCCTAGCTCCAAGTACTGTATGCCGGGTGCTAGGGACAGTATTGAAAAGGACTGACATATGCTGGCTAGATCCAAACCACAGATGGTCTAGAAAGGTTTATGAGAAGGAAAACTCAGGATATTAGTATTTCTAGCTTCCATTTTTAATCTTTATAGTTTGACTTTGTTCTTACTGGAAAGTAAAAATTAACATTTATTTGTATCACTAATATAAATTTTGATGATCTGGATTTTTCCCTCTTTTAGAATACTTATAGTGAATAGTTACAGTGAAAAAAATCCATGTATTTCTCACAGTTTCAAACCTTGTTTATTTCTCTGTTCGTTTAGTTTTCTTTTTTATCAGTGCTTCTGCTTCCTCTGCCACTCTCTTATCTGTAGTTTAAGCTTATGGGTATTAATTTACAAAGGATGCCCACACCTCTTAACTGTAAAAAAGTTAACGTAGGACCAATATACCCACTTACTTGGAGTATAGAGTATCATGTAAATGGTGGTGAAAGCATCAGGTATATGCTGTTGCTTTATCAGACATACTAAATAATGCACAACTACTGCAAAATATCAATTTCATTCTGTCTTTAGTTACTTGAGATTATGCCACATGCATTATCTTATCTGCAACTGAAGGTAGTACTTATACTCAAAGCCATTGCTAAAGACTGAATTAAATTTCCTTGGAATTAATATACATGTAGCTTATCTACCTCTGTCTTTTATGTTTTCCATCTTAAGTGTCTTCAAAATGTAAAAGCAATTTAATTTGCTGCTTCCTTTCTATTAGCCAGTTTAATCGATCAAGCCAAGTGTAAAATGGCAAAAAACTGTTTTCACTTTGCCATTTTCCCAAACACATGAAACTTAAGAACTCCTTGATCTTAATTAAGATGACATATCACCAAGGGGACTGAATCACCTCTCTTCTATTACACTGGTCCACTTCCCACAATATTGTGTAATTGGGAACAAGAGACAAGGTGATGCATTTATATCAGCACTTACTGAAATACTAATTAAACGCTTTAATAATCCAACAATTACATGAATGTAGTCCAGTGCAACCAAATTATTCCCATGCGGTTACTGTTTTATCAGAAACAAGTTAGTATAAAAATGCTTTTGAACTCCAAAAGGTACACTCCATTTCTCATTACCATGACTTATAGCAGTAATATGTATCTGCTGGAAATGCCTGAAAGAACTGTAGGATTTGGAATTTATTTTCATGATCACCACACCTATTTTGCTTCTCTTACACAATATTTATTCTTTCAATAATAATCACTGAGCACCTATGTACCACGCATGAAAGAAGGCAAAATAATGTATAGAAATGTTCAGAAGAGACACAAGGATAATTCAAAAACACAACAAATTCCTAAAGGCCATCTGTATTTGTCTTTGATTAGGCTTTTGTTATTGTCAAATTATATTTAAATACCAGAACATGTTATGGCTTGCTGTGTCCAGCGCGTAAAAACTAGATCATTACTTGCCATTTGTGACAACAGGGATGGTTCTAGAGGGTATCATGCTTAGTGAAATAAGTCAGACAGAAAGACAAATACCATATGATTTTACTTATACGTGGAGTCTAAAAAACAACAGAAATAAACAAAACAAAGTGAAAACAGACTCACAGATACAGAGAACAAACTGGTGGTTGCCAGAGCGGAAGAGGCTAAAGGGTTGGGCAGAATAGGTGAATGAGGATTAAGAGGTACAAACTTCCAGTTATAAAATAAATAAGCCAAGGGGATGTAATATACAGCGTAAGGAATATGGTCAGTAATAGTGTAATAACTTTGTATGGGAACAGATGATTACTAAACTTATTGTGGTGACCATTCATAATGTATGTAGATATCTAATCAGTATGTAGTACACCTGCAACTAACATAATATTATACATCAACTTATGTTTCAATAAAAAAAAAAAACTAGATCATGCTACTTTCAAATGGATCCTGAACAGTTTGCGATGCTATGAGCATAAGTTCAGACATCATAAACACCTAATTTGTGTTAAATCTTACGTTAGTATAATAATAGTATAGATTAGTAAAAACCACCTGACGTTTTATAGATCAATCAATAGAGAAATAATGAATTAAAAACAGCAAAGAATTACCTTTCTTCTGCTTTCTTTGGCTGTCATTTATTCTAATTCTGTTTATTCTATTTGTATTTATTTTATAGTTTTAGCTCTTACATATTGTTGTTGATCCATTTTGAGTTAATTTTCATATTTTTTGGCAGCTACTATGTAAAATAGTATGGAGGTTCCTCAAAAAACTGAAAATAAAGTTGCCATATGATCCAGCAGTCCCACTCCTGGGCATATATTCAGACAAAAAAAAGGTACATGCACCCCTGTGTTCACAGCAGTACTATTTACAATAGCCAAGAAATGGAAACAACCTAAATGTCCATAGACAGATGAATGGATAAAGAAGATGTGGTATATATATATACAATAGAATATTAGCCATAAAAAAAATAAAATAATGCCATTTGCAGCAAATGGATGGACCTAGAGATAATCATACTAAGTGACGTAAGCCAGACAGAGAAAGACAAATACCATGTGATATCACTTATATGTGGAACCTAAAATATGACACAAATGAACATATCTACAAAACAGAAACAGACTCACAGACATAGAGAACAGACTTGTGATTGCCAGGGGGGAGAGGGGATGAGGAGGGAAGGATTGGGAATTTGGGATTATCAGACGAAAACTATTATATATAGGATGGATAAACAACAGGTCCTACTATATAGCACAGGAAACTATATTCAATATCCTGTGATAAACCGTTACAGAAAATAATGTGAAAAAGAATATATATATATATATATATATATGTATGTATAACTGAATCACTTTGCTGTACAGCAGAAATTAACACATTGTAAATCAACTATACTTCAATAAGATTAAAAACATTTTTTTAAAATTTCATATATATGGTATGAGGTAGGAGTCCAATTTCATTCTTTTTGTATAGAAATCCAGTTGTCCCCAGCACCATATGTTGAAGAGGTATATAGTAAGCTGAGGCAATCATGGAGTTCCCTTTGTTTATATCTCATCTCTCAGAAATCACTGTACTTCATTGCCTCATATCCAATGTCTTAAAAATCACTGTTTACTATATTTTGTCTGGTTTCTTAATTGTTTCAGTTGATATGATGGTTAATTTTAGTGTCAACTTGACTGGGCCACAGGGTGCCCAGACATTTGATCAAAATTTTTCTGGCTGTGTCTGTGAGGGTGTTTCTGAATGAGATTACATTTGAATCAGTAGACTGAGTAAAGCAGATTGCCCTCCCTAATGTGGGTGGGCCTCATCCAATTAAACTAAGACCTAAAAAAGCTGAGTAAGAAGGAAACCTCCTGCCAGACAGCTGAGCTGAGTCATCAGTCTTTTCCTGCCTTCTGACATTGGTTCTTCGTGGGTCCCAGGCCTTCAGATTCAAACTGGAACTACATCATAGGCTCTCCTTGGTCTCCAAATTGCTATTTAGAGAACTTGGGAGTACTCAGCCTCCATAACTATGTGACCCAATTCCTTATAATAAGTACACACATGCGCACACACACACCCCATTGGTTCTGTTTCTCTGGAGAACCTGAGTAATACAAGGGAGTTGATAAATCTGCTCCTAGTTACTTCATCTTGGCCAGAAGCATAAGTCTAATGTATTTTTAAGACAATACTTTATGGCAGGACAAGCAATTACAAGAATAGTCATGAATAGTTTTTTCTTACTTTTCTGCAAGATTCATACTTTTGCCATAGCCATGAGTCATGGTTCTTTGTGAAACTGAGCAGGACCCTGAGGTGCCCTCTGGGATACAAAAGTCTTTCTGTGTCCCCAGTTTCTTATTTGCAGGATGAAGGCCTCATTCCCCTAGACCTTCCTGAATACCAAAGAGCAGATTCAAACAGTTGCTAATCAGGAAAGTAAGGGAATGCAGAAACAAAGGAGGAGCGATCAAAAAAAAGGTAATGCAGCTACTAAAGCAGGATGCTGGTTTCTCCTCAAGGGGAGTTCTTCCGCAGGAACTAAGGCCCACATCCAGGTGGAGAATGGTAACTTCAGGCTGAGCACAAGATTCCTGGAACACTGCCCTGTTACCTCACCACTAACCAATCAGAAGAAAGTCACACATCCTGCAGCCCTCACCCCAAATCTTGCCTATAAAAACTTTTCCCGAAAATCATCAGGGAGTTCGGGTTTTCTGAGCATGAGCCACCTGTTCTTCTTGCTTGGCCCTGCAATAAATGTTTCTGTGCTCCAAACTCCAATGGTTCCTTTTGTTTGGTCTCGTTGTGCGTTGGGCACATGAACTCATGTTTGGTAACAAGATGATAGTTATGGAGACCCTTGACTGAAGGAAAAATACCCAGAATTTGGCATCAGTCAAATCTGTGTGAGAATTCCTTTCACTGACCTATTCTTTGATTCACTGGGACCTAAACTCAGTTGATCCTACCATGTTTTCACTGTCCCAGTACCCCATCCTCACTTCTTTCTTTATGCAGCTTAGATTTGATGGTACTGGGCTGGCCAAAAAGATCATTTGGGTTTTTTGTAAGATGTTCTGGAAAAACCTGAACAAAACTTTTTGGCCAGCCCAGTACATCATTGAAAACAATCCCTTGTACACTCTGAATTCCCTCATTCCTTTCTTTCTTCAACATAACCTAATGACTGTTTTCACTTTAAACTTATGACCACTAAACTCAAGTAAGTCCTTAGGGCTACCTAGTGATTGTACTTATCTCCCTATTCCAGTGGTCTCAAATGTTTTTGTGCATTAGAATAACCAGAGGACTTGATAAAACAGAGCATTTGTGCCAACTTTCAGAGTTTCTGATTCAGTGGGTCTGGGATTGATCTCAGGTGGCTGTGGGGTGGCTGCAGCCTGCAGTGGCTTGAAGCAGGATCTCGGTTCCCCAACCAGGGACTGAACCCAGGCCACAGTGGTGAAAGCACCAAATCCTAGCTGCTAGACCACCAGGGACTAGTAGCTGGGGCAGGGCCCTGGCTCTTTGTCTGCTTTGAAGAAGGAATTCAGCAAAGAGACAGAAAGTAGTGAAATAAGTAAAGTGTTTATTAGGAGAAAAAAGTTATGTGCAGATAGACACACCGCAGGCTCAGAGAGAGAGTTACATGCTTTTGGGGTAGTTTAAATCACTTATATGGGGGCAGTTCTTCCAAGTGTCCCCTGGCCAGTCATCTTGCTTTGTCTGGCTCTGGGTCCATATTTGGTCTGACTCAGGACCCTGCCCTGTGTGCGTGTGCATCTTTTAGCTAAGCTGGATTCCAACCCAAGGGTCTCTGGGAAGTTAACAGAACATATTATGGTCTGGCACCCCCTCCCTTCTCTGACCCCTGAGGAACTTTTCTGTGCATGTGTAGTTTGGGAGGTCTCCTTGACCTCAAGAATGAGAAATATGTGGTCTCTCTATCTTTTATCCAAGCAGGACTCAGCTCCTCCTTGCTCCTGCCATAATCTTTATCTTGGAGTATCTGTCCACAGGAAACAGATTCCAGCTGCTCAGCCTGGGGCCCATCTATCGCCTGCCTCAGGATGAGGCCCAAGAATTTGCATTTCTAACACATTCCCAGATGATATTGGTGCTGCTGGTCAAGGGGTCACACTTGGCTCGAATCCATTCACTCTCCCACTGTCCTAATTGAACATCTCTTCAAATCTCCAATTCCTTCTGCTCCGTAGTCACTCTCACTGAGGAAACAGAAGCAATCAGAAGATAATTTCCACATGCTCGCAATGTCACATCTACCTCTCTGACATGGTTCCCTGCTTGGTCACTTTGTCCCATCTGCAAAATCCTCCTTGCTTTTCCTCAGGTGCACCAACATTGCTCCCACTTCAGGGATTTTGCCATGGTTGCCTGGATCACTCTTTTCCCCAGAGAGCTGCATGATCTACTCCTTACTTTAGGTCTGCTTAAGTGTGTTCTTATTAGAGAGGCCTTCTCAGACCACCCTAAAAACCTCCCTGTGTGTGCCTGTCATTTCCTATCTCCCCTAACCTGGATTACTTTTCTCTAGGGCACTTATTACCACCTGATCGTTTACTTATTTATTTCTCTACCATCTACATTTAGCTTCAAGGAGACTTTGAGGAGGAGGGAGGTAGTGGCAGCTGAATTCTCTGGAATGACACTAAATTAGTGATAACAGAACAGATAGCACTGTAATCTGTTTATCTAAGAAATCTGACTGTGAAAGAAAGGAGAAACAGGAACATGAAGCAGCAGGCTCAAGCAGAGGTTTCTTAGGATGCAGGTTGAAGGAGCAGGGGCCAGATCAGTGCAAAGAGAAAGTTTAATATTGAAGGTATGTATGGGAGACAGGCTTGCTTAAATATGTGGAAAGAATGGTCTCACAGAGCACAGATTTCTGCTTTTGTTTTTAAAGCAGCTATCTACTAAGTGCAGGGCACTGTGGGAAATAGTTCACACCCCTTGCCACATCTGATTAATCTCCATAACAAACCTAAGAAGGAGGAATTATCACCTAGTTCTTTTCTATATAATCATTCTACTGAGAGATGTTAACACACAGGCTTCCCTGTCCAGTTTCATCCTTCCTTTCTCCCTTACCTTACTTATAATTGATCCTGTTGGATCTCCAACTTCAGGTATTCATACAGTCAAATATCAGATCTCAGGAGCAAACTTTTGTGGAAGGGGCTGAACCACTTCTTTACTACCTCAGGCGGTTATCAAGCTGCCCACAGGTAATCAATTATTTATGCTCAGAGAATCCAGAAGTCACCCTGACTCACAAGAACCAACCTCTGCTGACTGACTCCACAGTGTCTTCATACCAACTCACCTTCTGTTTAACTCTTAGAGCTATTCCAAATAGTTTTTCATCACAGCATCTACTCCAAATCCTTTCTTTCCAATTTCACCCTCAGCCCCTCCACTTTCAGCAGAAAGCCTTCACTCACCAAAAACATAGATGGCACCCAACAGAAAATGTTTCAAGCTCCCTTCCCGCTACTTCAAACGTTCATCTTTCTCAGGAATGTTCCTTTCCTCTGTCCCATCATTATTCCTGCAAACGGTGATAACTGTATGGCTTCCTTTCCAACATCTGTATCCCTTTTTCTTGCATTATCTTACTACCCTGACTGGGACCTCCAAAACAATGGTGATAACAGACATTCTTATCTTGTTCCTGATTTAACCTGCAGACCTTCAGTGTTTTTCCTCATTTGGACAAAACTTCAGTGTTTCCCATAACTCTGGGCTTGGGTGTTGGCTTATCACAACAATGTTTATTTTAAATGCTTCAAGGGTGAAACATCCATAAAGAGCTGGTTCCAGGCTCACCTAAAGCTTCTTCACTATGATGAAGCTTAACCATACACAATTCTGCTAACACAGAGAAGATATTAGACGTATCTACGTTACCTTTTTTTTTTTTTGCAGTACGCGGGCCTCTCACTGTTGTGGCCTCTCCCGTTGCGGAGCACAGGCTCCGGACGCGCAGGCTCAGCGGCCATGGCTCACGGGCCCAGCCACTCCGCGGCATGTGGGATCTTCCCAGACCGGGGCACGAACCTGTGTCCCCTGCATTGGCAGGCGGACTCTCAACCACTGCGCCACCAGGGAAGCCCCTCTACATTACCTTTTTAAAAAATCGTATATAATCTTTCCAGGTATTTTAATCGCAAGTCAGCTATTTGTTGAAATCTTTATTTTAGTGTCCTCTTTATCACCAAATAATTTTCTTTCTATAATGACTATAAACTTCTATAATTTCTATAATTTTCTTTCTGTAATGACTATAAATGCAGTCTATGTTTGCTCATTTCACAAAAGTACAATATAGGTGAGTGGTCTATAAAAATGAAAAAAATTCAAATTGAACCATATAGTGGCCAGCAGGACCAAATAATCTTATAAAAACCTTATTAGAAAAAAAAATTAGACAATCAGTTTTATAGTACAAACTAGCCAAGAGAAAACCAATTTCAAAAACAATTCTTGTGAAATAAGCCAGAGAAAGACAAATACCATATGACCTCACTTATATGTGAAATTTAAAAAACAAAGCAAGACAAAACAAAATGAAAATAGACTCAGATATAGAGGACAAATGGGTGGATGCCGGGGGGAGCGGGTTGGGGGTGGGGGTAGAATGGGTGAAAGGATTGAGAGGCACAACCTCCAGTTATAAAATAAATAAGCCACAGGAATGTAATACGCAGCATAAGGATTGTTGTCACTGATATTGTCATAACTTGTATGAGAACAGATGGTCATTAGACTTACCATGATCATTTCATGATATATGCAAATGTCAAATCACTATGTAATACACCTGAAACTAAGATAATATTGTATATTAACTATATAATTTTTTAAAAGCAATAGCAAAAATAAGAATATATTAAAAAACAGAATGAAAATAAAACAATTCTCAAATGTTTAATAATATATATTTTTATGACATGACTTTCAGCTGTTGTTTTACCTTCCAGCTAGACTGCATCAGACTTTAACCACCCTTCCAGCATTGTACATATGCAGGGAGCAAACACAATCTATTGAAGCGAAGCAGTATGTCTAAAAGGGCTCAATTAAATAGTGGAATGTTTCTTGTAAATTAAAGCCCTACTGAATAATCATCTTCCACGCAAATTATCTTTCATGGGGTGTTCCAACAATGTGCCATCATCATATGTAGCCGCTTTAATACATGCTTATTTGTAATGCTTGACATAATGAATTCTCCTTCTTTATTCCTGTAGAAATGAGAATGAGAATTTAAGCTTTTTAATTTTTCCTTGCTAGACTGCCTTTGTGAGTGCACCAGTAGACACTATTTTTTCAAAACCTTCAGTGCAGAAGAATGATTTAACCAGATGCACACTACCAGTACCTTTATCAGAAATAACATTTTAAATGGATTTCTGATGAAAAAAAATACCATGTTATCCTCTCCTCCTCCAAAAAAGTAAAACTTCCCTGGGTGCCCATAAGCGTACTCTCCTAATCCTTATCTCAAATGTTTAAAGTTTCTATCCTTAGACAAAAAGTCATATGCTAAAATGTAAACACACAAAATAGAGATTGTTAGCATAATACATTGGGGGGCCACATATTTCCTAAAAGTTATACAAAATCATATGTTTGTGTACAAATGTGCATTTTCTGAGAAGAGAGTGCAAAGTTTTTTCTCTTTTTTCTTTTTCTAAAATTTTTATTTGAAGTATAGTTGATTTACAATGTTGTGTTAATTTCTCCTTTACATCAGAGATTCAGTTATACATATATATACATTCTTTTTTCATATTCTTTTCCATTATGGTTTATCACAGGATACTGAATAAAGTTCCCTGTACTATACAGTAGGACCTTGCTGCTTGAGAGTGCAAAGTTTTTAATCTGACTAGCAAAGGGGTCAAAAAAAGGCAAAAAGATTAAGAGTTACCAAGTAAAGCTAAAAGATACACTATCTCAGAGGCATATTTTGATCTTACAAGTATGGAAGGTTTGACTGATATCCCAGTGGATTCAAATTTAGTTCCCTTGGTGCTAATATGCTGCACATTTATCACACAGAACAAAAATTCCTACTCAAAAGAATCAAACTAAAATATTCAATCATAGTCATTTCTTAAAATCTAAAGAGAGATTCCACACATCCTTCCTAAGCACTCCAGATTTATTATGTGCATTTGATGTATCAGCCTAAACCCTGAAAAGAGTAACTGACAAGGGAGTTAAGGGGGAATCTGAGTCATATGCTACTCCTTGGACCAGAGCCTGGTGTACCAGCAGAGGGCTGGTAAAGAAAGGCTAATTCAGTAGCACAATTTCATGTTTCACAAACGTCTCTGTAAATTATGGTTTCCTTCCCCCACCTCGCAGATGTTCCTAAAAGTCCTTAGCTTAACTATTAACTAAATCATAAATACTGAATTGCATTAAAAAAATTTTTTTGTCAGAGGTCTTTCCACTCACTTTAATATAATGGACTAGGAAGATTCCCAGGGACCTTCAGATTCAATTAAATACCACAACTGCTACAACAGCAATGTACTACTGAACATGTCCTGTTAGGAACTCACTACCAAAACTGCTACACTTCTAGTTGTTAATAAACACGATCCCCAGGTTCTATTCAAAATTAATGTGCCCACAGAAACCCTAAGTAACAACGCCTGATTTTGCAAGGAAGGCAGAAACTTTCTTATAAAGCTAGTGTGGCAGAAACACTGCTGTCTATATCTGCATTGATCTAAATATGTTTAAACATATTAAAGCTTGAGCAAGGAACACTTCTGAAGACTTAGCACTGAAGAAAACAATATCAATATTGCAAAAAAATTTCAGATTTTTCCAAGTATAAAACAATAGAATCTTATGCAGTCCCCAAATGAGCAAAAGCACAAAATACATTAGGGACACTCTATGTATATAAAATTATCCTTAAATAAATACCACAAAGAAAAATACATTTAACTTTTTTCACAAAAAAATTGTTTTTACAAAATGTCACAGTACTCTATAAGTTAAATTTCATTTCCTTCATATTTCAAATTTTACCAAAAGCTTTACCATATGGTATTTCAGAAATCGTCATTTTCTAGAAAAAAAATTTTAATTGTTAATTCTTAACTATATCCATTATGTGAGTTCAATGGTCTTCAGCCTCTTTGAGTTTAGGGGACACTCAAATACTAGAATTTTGTTTGTATCCCTCAAAGGACTGAGTCACATCCTCATGTATCACTCTCTACTTGATCCCCTTTCTTTAAATAGAACTCTTTACTGTCCTGACCTATATACTCACAAAGCAAAGTTCTTGCATGCTCCAGTAAACAAGCAATCTTTCCTAGAGCTGGCTGGACACTGTCCTTTGCCTTTTACCACACATCCTGCCCCATGTTTCATCACATGACCCACTTAGACCTAACTCACGTTTCTCTTATTAAAATAAAAGTAAACATTGTTTTCTCCAAAATCTGATAACCACCTATAAGAGTTTATAGTATAAGTGCTACAACAGCACACTGTTTGAAGCCACTGTGCTAATTAGAATGATTAGCTTTAAAATGTTCTTAATAAACTGCTACGTGTTAGCTATGAAATCAAAGTAGAGAAACATATATAGACTTTCAATAATATAAGTATTTGCTGAACTCAATTTTCTCTGGTTTCTAGTGTTTAAATACCTTCCCTTGTAGATATTTAAACCTCAATAATAATTTGTCCTATGTGCCTCACACTATACTCACATGAATTCATTTAATGCTCACAACAACCCTATGGCGTATATACTTAGTATTATATACTGTTTATAAATGTGAAACGAAAGCACAGAGAGGTTAAGCACTAATAAGGGCCAGAAACAAGATTTAAACCCAGGTAGTCTGAGTCTAAAGTCCATGTTCTTAACCAGGGTGCTAGCCAAAAGAATTCATTATTAGCACATATTTGCTACGGTAGTTTTGGCACTGGGAGAATTTGGACAAAACAGATTTAGGTATTATTATTTGCAAGGATTTTCTTTAAGTTAAAGATTAGGTAAATTATTAATCACAAAAATCACTAAAGTGCTGGAAAATCTCAGATCAAATGATGATGAAGCATACAAACACCTGCGAAAAAGAACTAGAAGCCTGAGTTCTTTCTCTCCTCTAGATCATTTCCTTACGCATAAAATAAAGGGGCTAAACTATAAAATAGATCATTCCTACAATTCCTTCTGGTTCAAACACTGAAAAATTAATAATTAAAAAAAGCAGCTACTGGGAATTCCCTGCTGGTCCAGTGGCTAGGACTCCCCGCTTTCACTGGCAAGGGCCCAAGTTCAGTAGATCCCACAAGCTGCACGTGGCGCGGCCAAAAAAAGGAAAACAGCTACTCCTCAGATGATTTAAGACACTGCTGCCTGCTAGCAGATTACAGTCAACCTGGGGAGGATCTAAAGTACTTGATTTCTAAAGTATTCAAAGACAAAGATATGCAAAATCCTTTAAGTTTTTAAATATGTTTTTTATTATAAAATATAACCAAATTATAGGTATTGGTAGTATAGTGGTGGAGCATAGCTGCCTTCCAAATTATAGAAAGTTTAACAAAAAGAAAAATATAATTCATAACCCCAGCACATTAAAAATGTTAACATTTTAGGGTATTTTCTTCCAATCTTTTCCTTATGCATTGCTTTACATAACTGTCATTGAGCAGAGAAAGAGGGAGGGAAATGGAAGGGAGAAAGAGCTTTTTTTTTGAACAATTTATAGTAGGGATTTTTCATGTTGCCACAAGGCTCTGCATGATCTGTCATCACCCCTACCCCCCAGTTACCTGTCCAACCTCATCCCTTGCAACTCCTCCCTCCTTCTGTCTACAGCAGCCCTTCACCTTATTGCTGTTCCTAGAACACATCAGGCACATTTCCAAGTCTGGCCCTTTGTACTTTCTGTTCCCTCTGCCTCAGATGCTATTCCTCCAGCTACCTGAGTGTCAAGATCTTTCACTTATTTTAGGTCCTTACTAAAAGCCATTTTCTCAGTGAGGCCTTCTAAATCTACAGTGTCAAGCCCTCACCCTGAAATATTTCATATCTCCCTTCCCTGCTTTTTTTCCATCTTAGCACTTATCCCTTATGTGTTATTTTCTGTATTTATCTTGTTTATTCTGTCTCCTCTACTAAAAGTTCTATAAGGGCAGGAATTTTTCTCTTTACTGATTTCTAGGCACCTAGAAAAGTACCTAAAGTAGCAAATGCCTAATAAATATTTGTTGGATGAATAATCTCTCTAATCGTCATTTTAAGTGGCTATGTCCTATTCCATTAAATGCTTATACCAAGGATTCATTTAATAATTCCCCGTCTGATGGATATATTGGTTATTGCCAATCTTTCACTATTCCATATAATGCTCTATTGCAAGGGTCATCAAGCTTTTTCTAGAGCGGGTCAGATAGTAGACATTTTCTGCTTTGCAAGGTCTCTAGCAACTAAACTCTGGCATTGTAGCAAAAAAAGCAGCCACAGACAAGGAATGGTTGTGGCTGGATTAAGGCTGCATCAGGCCAGATTTAGCCTGTGGTCCCTGGTCTCTGCTTCCCTGCATGCTTTTGTGCATGTATCTTTTTATATCTTTGCAGTTATTAGAATCACTAGATAAACGGGTATGAATATATTTATGGTCCTTGACACATTTTATCAAACTGCTTTTCAAAATGATAAACATGGGGAAGGGGGACAAAAAGAACAGGGACACACTGATGGTGGTGGTGTGAATGGATACAACTACTTTGGAAAACTAGCAATAGCTACTAAAGCTGAACATATATACCCTATTACTCAGCAGTCAGTCAGGATATTTTTCTTCAGAAAGGCTATGTTAGATACTAGAAGGAACACAAGAGGTTCCTCCAGGATGCTGATAATGTCCTGCTTATTGATTAGAATGCTAGTCACATGTGTTCAATATGTAAAAATCTATCAACTGTACACACGATACATTCATTTTTGTATGTATATTATACTTCAAAGGGGTTCGGAACATGCCATCCCCCAAAATATGCCACTTTGGCATACTGATTATTTTGAGCTATTAGCATTTGAGAATCACAAATGCAGAAAGGGCTCTCTGACCTCCCTCTTTCTACGTAAAAGCAGGTCATATAGTTTCCCATGAGAAAGGTGCCCTCTTTATACAGGAAAGGAAGAACATTCTTATCACTGGTAACTGGAAGTCAACGCCAATATGGATCTAAACAAACAAACCTATTAAAATAACCTTTATTGTCCATTAATTTCCTCCATTTATTTCCTAGTTGCTCTCTGACAATTTACAGCCCCAAGCTAAAACTCCTTTGTCTTGTGTCTTCTCTACAAATTTATCATTTCTTTGTTTAAAATATATATAAGCTCTCAATCCTGACTGCTTCTCTGGGTCTTCATTTTCCTTATGAAGACTCCCGTGTGCACATAAAAAATATTAACCAAATTTGTATGCTTTTCTCCTGTTAATCTGTCTTATGTCAGTTTAACTCTTAGACCCAGCCACAGAATCTAGGAGGGTAGAAGGAAGTTTTTCCTCTGCTACAGCTTCTAAGTTTAAAACAAACAAATAAAACCCCCCACTAGGTACCCATCAGCAATAAATATGAGAATAAGTTCCTCCCCTCCTTTCCTCTCATCAGCAATGGGGAATTATCTCATTTTATGTTTTTGCTAATTTGATAGACTTTTTTTTTTTTTTTTTTTTTTTTTGCAATACGTGGGCCTCTCACTGTTGTGGCCCCTCCCGTTGCGGAGCACAGGCTCCGGACGCGCAGGCTCAGCGGCCATGGCTCACGGGCCCAGCCGCTTCGCGGCATGTGGAATCTTTCCAGACCGGGGCACGAACCCGCGTCCCCTGCATCGGCAGGCGGACTCTGAACCACTGCGCCACCAGGGAAGCCCCTGACAGACTTTTTTAAAGTATTGCGATTCACATATAACTTTATGTTTAATTATCACTGAGGCTGAACATTTCTCTTATTCTTCATTTTATCTATTGTTCACTGGAGTTTTATTATTTTTTTGTAAATCATGAAAGTGAAACAATACAATGCCATAAAGACCTCAGTTCTTTGTCTGTCATATTGCAAATATTTTCTCCAGACTGTTGCCTTCCTTCTTAATTTACTTTTTAAAAACAAAGTTTTCATATAGCCAAATTGCCTGACCTTTTCACCTATGTACCTCTTTCTCAAAAATATTATATTGAATTATATTCTTTCATTTTTAACAAAAATATTGTTTCTTATTACATAATGTTTAGGGATATCCTTATTTCTCAGGCCAGTATGCTCTTAAAAAGACAAATAAAATATTTATTTGGATGATGAATGGGAAGGCATCAACAAAAAAGGTATTAAGGCAAATCTATAGAATAAGTTTTGACTCCCAAAATAATCTTTAATAAGAAAAGCCCTAAACTTCTAAGGCAATTACTTTATTAACAGAAAGTTCAGATTTTATGCCTTATCAGTGTATAAACACATCATTAGACAAAAGCTAAGTATACAGGAAACATACTTTGTGTAAGATTTTAGTTTGTCAGAGAGAAGCCAGCCAGTTAGTCAAGAAACAATGTAACAATATATTATTACATATCAAGAATATATTCATACACCAAATATATTCATAACAAAATACATTCATTGTCATACTGTTATTTATAAGAGTATACAGTTTTCATTGAATGCATTCATATATATTAAATATACTCAAAAAGAAAATATTTGTAAGATGACTAGACTATCATATGATCCTTACCTTTAAAAAAGAGAACACTCCCTAAAACACTTCAGCTGAAACTTCACAGAAATCTTCAAAGGCTGATCTTTTTTTCTTTTTTAATTATTAATTTTGAACTAATTTTCGACTCAGAAAATTTGCAAAAATAGGGCAGAGTTCCCACACCCCCGTCACCCAACTTCCTCTAATATTAACTTACATAATCATAATAAAATTATCAAAACTGGGAAATTAATATTGGCGCAATACTATTAACTAAACTATAGACCTTCTTAGAATTTCAGCAGTTTTCCACTCATGTCCCTTTTCTGATCCACCAGCTTACCTAGGATCCCACATTGCATTTAGTTGTTATTCCTCTTTCATTCCCTCTATAATCTGTAATGGTTTTTTAGTCTTCCCTTGTCTTTCACGATTTAGACACTTTTGAAGAGTGTTGATCAGTTGTTTTGAAAAATGAACCTCAGTTTGGACTTGTCTAATGATTTCTCATTATAGAAGTGAGGTTATGCCTTTTTGACAAAATTGCCACAGAAATGAGGTTCTGTCCTTAGTGCATCTTACTGGTGATAACCTCGATCACTTGGGTAGGTGGTGTCTGCCGAATTGCTCCATTGTAAAGTTACTATCCCTCCCTTTATAAATAATTATAATATGTCTTGGAAGACATATTTTGAAACTATGTAAATCATTTTTCTCTTCTGAATTTTGACCACTAGTTCTAGCATCCACGGTGGATTCTGTTTGCAACAATTGTTTGCGGTGTTTGCCCGTTGATGTCTGTTTCTTCTGTGCCTTCTACATTTACTAATTGTAGAATATTATATTGTGTCTACTGTAAGGTAGAGCTAGAGACATAGTCTTGATGAAATATATTATTCCTTAATCAAGTCTTTATTTGAGAGCAGTAGCTCATTCCAAAATGTGATATATTTATCTCCTTAGACCTCTGTTGGTTTCCTATTTGTGCTCACAGAAAACTTGCAAAAATAGTACAGGTTTCCATACACCCCCCCCCAGCCAACTTCCCCTAATATTAACATGTCACATGTTACATGTTATTAACATTAACATGTTATCAAAAGTAGGAAATTACCTAGCTTATTTGAAGGCTATTAAAACAATTAGGCAAGAGATAATGGTGGCATGGGTCACCTGGATAATTGGGGAGATGATGAGAAGTGGTTGGGTTCTGGATATATTTGAAGGTAGCATGAACAGGATTTGTGAAAGGATTGGATGTGGAGTGAGAGAGGAGAGGAGGAGTACAGGATGGCTCCAAGATTTTTATTTTTTAACATCTTTATTGGAGTACAATGCTTTACAGTGTTGTGTGTCTGCTGTATAACAAAGTCAATCAGCTATATGCATACGTATATCCCCATATCCCCTCCCTCTGTGTCTCCCTCCTACCTACTTATCCCACCCCTCTAGGTGGTCGCAGAGCACCAGGCCGATCTCCCTATGCTATGCAGCTGCTTCCCACTAGCTATCTATTTTACATTCAGTACTATATATATGTCACTGCTACTCTCTCACTTCATCCCACCTTACCCTTACCCTGCCCGGTGTCCATAAGTCCATTCTATACATCTGTCTCTTTATTCCTTTCCTGCCCCTAGGTTCATGAGAACTATTTTTTTTTTTTTTTAGATTCAGTATATGTGTGTTAGCCTACGGTATTTGTTTTTCTCTTTCTGACTTACTTCACTCTGTTCGACAGGTCCATCCACCTCACTACAAATAACTCAATTTCGTTTGTTTTTATGGATGAGTAATATTCCATTGTGTATATGTGTCACATCTTCTTTATCCATTCATCTGTCAGTGGACACTTAGGGTGCTTCCATATCCGGGCTGTTGTAAAGAATACTGCAGTGAACATCATGATACATGACTCTTTTTGAATTATGGTTTTCTCAGGGTGTATGCTCAGTAGTGGGATTGCTGGATCATATGGTAGTTCTATTTTTAGTTTTTTAAGGAACCTCCATACTGTTCTCCATAGTGGCTGTATCAATTTACATTCCCATGAACAGTGAAAGAGAGTTCCCTTTTCTCCACACCCTCTCCAGCATTTATTGTTTGGAGATTTTTTGATGATGGCCATCTGACCCATGTGAGGTGATAACCTCATTGTAGTTTTGATTTGCATTTCTCTAATGATTACTGATGTTGAGCATCCTTTCATATGTTTGTTGGCAGTCTGTATATCTTCTTTGGAGAAATGTCTCCTTAGGTCTTCTGCCCATTTTTGGATTGGGTTGTTTGTTGGTTTTTGGATATTGAGCTTCCTGAGCTGCTTGTTTATTTTGGAGATTAATCCTTTGTCAGTTACTTCGTTTGCAAATATTTTCTCCCATTCTGAGGGTTGTCTTTTCGTCTTGTTTATGGTTTCCTTTGCTGTGCAAAAGCTTTGAAGTTTCATTAGGTCCCATTTGTTTATTTTTATCTCCATTTCTCTAGGAGGTGGGTCAAAAAGGATCTTGCTGTGATTTATGTCATAGAGTGTTCTGCCTATGTTTTTCTCTAAGAGTTTTACAGTGTCTGGCCTTACATTTAGGTCTTTAGTTAGTTTTGAGTTTATTTTTGTGTATGGTGTTAGGAAGTGTCCTAACTTCATTCTTTTACATGTAGCTGTCCAGTTTTCCCAGCACCACTTATTGAAGAGGCTGTCTTTTCTCCATTGTATATTCTTGCCTCCTTTATCAAAAATAAGGTAACCATATGTGCGTGGGTTTATCTCTGGGCTTTCTATCCTGTTCCATTGATCTGTATTTCTGTTTTTGTGCCAGTACCATACTGTCTTGATTACTGTAGCTTTGTAGTATAGTCTGAAGTCAGGGAACCTGATTCCTCCAGCTCCATTTTTCTTTCTCAAGATTGCTTTGGCTATTCAGGGTCCTTTTTGTTTCCATACAAATTGTAAAATTTTTTGTTCTAGTTCTGTGGAAAATGCCATTGGTAGTTTGATAGGGATTGCACTGACTCTGTAGATTGCTTTGGGTAGTATAGTCATTTTCACAGTGTTGATTCTTCCAATCTGAGAACATGGTATATCTCTCCATCTGTTTGTATCATCTTTAATTTCTTGCATCAGTGTCTTAGTTTTCTGCATACAGGACTTTTGTCTCCTTAGGTAGGTTTAATCTCTAGGTATTTTATTCTTTTTGCTGCAGTGATAAATGGGAGTGTTTCCTTAATTTCTCTTTCAGATTTTTCCTCATTAGTGTATAGGAATGCAAGAGATTTCTATGCATTAATTTTGTATCCTGCTACTCTGCCAAATTCATTGATTAGCTCTAGTAGTTTTCTGGTAGCATCTTTAGGATTCTCTGTGTCATCTGCAAAGAGTGACAGCTTTACTTCTTCTTTTCTGATTTGGAATCCTTTTATTTCTTTTTCTTCTCTGATTGCCATGGCTAAAACTTCCAAAACTATGTTGAATTACAGTGGTGCGAGTGGGCAACCTTGTCTTGTTCCTGATTTTAGAGGAAATGGTTTCAGTTTTTCACCACTGAGAACAATGCTGACTGTGGGTTTGTCATATATGGCCTTTATTATGTTGAGGTAGGTTCCCTCTGTGCCTAGTTTCTGGAGAGTTTTTATCATAAATGGGTGTTGAATTTTGTCGAAAGCTTTTTCTGCATCTATTGAGATTATCACATGGTTTTTATCCTTCAATTTGTTAATATGGTATTTGTTAATATGTATCACATCACGGTTTGTTAATATGTATCACATTGATTGATTTGTGTATATTGAAGAATCCTTGCATTCCTGGGATAAACCCCACTTGATCATGGTATATGATCCTTTTAATGTGCTTTTGGATTCTGTTTGCTAGTATTTTACTGAGGATTTTTGCATCTATGTTCATCTGTGATATTGGACTGTAGTTTTCTTTTTTTGTGACATCTTTGTCTGGTTTTAGTTTCAGGGTGTTCGTGGCCTCATAGAATGAGTTTGGGAGTGTTCCTCCCTCTGCTATATTTTGGAAGAGTTTGAGAAGGATAGGTGTTAGCTCTTCTCTAAATGTTTGGTAGAATTCACCTGTGAAGCCATCGGGTCCTGGGCTTTTGTTTGCTGGAAAATTTTTAATCACAGTTTCAATTTTACTGCTTGTGATTGGTCTGTTCATATTTTCTACTTCTTCCAGGTTCAGTTTCGGAAGGTTGTGCTATATTTTCTAAGAATTTGTCCATTTCTTCCAGGTTGTCCATTTAATTGACATATAGTTGCTTGTAGTAATCTCTCATGATCCTTTGCATTTCTGCAGTGTCTGTTGTTACTTCTCCTTTTTCATTTCTAATTCTGTTTATTTGAGTCTTCTCCCGTTTTTTTCTTGATGAGTCTGGCTAATGGTTTATCAATTTTGTTTATCTTCTCAAAGAACCAGCTTTTAGTTTTATTGATCTTTGCTATTGTTTCCTTCATTCCTTTTTCATTTATTTCTGATCTGATCTTTACGATTTCTTTCTGTCTGCTAACTTTGGAGTTTTTTTGTTCTTCTTTCTCTATTTGGTTTAGGTGTAAGGTTAGGTTGTTTATTTGAGATGTTTCTTTTTTTTCTTTTTCTTTTTTTTTTTGCGGTACGCGGGCCTCTCACTGTTGTGGCCTCTCCCATTGCAGAGCACAGGCTCAGCGGCCATGGCTCACTGGCCTAGCCATTCTGCGGCCTGTGGGATCCTCCTGGACTGGGGCATGAACCCGTGTCCCCTGCATCGGCAGGTGGACTCTCAACCACTGCGCCACCAGGGAAGCCCTCCCTTGCTGCTTTTAATATTTTTTCTTTGTATTTAATTTTTAATAGTTTGATTAATATGTGTCTTGTTGTGTTTATCCTTGGATTTATCCTGTATGGGACTCTCTGCGCTTCCTAGACTTGACTACTTTCTTTCCCATGTTAGGGAAGTTTTCAACTATAATCTCTTCAAATATTTTCCCAGACCGTTTCATTTTCTCTTCTTCTTCTGGGACCCCTATAATTCGAATATTGGTGCATTTAATGTGGTCCCAGACGTCTCTGAGACTGTCCTCATTTCTTCATTCTTTTTTCTTTATTCTGCTCTGAGGCAGTCATTTCCACGGTTTTTTCTTCCAGGTCACTTATCCGTTCTTCTGCCTCAATTATTCTGCTATTGATTCCTTGTAGATAATTTTTTTTCTTTTTTTTTTGCGGATACGCGGGCCTCTCACCACTGTGGCCTCTCCTGCTGCAGAGCACAGGCTCCGGACGCGCAGGCTCAGCGGCCATGGCTCACGGGCCCAGCCGCTCCACGGCATGTGGGATCTTCCCGGACCAGGGCATGAACCCGTGTCCCCTGCATCGGCAGGCAGACTCTCAACCACTGCGCCATCAGGGAAGCCTGTTGTAGAGAATTATTAATTTTATTTATTGTGTTGTTCATCATCGTTTGTTTGCTCTTTAGTTCTTTTAGGTCCTTGTTAAACGTTTCTTGTATTTTCTCCATCATATTTCCAAGATTTTTGGATCATCTTTACTATCATTTTTCTGAATTCGTTTTCAGGTAAATTTCCTATTTCCTCTTCATTTTTTTGGTCTGGTGGGTTTTTACCTTGCTCCTTCATCTGTTGCATATTTCTCTGTCTTCTCATTTTGTTTAACTTACTGTGTTTGGGGTCTCTCCTTTTTGCAGGCTATAGGTTCGTAGTTTCCGTTGTTTTTTGTGTCTGCCCTCAGTGGGTGAGTTTGTTTCAGTGGTTTGCGTAGCCTTCCTTGGTGGAGGAGACTGGTTCCTGTTTTCTGGTTGGTGGGGCTGGATCTTGTCTTTCTGGTGTGCAGGGCCGCTTCCAGTGGTGTGTTTTGGGGTGTCTGTGAACTCAGTATCATTTTAGGCGGCCTCTGTGTTAATGGATGGGGTTGTGTTCCTGTCTTGCTAGTTGTTTGGTATGGGGCATCCAGCACTGGAGCTTGCTGGTCATTGGGTGGAGCTGGGTCTTAGTGTTGAGACTGAGATCTCTGGGAAACCTCTCGCCAATTGATATTATGTGGGGCCGGGAGGTCTCTGGTGGTCCAGTGACCAGGATTCGGCTCTCCCAACTCGGAGGCTCAGGCCTGACACCAGGCCGGCACACCAAGACCCTGTCAGTCCCACAGCTCAGAAGAAAAGGAAGAAAAAAAAGTTTTTTAAAAATAAGAAAAAAGTAAATAAATTTAAAAAAGAGAGCAACCAAACCAATAAATTCACCAATGATAACAAGCACCAAAAACTAAACTAAGGTAAACATAAAAATCAGAAACAAATCAGTCACAGATATCAAACCCCAAGTCTACAGTTGCTTCCAAAATCTACCACCTTAATTTTGGGAATATTCTTTGTCTGTTCACGTATTCCACAGATGCAGTGTTCATCAAGTTGATTGTGGGGATTTAATCCACTGCTCCTGAGGCTGCTGGGAGAGATTTCCCTTCCTCTTCTTTGTTCTCACAGCTCCTGGTGTTCAGCTTTGGTTTTGATCCCGCCTCTGCATGTAGGTTGCCCTCAGGTGTCTGTTCCCAGCCCAGACAGGAGGGGGTTAAAGTAGTGGCTGATTAGGGCTTTCTTGCTCTCTTAGGCCCGGGAGAGGGAAGGGTATGGTAGTCGTAATTGGAATGCTGAGTGAGCCTGCAGCGGCAGAGACCAGATGACATTGCAACAGCCTGAGGCACGCCGTGTGTTCTCCTGGGGAAGTTGTCCCTGGATCTCCAGACACTGGCAGTGGGGCTGCACAGGCTCCCGGGGGGGAGGGGGGCAGGTGGGTGGGTAGTGACCTGTGCTTGTACACAGGATTCTTGGTGGCAGCGGCAGCAGTGTCAGTGTTTCATGCCTGTCTCTGAAGTCCGAGCTGATAGCCGTGGCTTGCGCCCATCTCTGGAGCTCGCTTAGGCGGTGCTCTGCCTTCTGTGGGCACATGGGGAAGGAATTCCCTCTCCTCGCGCACCCCAAAACAATGGTCTCTTGCCTCTTAGGCAGTTCCATACTTTTTCCCGGACTGCCTCCTGGCTAGCTGTGGCGCACTAGCCCCCTTCAGGCTGTGTTCACACTGCCAACCTGTCCTCTCCCTGGGGTCTGAACTCTGAAGCCCGAGCCTCAGCTCCCAGCCCCTGCCCTCCCCGGCGGGTGAGCAGACAAGCCTCTCAGGCTGGTGAGTGCTGGTTGGCACCGATCTTCTGTGCAGGAATCTCTCCGCTTTGCCCTCCGCACCCCTGTGGCTGTGCTCTCCTCTGTGGCTCCGAAGCTCCCCCCACCCCCACCCCGGTCTCCGCCAGTGAAGGGCCTTCCTAGTGTGTGGAAACCTTTCCTCCTTCACAGCTCCCTCCCACTGGTGCAGGTCTCTTCCCTATTCTTTTGTCTCTGTTGTTTCTTTTTTCTTTTGCCCAACCCAGGTATGTGGGGATTTTCCTGCCTTTTGGGAGGTCTGAGGTCTTCTGCCAGCGTTCAGTAGGTGTTCTGTAGGAGTTGTTCCACATGCAGATGTATTTTTGATGTATTTGTGGGGAGGCAGGTGATCTTCACATCTTACTCCTCTGCCATCTTGAAGGTCCCCCCACTTAATTGTATTCTTTACCAATTGATTTACCATGTTTGGACCTCAGTCTTCTTGAAGAGACTTTCATGTGTTTTACTTCCCCAGATTCCCTCCACAAAGGGTTATAACACAAATAAGTATGTAAGACTTATTTAATACATGTTGACTCTTTAACTGGTGTGTCAGAGATGATTTCATCAATGAAGGTATTTGGTCAGGTGTTCTACATACTGAATAAACAGAGAACATTTTACTGTGCTGGCTCTGAATTGACATTTGACACATTTCCTTTTCTCCTTTACTCTGATTTCCCATCATTCACCCATTGCCCATTCTCTCAGGACCATAAACTCTAGAAGTACATTCTCTCCTGGAATTCACAGCAGTTGACCTCCCTGTAAACAAAGAAATCTTGAGAAAATGAGCATTTCCTGTGGTTTTCATTTATTCATAATGGTGTGTCCCCTGTAATGGTGAAGTAGACTGATTCTGGGGACCACTGGTGGTCTGTTCATGGCCTGAATTATTTGGCTGTTCTTAATGATGCCATTACTCTTCCTTTATTGGTGTTTATTGGTATAGTTATTCATATATAAAAGTAATTTTGCCGAGTACCTATAATATGAAGGGGAATTGATTATGTACTTCTTTTTTATGTAGTTTTCTAGTCCTCATAGGTTTCCACAATTTTGCTTCCTCTGAGTGAGAGAAGCCACATTGTGTCCTTGATTATTGTTGCTGTTTTGCAGACTTATTTCATTACATAGTCAAAATAGGAACAAATAGACCCTCAACTTACTCAACCTGGATGACTACAGAAGAGAAGGAATTCAGGGGCTGTAATTAAGGGCCTTGGAAGTAGGAGAAGTTGGAAAGTTCCCTTTATGTTTTTTTGTTTTTAATAAATTTATTTTATTTATTTATCTATTTATTTTGGCTTGTTGGGTCTTTGTTGCTGTGCGCGGGCTTTCTCTAGTTGCGGCGAGTGGGGGCTACTCTTTGCTGCAGTGCGTGGGCTTCTCATTGTGGTGGCTTCTCTTGTTGCGGAGCACGGTCTGTAGGCACACGGGCTTCAGTAGCTGTGGCACGCGGGCTCAGTAGTTGTGGCACACGGGCCCTAGAGCACAGGCTCAGTAGTTGTGGCGCACGGGCTTAGTTGCTCCACAGCATGTGGGATCTTCCCAGACCAGGGCTTGAACCCTTGTCCCCTGCATTGGCAGGCAGATTCTTAACCACTGCACCACCAGGGAAGCCCTCCCTTTATGTTTTTTATTTGGCATATCCCCATGGATGAATTCTCCCAGTGCCATCCTAATCTTTGACTGTCAGGGGTCTTGGTGTCCATATTTATCTAAGTTTCTCTACAGAGTTTAACAAAAGGAATCCCCTTTGTACATCTCTGGGAGGTGCTGAACAGGTTGAAGTTACTGCTTCTAAAAGCTTGGGAGGTGTTTGTGATAAAGTCATTCAGGCACTAACACATTTACATACCCCACATTTTCATCTTAACTTTTAAAGAGACCGTATTTTCTAGGCATTAAGACACTCTCCTGCTTCAGTATCTTTACACTTAGTGTTCTCTTTGCCTGGAATTTTCCCCTCACTCAGCTTCACGACTTGCTCCTTCCTGTTTCTCAGTTCTCAGCTTAAGAGTCAGTTTTTCAGAACGACCTTACTGGACCGTCCTAATTTAGTCTCCCATATAATTCCCTATCATATAACACCTTGTTAAGTTCTTTTCCAGCATTTACCACATCTGTGATTATTTAGCATGCCATTATTTTATCTTAAGCTTCTTCTCTGATTGACCTTCAGGTTTCTGTATCCACATACCTGTTGGACATTCATGCATTTATTTATTCCTGAATATTTATTGAATGTCTGCTGAGTGCCAGATGCTAAATGACAGACAGTTCTGGCCTCTGCCGTATTTGTGAAGCCACCTACTTGCTAACATTAATTTGTAACTCTGAAATTAGTACTTGCAGCACTTTTGTAGTCATTCACAGACATGCACAGAGTAGTGACAAATTAGAATTGATGCACACATTCCCAGCTGAGGTTGAACAAGGCAACGTTTGGCCTTCTTATTTCAGCTCTCATACTATAAACAAGTCTCCTTTTCATGGTCTATTTGGTGCCACGTTTTTTGCATGTTTGTGCTTTTTTTGGTCCTTTCACTGTTTACGGCCCCAAAGCGTAGTGCCAGAGTGCTGTCTCGTGTTCTTGAGCACAAGAGGCTGTGATGTGTCTTACAGAGAAAATACTTGTTAGATAAGCTTTGTTCAGGCATGAGTTATAGCACGGTTGGCCATGAGTTCAGTGTTCATGAATCAACACTATACAGTGTAGTGAATAGGTATCTTTAAACAGAAACACAGATAAAACAAGATTATGTGTTGATTAGTTGGTGAAAATTTTTTGACCAGAGGCTCACAGGAACCTAACCCTATATTTCCTCTAGGAGTTCAGTATTCACTAATTCAGTGTTCAGAGTGACTTTACAGAACATAACTACTGCAGATAATAAGAATCAACTGTACTTGCAAATTATCTTAAGTGCAAAGAAGGAAACAGGTTGCTGTGATGGAGAGTAATTGGTAGTGATAGGACAGAGACCTTCTTTTTAGTTTGGGCCTCTTCGGAGGTAACATTTAAGTGGAGATCCATGGAACACATAGGACAAAGAACATATCAGCCGTAAATAATGGCTCTAAAATAGGAAGGAGCCTGATATATTTAAGGAATTAAAAGAAAAGCATTATAGCTGGAAGAGGGTAGCACAAGATGAAGTTGGAGAAAAAAGCAGGGACTCGATTATATTGCCTTTTGGAGACCACACTAAGGAGTTTAGTTTTGGAATATGTACTGTGAAGGCATTGGAAGGTTTTAATTGGGGGAGCGAGATGATATGCTTTATGTTTTAAAAAGATAATTATGTCTGCTGTGGGGGGAATGGATTAAAGAGGGCAAGGGGTGAAATGGAGAAATGAGTTAAGAGGCATCACCATCCATATTCAGTAATTGCCAAATCTGCCTTTATTACCTCCTAAATAGTTCTCAGCTCTATCCTCTCCCCACTGTTGCACTTCATCGTCTTTGCCTGATCTGCTCCCACAGCTTTGTAACTGATCACACTCTGCCTAAACCCTGTCTACTGTGTATCCAGAGAGATGCCATGTATTGAAGCCACCCATCTTACCATGCCACTGACCTCCTTAAAACCCTCCAGTGACTCCCTAGACCTCTTGACAGTCTGGTGCCTCTTTGCCTTTCAAGCACCATCCAACAGTATGCTTTGTACCTATAGACAGAATTTTTCTCTGTCTCCCCACACATCAGTTGTTTTGGGCCTGCTTGACTTCCTTTGCTTATGAATCCTTCACCACCTACCATCTCATGCAGGGTTAGAAGCCCTTGGTATGCGCTCCTGTGGTACCCAAAGCAAGAACCTTATACTTAATCATTTTCTGTCATTATCATCTATGTATCATCCAGGTCCTTAACTTTCTTCCTCAGAGTTAGACTGTGAATTTCATATATTTTATTTATTTTTGAATCCCCAACATCCATCACAGTTCTTAGATTATAGTAAAGATATAATAAATGTTTGTTGAATGGACCCATTAATGTTAATGTTTTATAATTTCTTGGCCAGTATTAGGTGATACTTTACCTTTATACCATATTCTTTTTATAGAAATAAAACCAGTGTCACACAATATAAATGTTCATTTATTCATTCCAAAAATGTTTATCGAGTCCCTGGAGGTGTTCTAACAATGGAGTATAGAGTAGTGACCAAAACAAAGTCCCTGCTGTCTTGGAACTTAGATGTGTGTATGACCTATCTATACCTGTATGTCCATTTTGACACCTCTCTCCATTTTGACACCTCTCTCTCTCTCTCTCTCTCTCTCTCTCTCTCTCTCTCCACACACACACACACCGTTGACCCTTGAACAACACGTGTTTGAACTGCACGGGTCCACTTATACTCATATATTTTCCAATAGTAAACACTATAGTACTACATGGCCTTTGGGCCTACAGTTGGTTGGATCTGTGGACATGGAGGAACCATGGATATGGAGGGCTAACTATAAATTATATGTGGATTAGCTACCATATTGTTCAAGGGTCAGTGGTGTGTGTGTGTATATATATGTATATATGCACGTGTATCTATATATGCACTTTTAATTCTGAATAGTTTTCAATTTACAGAAAAGCAGTGAAGATAGTACAAGGAGTTCTTATATGCCCCATATCCAGTTTCCCTTATTATTAACATCTTACATTAGTAGAGTACATTTGTTACAATTAATAAACCAATACTGATAAATTACTATTAACTAAAGTCTATTCTTTATTCAGAATACTTAGTTTTTTCCTAATGTCCTTTTTCTGTCCAGGATCGCATTCATGACCTCATTACATTTAGGAATCATGCCCTTTTAGGCTCCTCTGAGCTGTGGCCGTTTTTCAGACTCTTTGTTTTTGATGACCTTGACAGTTTTCAGGAGTAATGTATAGTGGAGAATGCCCCTCAATTTGGGTTTGTCCAATATTTTTCTCATGATTAGATGGGGATTATGGGTTCTTGGGGAGAAGACTACAGTGGTAAAGTGCCATTTTTATCACTTCATATTAATGGTACATGCTGTCAACATGCATTATCACTGTTGAGGCCTTGATCACTTGGCTGAGGTAGTGTTTGTCAGGTTTTTACAGGCTAAAGTACTCCCCCCTACCCCTACCACCGTACTTTATTTTTTGGAAGGAAGTCTTTGTGTGGATCCCACATTTAAGGGGTGGGGAGTAATGCTCCACCTTCTTGAGGAGGCAGTATTTACATAAATTATTCTGAATTCTTCTATACAGTAGATGTGTTTCTACTCTCCCATTTATTTTTCTAGGCAATCATTTATTTATATCAATATGGACTCATGGATATTTATTTTATATTTTGGTTTATAATCCAATACTACTTTATTTATTTTGTTGCTCAAATTTTTCTACTTTTGGCCATTTGGAGCTCTTCTGTGTTCCTTTGGCATACTCCCATACGTTTGTTTTTTGAGCACTTCCTTATTTTCTGGTACTATAAGGATACTCAAGTATCTTTTTTTTGAAATTTTAAATAATTTCCCCTCAATGATTTCATACAGAGTTTGAAAATAATTTGATGTGCTTATGAATTTGAGACTATTAAGTAGATAAAACATTTTTCAATATTGGTTTTATTTTTTGTGATGATTTATATAACTACTTCTCAAAGATGAAAATATATATGAGTATGAGTTTTCTCAGAATATATTATGTTTATGATCAGTTTTATGCTTTCAATTTGTTCAGATATAATTTTTTGCTTTGCACATCATATTAGAGAATTTTTACATTTCTCTGGGCTTCAGGAATGTTTATGGTTGCCAGTAGCTGAGCAGATATCATTATGCTGGAAGTGTTTCAGTGATTATATATGCTGAGTGGTAAGCTTGCTTAGTCTAAAAAAAGGACTCCATAATATTTGGCTTTTGGTTATAATTACCAGTCATCGTTGCCAGAAATTAAGTTTAGCTTTTAGAAGCCTGGAATTCTTCATATGTTTATCTCTAACTAAATATTTCAGAGACTGTTATGAAACTGTCAGTAATTCCATTATGTATTATATGTTCAGCGTATTCTTGAGTTACAGCTGATGGAATAACGAATGACGTGATTGTACAACAACATGAGAAATGCTTAAGATAACAGGATGTAAATAGTAATATTTAGTTTCATTACAACTTTGTTTAAAAGGAATCTGACTGACCCCAAATACAAATGAAAGACTAGAAGGAAAATACCTAAATGTTAATGTTAGTGAATGCCTGTTAGGTAGTGTGACACAGCTTTTCTGTTATTTTCCAATTTTAAAAAATTGGCATGTGTTACTTGTTTAATGAGGAAATGAAGGCACTTTCAAAATTTAGGAAAAAACACATTTTACAAGGATTTCTATTGGGTGATAATTTGTTTGCACCATTCTAGATATGGAAAGTTAAAAGGCCTTTAAAAAAATATTCCATAACTCAGGTCAGTTTCCTCCACTGATGATCTGGTGAACCAGTTCTTATTTTTATAATAATAATACTTTACAGTTTACAAATTTAGAATATATTCTATTTCATTTTTAAAAATCTTTATTTGATGGATTTTTACTTCATTTATACACACAAATTGATCAGAGTATAAAGGTGAACAATCGGTGTTTATGTATTGAAACCATGACTTCAGTAATGTCTGCTCAGGTGGAGCAAAGCTGGTGACCCAAGGACCCAAAGGCCGCAGAGCCTGGGCTTTTTGCTGCTGCTGCCGCCGCTGCCACAGCTGCTAGCAGACAGACCACATTTTGAGGGACAGCCTCACATTCCTCTCATAGGAGACTGATAGGCTCAGTAGATACCTTGGGGAGCCTCTTTGGATTAAAAATACCTACGTTATCTATTTGCTTTTGATTTTTTTTAGCTTCTGGTGGTGAAGGGGAGGTGAACTGAGGCTTGGAAGTTGCAGAGTAGCTTTTGCAGGCTGATGTCTCTGGGTGTCCTCAGGATGGGTCATAGATAGGAGATTGTGATTTACAAATGATACATTCTAGTCTTCAAAAAATTTGCAAGAGTGCCACAATAAAAGGCAGATGCATTTAAAATCTTTTCTTTTTGTAAAGCCTTAAAAAATATACTTTTCTTTCTAACTTAATGTATAGAGATACATTCAAAGGAGCATTATTTTGGCCTTAAGCCAGAGGAAAATTTCTTTTTTTTCTAATGTGACCCTTGTCTGTCACTGGGAAATACCTTGACATGCAAGAGAATGGGGACTGGAGTGATCATTTCCATGGTTGCCTCCTGTGGGGTAGTCTGTTTCAGTAGAAGATTCTGATGTGTATATAAAATAGTGGTGGCATTCCCAATAGTATCTGGTAGCCTAGCTCTGGAGTTAGGATTGCAACATCAAAAACAGGGTCTGCATTCTGGTAGTAGTCTCATTTCATGCTGTTAGTGGGATTAGTTCCTCCAGTTGGCTAGTGTGCCACTGTGTGGTATCAGCTTGCCTTGTGTATTGATAGGAGAGTGTACAGTACACTAAAATGATACACTAAAACGATAATTAAGAACTGCAAAACCGTAATGCCTTTTCTTAATAATGACCCTCAAAGTAGCCCTTCAAAATCATTGCAACAAAACTTAGCTGTTCACAAAATTATTTCAAAATTAAGAAATAACTATATATCATATAATTTTAAAAACTATGGTTAATATTTGGTTATATTTGCTTTATCCGTCTTTATGTGTATATACATATATGTATGTATGAAACTGTGTGTATGCATATACATACTTTCTTACTGAACCATTTGAAAGTAAGTTGCAGACATGACACATGATGGGTTTCTTTTTTTTTTAAATAAATTTATTTATTTATTTTTATTTGTTTATTTTTGGCTGTACTGGGTCTCCGTTGCCGTGCACGAGCTTTGTCTAGTTGCAGTGAGCAGGGGCTACTCTTCGTTGCGGTGCGCGGGCTTCTCATTGCGGTGTCTTCTCTTGTTGCGGAGCATGGGCTTTAGGCATGCGGGCTTCAGTAGTTGGGGCACTCAGGCTCAGTAGTTGTAGTTCATGGGCTCTAGAGTGCAGGCTCAGTAGTTGTAGCACACGGGCTTAGCTGCTCCGTGGCATGTGGGATCTTCCCAGACCAGGGCTCGAACCCGTGTCCCCTGCATTGGCAGGTGGATTCTTAACCATTGTGCCACCAGGGAAGCCCTATGGGTTTCTTTTTAAGTGCAGCTTGTCTAAACAGTCCTTATATTGTATAGCTACTACTCCCTTCCACTCTTGTCACCCTCTCCCTACATTGACACCCCCTATCTGGGTAACCCATATTGACAACCCAGTATATATCCTCCCATATTTATTCCATGCTTATGTAATTACAAGTACACATATTCATATATGCAGTTTTGTCATTGTTTTACAGAAATGAAATCATACGCACATTTTTCTGCATCTTGCTTTCCTTACTCAAGTGTACTTTGGGGAATGCCTTTAAAAAAAGAAGTCAACTGATATCACTGTAATTAATTTCTTGTTTTTAATAACTTTCAGATATATTTCACATACTATAAATATACCTATTTAAACTGTATAATTCAATGGTTTTTAATATATTTATAGAATTTTGAACCTGATCACCCACAATCAATTTGAGAGCATTTTTGTCACCCTAAAAAGAAACATGGTATCCAGTAACATTTACTCCCAGTTTCCCCCCAAACTCTCTCCTGGTTGTAAGCAAACATTAATCTACATTCTGTCTCTATAGATTTGCCTATTCTATCCATTACATAAATGGGATATGTAGTCCTTTTTTTTTACATCTTTATTGGAGTATAATTGCTTTACAATGGTGTGTTAGTTTCTGCTTTATAACAAAGTGTATCAGTTACACATACACATATGTTCCCATATCTCTTACCTCTTGCGTCTCCCTCCCTCCCACCTTCCCTGCCCCACCCCTCCAGGCGGTCACAAAGCCCCGAGCTGTTCTCCCTGTGCTATGCGGCTGCTTCCCACTAGCTATCTACCTTACGTTTCGTAGTGTATATATGTCCATGCCTCTCTCTCGCTTTGTCACAGCTTACCCTTCCCCCTCCCCATATCCTCAAGTCCATTCTCTAGTAGGTCTGTGTCTTTATTCCTGTCTTACCCCTAGGTTCTTTCTTTTTTTTTTTTTTTTTTTTGCGGTACGTGGGCCTCTCACTGTTGTGGCCTCTCCCGTTGCGGAGCACAGGCTCCGGACGCGCAGGCTCAGCGGCCATGGCTCACGGGCCCAGCCGCTCCGCGGCATGTGGGACCTTTCCAAACCGGGGCATGAACCCACGTACCCTGCATCAGCAGGCGGACTTTCAACCACTGCGCCACCAGGGAAGCCCACCCCTAGGTTCTTCATGACATTTTTTTCTCCTTAAATTCCATATATATGTGTTAGCATGCGGTATTTGTCTTTCTCTTTCTGACTTACCCCTCCCTGTATGACAGACTCTAGGTCCATCCATCTCATTACAAATAGCTCAATTTCGTTTCTTTTTATGGCTGAGTAATATTCCATTGTATATATGTGCCATATCTTCTTTATCCATTCATCCGATGATGGGCACTTAGGTTGTTTCCACCTCCTGGCTATTGTAAATAGAGCTGCAATGAACATTTTGGAACATGACTCTTTTTGAATTATGGTTTTCTCAGGGTATACGCCCAGTAGTGGGATTGCTGGGTCATATGGTAGTTCTATTTTTAGTTTTGTAAGGAACCTCCGTACTGTTCTCCACAAAGACTGTATCAATTTACATTCCCACCAACAGTGCAAGAGGGTTCCCTTTTCTCCACACCCTGTCCAGCATTTATTGTTTCTACATTTTTTGATGATGGCCATTCTGACTGTTGTGAGATGAGATCTCATTGTAGTTTTGACTAATGATTAATCTAATGATTAATGATATTGATTAATCTAATGATTAATGATGTTGAGCATTCTTTCATGTGTTTGTTGGCAGTCTGTATATCTTCTTTGGAGAAATGTCTATTTAGGTCTTCTGCCCATTTTTGGATTGGGTTGCTTGTTTTTTGTTATTGAGCTGCATGAGCTGCTTATAAATTTTGGAGATTAATCCTTTGTCAGTTGCTTCATCTGCAAATATTTTCTCCCATTCTGAGGGTTGTCTTTTGGTCTTGTTTATCGTTTCCTTTGCTGTGCAAAAGCTTTGCAGTTTCATTAGCTCCCATTTGTTTATTTTTGTTTTTATTTCCATTTCTCTAGGAGGTGGGTCAAAAAGGATCTTGCTGTGATTTATGTCATAGAGTGTTCTGCCTATGTTTTCCTCTAAGAGTTTGATAGTTTCTGGCCTTACATTTAGGTCTTTAATCCATCTTGAGCTTATTTTTGTGTATGGTGTTAGGGATGATCTAATCTCATACTTTTACATGTACCTGTCCAGTTTTCCCAGCACCACTTATTGAAGAGGCTGTCCTTTCTCCACTGTACATTCCTACCTACTTCATCAAAGATAAGGTGACCATATGTGCGTCAGTTTATCTCTGGGCTTTCTATCCTGTTCCATTGATTTATCTTTCTGTTTTTGTGCCAGTACCATACTGTCTTGATTACTCTAGCTTTGTAGTATAGTCTGAAGTCCAGGAGCCTGATTCCTCCAGCTCCGTTTTTCTTTCTCAAGATTGCTTTGGCTATTCGGGGTCTTTTGTGTTTCTATACAAATTGTGAAATCTTTTGTTCTAGTTCTGTGAAAAATGCCAGTGGTAGTTTCATAGGGATTGCATTGAATCTGTAGATTGCTTTGGGTAGTAGAGTCATTTTCACAATGTTGATTCTTCCAATCCAAGAACATGGTATATCTCTCCATGTATTTGTATCATCTTTAATTTCTTTCATCAGTGTCTTATAATTTTCTGCATACAGGTCTTTTGTCTCCTTAGGTAGGTTTATTCCTAGATATTTTATTCTTTTTGTTGCAATGGTAAATGGGAGTGTTCTCTTGATTTCGCTTTCGGATTTTTCATCATTAGTGTATAGGAATGCCAGAGATTTCTGTGCATTAATTTTGTATTCTGCTACTTTACCAAATTCATTGATTAGCTCTAGTAGTTTTCTGGTAGCATTTTTAGGATTCTTTATGTATAGTATCACATCATCTGCAAACAGTGACAGCTGTACTTCTTCTTTTCCGATTTGGATTCCTTTTATTTCCTTTTCTTCTGTGATTGCTGTGGCTAAAACTTCCAAAACTATGTTGAATAAGAGTGGTGAGAGTGGGCAACCTTGTCTTGTTCCTGGTCTTAGTGGAAATGCTTTCATTTTTTCACCATTGAGGACGATGTTGGCTGTGGTTTTGTCATATATGGCCTTTATTATGTTGAGGAAAGTTCCCTCTCTGACTGCTTTCTGCAGGGTTTTTATCATAAATGGGTGTTGCATTTTGTCGAAAGCTTTCTCTGCATCTATTGAGATGATCATATGGTTTTTCTCCTTCAATTTGTTAATACGGTGTATCACGTTGATTGATTTGCGTATATTGAAGAATCCTTGCATTCCTGGAATAAACCCCACTTGATCATGGTGTATGATCCTTTTAATGTGCTGTTGGATTCTGTTTGCTAGTATTCTGCTGAGGATTTTTGCATCTATGTTCATCAGTGATATTGGCCTGTAGTTTTCTTTCTTTGTAATATCCTTGTCTGGTTTTGGTATCAGGGTGATGGTGGCTTCGTAGAATGAGTTTGGGAGTGTTCCTCCCTCTGCTATATTTTGGAAGAGTTTGAGAAGGATAAGTGTTAGCTCTTCTCTAAATGTTTGATAGAATTCACCTGTGAAGCCATCTGGTCCTGAGCTTTTGTTTGTTGGAAGATTTTTAATCCCAGTCTCAATTTCAGTGCCTGTGGTTGGTCTGTTCATATTTTCTATTTCTTCCTGATTCAGTCTTGGCAGGTTGTGCATTTAAGAATTTGTCCATTTCTTCCAGGTTGTCCATTTAATTGGCATAGAGTTGCTTGTAGTAATCTCTCATGATCTTTTGTATTTCTGCAGTGTCAGTTGTTACTTCTCCTTTTTCATTTCTAATTCTATTGATTTGAGTCTTCTCCCATTTTTTCTTGATGAGTGTGGCTAATGGTTTATCAATTTTATTTATCTTCTCAAAGAACCAGCTTTTAGTTTTATTGATCTTTGCTATCGTTCCTTTCATTTCTTTTTCATTTATTTCCAATCTGATCTTTATGATTTCTTTCCTTTTGCTAACTGCGGTTTTTTTGTTCTTCTTTCTCTAATCGCTTTAGGTGCAAGGTTAGGTTGTTTATTCAAGATGTTTCCTGTTTCTTGAGGTAGGATTGTATTGCTATAAACTTCCCTCTTAGAACTGTTTTTGCTGCATCCCATAGATTTTGGGTTGTCATGTCTCCATTGTCATTTGTTTCTAGGTATTTTTTGATTTCCTCTTTGATTTCTTCAGTGATCACTTTGTTATTAAGTAGTGTATTGTTTAGCCTCCATGTGTTTGTATTTTTTACAGATCTTTTCCTGTAATTGATATCTAGTCTCATAGCGTTGTGGTCGGAAAAGATACTTGATACAATTTCAATTTTCTTAAATTTACCAAGGCTTGATTTGTGACCCAAGATATGATCTATCCTGGAGAATGTTCCATGAGCAATTGAGAAAGATGTGTATTCTGTTGTTTTTGGATGGAATGTCCTATAAGTATCAGTTAAGTCTATCTTGTTTAATGTATCATTTAAAGCTTGTGTTTCCTTATTTATTTTCATTTTGGATGAACTGTCCATTGGTGAAAGTGGGGTGTTAAAGTCCCCTACTATGAATGTATTACTGTCCATTTCCACTTTTATGGCTGTTAGTATTTGCCTTCTGCATTGAGGTGCTCCTATGTTGGGTACATAAATATTTACAATTGTTATATCTTCTTCTTGGATTGATCCCTTGATCATTATGTAGTGTCCTTCTTTGTCTCTTCTAATAGTCTTTATTTTAAAGTCTATTTTGTCTGATATGAGAATTGCTACTCCAGCTTTCTTTAGGTTTCCATTTGCATGAAATATCTTTTTCCATCCCCTCATTTTAGTCTGTATGTGTCTCTAGGTCTGAAGTGGGTCTCTTGTATACAGCAAATATATGGGCCTTGTTTTTGAATCCATTCAGCCAATCTGTGTCTCTTGGTGGGAGTATTTAGTCCATTTATATTTAAGGTAATTATCGATATGTATATTCCTATTTCCATTTTCTTAATTGTTTTGGGTTCGCTATTGTAGGTCTTTACCTTCTCTTGTGTTTCTTGCCTAGAGAAGTTCCTTTAGCAGTTGTTGCAAAGCTGGTTTGGTGGTGCTGAACTCTCTCAGCTTTTGCTTGTCTGTAACGGTTTTAATTTCTCCATCAAATCTGAATGAGATCCTTGCTGGGTAGAGTAATCTTGGTTGCAGGTTTTTCTCTTTCATCACTTTAAATATGTCCTGCCAGTCCCTTCTGGCTTGCAGAGTTTCTGCTGAAAGATCAGCTGTTCACCTTATGGGGATTCCCTTGTGTGTTATTTGTTGTTTTTCCCTTGCTGCTTTTAATATGTTTTCTTTGTATTTAATTTTTGACAGTTTGATTAATATGTGTCTTGGCGTATTTCTCCTTGGATTTATCCTGTATGGGACTCTCTGTGCTTCCTGGACTTGATTAACTGTTTCCTTTCCCATATTAGGGAAGTTTTCAACTATAATCTCTTCAAATATTTTCTCAGTCCCTTTCTTTTTCTCTTCTTCTTCTGGAACCCGTATAATTCAAATGTTGGTGCGTTTATTGTTGTCCCAGAGGTCTCTGAGACTGTCCTCAGTTCTTTTCATTCTTTTTCTTTATTCTGCTGTGCAGTAGTTATTTCCACTATTTTATCTTCCAGGTCACTTATTCGTTCTTCTGCCTCAGTTATTCTGCTATTGATCCCATCTAGAGTATTTTTAATTTCATTTATTGTGTTGTTCATTGTTGCTTGTTTCATCTTTAGTTCTTCTAGGTCCTTGTTAAATGTTTCTTGTATTTTGTCTATTCTATTTCCAAGATTTTGGATCATCTTTACTATCATTATTCTGAATTCTTTTTCAGGTAGACTGCCTATTTCCTCTTCATTTGTTAGGTCTGGTGGGTTTTTATCTTGCTCCTTCATCTGCTGTCTTCTCATTTTGCTTATCTTACTGTGTTTGGGGTCTCCTTTTTGCAGGCTGCATGTTCATAGTTCCCGTTGTTTTAGGTGTCTGTCCCCAGTGGCTAAGGTTGGTTCAGTGGGTTGTGTAGGCTTCCTGTTGGAGGGGACTAGTGCCTGTGTTCTGGTAGATGAGGCTGGATCTTGTCTTTCTGGTGGGCAGGTCCACGTCTGGTGGTGTGTTTTGGGGTGTCTGTGGACTTACTATGATTTTAGGCAGCCTCTCTGCTAATGGGTGGGGTTGTGTTCCTGTCTTGCTAGTTGTTTGGCATAGGGTGTCCAGCACTGTAGCTTGCTGGTCGTTGAGTGAAGCTGGGTGCTGGTGTTGTGATGGAGATCTCTGGGAGATTTTCACCGTTTGATATTATGTGGAGGTGGGAGGTGTCTTGTGGACCAGTGTCCTGAAGTTGGCTCTCCCACCTCAGAGGCACAGCACTGACTCCTGGCTGCAGCACCAAGAGCCTTTCGTCCGCACGGCTCAGAATAAAAGGGAGAAAATGTAGAAAGAAAAATTGGGAGGGATGGATGGAGGGAGGGAGGGAGGGAGGGAAAGAAGATTAAAATAAAGTAAGATAAAATATAAAGTTATTAAAATAAAAAAATAATTATTAAGAGAGAAAAAAGAAAAAAAATTTCAGAAAACTGGACGGATAGAACCCTAGGACAAATGGTGGAAGCAAAGCTATACAGACAAAATCTCACACAGCAGCGTACACATATACACACACACAAAAAGAGGAAAAGGGGAAAAAAATCATAAATCTTCTCTCAAAGTCTACCTCTTTAATTTGTGATGATTCGTTGTCTATTCAGGTATTCCACAGATGCAGGGTACATCAAGTTGATTGTGGAGCTTTAATCCGGTGCCTCTGAGGCTGCTGGGAGAGATTTCCCTTTTTCTTCTTTGTTCGCACAGCTCCCGGGGGCTCAGCTTTGGATTTGGCACCGCCTCCGCGTATAGGTTGCTGGAGGGCCTCTGTTCTTTGCTCAGACAGAATGGGGTTAAAGGAGCTGCTTATTCGGGGGCTCTGGCTCACTCAGGCCGGGGGGGGAGGGAGGGTTACAGAGTGTGGGGTGAGTCTGCGGCAGCAGAGGCCAGCGTGACGGTTGCACCAGCCTGAGGCACACCGTGCGTTCTCCCAGGGGAGTTGTCCCTGGATCCCGGGACCCTGGCAGTGGCGGGCATTACAGGCTCCCTGGAGGGGGGTGTGGATAGTGACCTGTGCTCGAACACAGGCTTCTTGGTGGCGGTAGCAGCAGCCTTAGCGTCTCATGCCGGTCTCTGGGGTCCGCGCTTTTAGCCACGGCTCAGGCCCATCTCTGCAGCTCCTTTAAGCAGCGCTCTTAATCCCCTCTCCTCGCGCACCAGGAATCAAAGAGGGAAGAAAGAGTCTCTTGCCTCTTCAGCAGGTCCAGACTTTTCACGGGACTCCCTCTCGGCTAGCCGTGAAGCACTAACCCCCTGCAGGCTGTGTTTACGCCGCCAACCCCAGTCTTCTCCCGGTGCCCTGACCGAAGCCGGAGCCTCAACTCCCAGCCCCGCCCACCCTGGCGAATGAGCAGACACCCCTCTCGGGCTGGTGAGTGCTGGTCGGCCCTGATCCTCTGTGCGGTAATCTCTCCACTTTGCCTTCCGCACCCCTGTTGCTGTGCTCTCCTCCACGGCGCCGAAGCTTTCCCCCTCCGCCACCCGCAGTCTTTGCCCGTGAAGGGGCTTCCTAGTGTGTGGAAACCTTTCCTCCTTCACAGCTCCCTCCCACTGGTGCAGGTCCCGTCCCTATTCTTTTGTCTCTGTTTTTTCTTTTTTCTTTTGCCCTACCCAGGTATGTGGGGGGTTTCTTGCCTTTTGGGAGGTCTGAGGTCTTCTGCCAGCGTTCAGTAGGTGTTCTGTAGTTGTTCCACGTGTGGATGTTTTTCTGGTGTATCTGTGGTGAGGAAGGTGATCTCCGCGTCTTACTCTTCCGCCATCTTCCCGGACTGTAGTCCTTTTTATATGATTTATTTCACTTAAGATACTGTTTTCAAGGTCTGTCCATGTTTTAGCTTTTGCTGTATACTATCTGAATATTTTACTATGATCAGGTATTAGAAAAAAACCAAAATACTTAAAATTTACATTATAATGTTTTATTATATTAACAATAGTTGATTCTATGTGAGGGTTATACGAGTGATCATTTTACTAGTCTATCAACTTTTACCTATTTTTTAAAAATTATTTTTGAGTGCCTGAATTCTTTTTTTTTTTTTTTTTGCGATACGCGGGCATCTCACTGCTGTGGCCTCTCCCGTTGCAGAGCACAGGCTCCGGACGCGCAGGCTCAGTGGCCATGGCTCATGGGTCCAGCCGCTTCGTGGCATGTGGGATCTTCCTGGACCGGGGAACAAACCTGTGTCCCCTGCATCGGCAGGCGGACTCCCAACCACTGCGCCACCAGGGAAGCCCCTGAATTTTTTAATTAAGGTATAATTTACACAGAATGAAACACGGGTTCTCAAGTGTTGGGGTTTTTTAGTTTTAGTTTTGTTTGTTTTTGTTTTGCCACGCCACGCAGCATGTGGCATCCTAGTTCCCCAACCAGGGGTTGAACCCGCGTCCCCCCCACAGTGGAAGCACAGAGTCTTAACCACTGGCCCACCAGGGAAGTCCCAACTTTTATCTATATTTGATAATAATAAAAATTTAAGAAAAGTGCTATTAGAATGTTTTCTATGATAACATTATTGAAATATTTACATATTAAAATTTAAAACCACAGTTAAATAATTTAAATTTAATTAAAGTGTAAATGCGTTAAGCATTCCAAAATTATAAAATTATTTTTTCTAGTCTTTTTGGTTTTGTTTAAATTAAAATTTTAAGCTATTTGGAATTTGAAATTCTCTGTTTAGTAATCCATTTTAAAAATTCATTTTCTAGGTAGACAGACATTTTATTTGGAAATAATGATGGTTTTTTTATTCTTCGTATTTTTGTCTATTATCTTGCCTCATTGCATAGGGTAGCACATTTTTTAAAAACTTCTAATTTCTTGCTCTGTGTATCCATTCTTCTCTTTTTAATATTTATTTGGCTGCACTGGGTCTTAGTTGCAGCATGTGGAACCTTCATTGCCACATGCGAGATCTTCCTTGCGGCATGTGGGATCTTTTGGGCCTGTGGGATCTTTAGTTGCGGCATGAAGCATCTTTAGTTGAGGCATGCGAACTCTTAGTTTTGGCATGTGGGATCTAGTTCCCTGACGAGGGAACGAATCCGGGTCCCCTGCATTGGGAGGGCAGAGTCTTAGCCACTGGCCCACCAGGGAAGCCCCTCTTCTCCCAAGTTTTTTGATCATCTTTACGATCATTACTCTGAACTCTTTCTTGGGTAGATTGTCTATCTCCATGTCACTTAGTTCTTCTTCTGGGGTTTTATCTTGTTCCTTTGTCTGAAACATACTCCTCTGTCACCTCATTTTGTCTGAACAGCTATCTATATTTTATGTATGTGGTAGGTTGGTTATGTTTCTCAACCTTGGAGAAGTGGCCCTCTGTAGGAGACATACTGTGCATCCCAGCAATGCACGCTCCCTTCTCATCACCCGAGGACCAGGGGCCAGCTGGTCCTAGGGTAGTGTCTGGCCTGCATTTGCAGGCTCGGTCTGCTCGCTGTGGGAATGTAGTTTTTGCTTCTGGTATCTGGCCCCTGGTGGGTGGAGCTGGGTCTTGGTCCTCTGGTGAGCAAGGCCATGTCTAGGGGCATGTCTAGAGGCAGCTGTGGGCTCAGGAAGTCTTTAGGCAGCCTGTCTACTGATGGATGGGGCTGTGTCCCCACCAAGTTTGTTGTTTGGCCTGAGGCGTTCCAACATTGGAGCCTACAGGCTGTTGGGTGGGGCCAGTCTTGGTGCCAAAATGTCGGCCTCCAAGGGAGTTCACACAGATGAATGCTCCCCAGTATATCTGCTGCCAGTGTCGAAGTCCCCAGGGTGGGCCACAGATGACCCCCTAGGAGACCCTCTAAGACCAGCAGGTAGGTCTGGCCTAGGCTCCTATCAGATTACTGCTTTTGCCCTTGGTCCCTGTGCATGTGAGATTTTGTGTGTGCCCTTTAAGAATGAAGTCTCTAGTTCCCCCAATCCTGTGGAGCTCCTGCAGTCAAGCCCCACTGGCCTTCAGAGCCAAATGCTCTGGGGGCTCCTCTTCCTGGGTGCTGGACCCCCTGGGGTTGGGAGGCCTGACAGTGGGACTCAGAACTCTCACTCTTGCGGGAAAACCTCTGTAATATAATTATTCTCCAGTTTCTGGGTCGCCCACCAAGGGGGTATGAGATTTGATTTTATCATGAGTCCGCCCCTCCTACCAGTGGTTTCGTCTTTATGTCTTTAGTTGTAGAGGATCTTTTCTGGTAGGTTTCAGTCTTTTTTTTTTTGGCTGTGCCACGCGACTTGTGGGATCTTAGTTCCCTGACCAGGGATTGAACCCGTGCCCCCTGCAGTGGGAGCCCAGAGTCTTAACCACTGGACCACCAGGGAAGTCCCGTTTTCAGTCTTTTTTAATGATGGTTCTACAGATTGTGCTCATGAGAGGAGGTGAGCTTAGGGTCCTTCAGCTCTGCCATCTTGGCTGCTCTCCAGAATATTTTTAATCATAAAAAAGCATTAAGTTTTGGGCGCTAGTTCTGGAGGCTCTGAAGTCCATGGTCAAGGTACTGGCAGATTCGAAGTCTGATGAGATCGCTCTTCCTCATTCGTAGGCATCTTCTCATTGTGTCCTTGTATGACAGAGCTAGGTAGCACATTTAGAACAGTTTGAATAATAATCATGAATAGACTGCTTATTTGTAATTTTTGATGGCAGGCTCATCTCTTGTTCCAGTTTTAAGGTTTTATGTTTTTTGATAAATACTATTTATTAGGTTAAGGAAGTTTTCTTCTAACATTAAAATAGGTAAAACAGAGCAATCAAATCAGAGAATTAAATGAAAAATAAATCTGATGAAAAACAATTCTAAAAAGTAGAACAGAAATGATTACTGAAGACAGAGAGTAATAATCAGCTGATGGGTCTGCTAGAAGTTCTTATATTCAGGCAGAATGTCCTGAATATGTTCCAAATCAATGTGTTAGAATAAAAGAAAAGCAGAGAGATCTGAGAAATACTGGGACAACACTGGTACATGACCAAATAGGTTTCACTGGGTAAATCCTAGGGCCAATGTATGCTTAGAGATAAAAGCCCTTCTAGAAGAAAGCATGCCAGTTCACCAATAAAAACAAATACATTCTTAGCACTGTTTTAAGGGATGTTCATTTTGTCAAAGGTTAAAATTATTGGATAGATTAGTTGCCTCTTGAATATATACTCTTGAATATATGCCTCTTGAATATACTCTTCTTGAATATATACAACGAATATAATTATATTCTTATGAATATATTCTTAACAAATCTATTGATATTCATTAAATTTTAAACTGAGCTCAAAATTTCACATTATGGTAAAGAGTACAGGCCATTAATATGAATATATACTGATGAAAATATGAATATAGTCTTGGGGCTTCCCTGGTGGCACAGTGGTTGAGAATCCACCTGCCAATGCAAGGGGCACGGGTTCGAGCCCTGGTCCGGGAAGATCCCACATGCTGCAGAGCAACTAAGCCCATGTGCCACAACTACTGAGCCTGCACTCTAGAGCCTGCAAGCCACAACTACTGAGCCCACATGCCCCAACTACTGAAGCCCGCACGCCTAGAGCCTGTGCTCTGCAACAAGAAAAGCCACCGCAATGAGAAGCCTGAGCACCACAGCAAAGAGCAGTCCCCGCTCGCCACAACTAGAGAAAGCCTGCACGCAGCAACGAAGACCCAGCACAGCCAAAAATAAAAATAAATAAAATAAATAAATTTATTTTAAAAAATATGAATATAGTCTTAATGAGTATATTGATATTCATTAAATTTTAAGCCAGGTTCAAAAATGCCCCAATATGGTCAAGAACATAGCTCATGAATATGAATATAAACTTATGAAAATGTTCATGAATATATTGGTATTCATTAATTTTAACCTGCATTAAAACATTTTCCCAATAGGGCAAAGAAGAATATATTCATGAATATATTCATGAGGAGGGTATATTCATGAATATAATCATTATAAAGAATATATTCACATTTACTGAATATATTTGTGAAGAATATATTTATAGGAAAATTAAACCACTCTATAGCCCTTTGCTTTTTACAAATTAAATAGTTCTTAAAATACTGCTATGAAGCAAATAAAATTTTACTGGAATCTTCAAAGAATGAAAGTATAAACTTGTTACATTTAGTGAATTGGTCTGTTTATGAATAGGCTTCTATTGAATAGTTTTTGACAAATTAATTTAGAGCCCTCTCTCTCAACATGAGTTGAATCATTATTTATTACAAAATGTACTCTGGGGAAACCAAGACAAGAAAGAGAGGATACTGAAAACAGCTTAGGCTATCTGAGTACTCAGAGTAGACTGATTAACGATACTAAAGAAATGATGGCACCTGTTAGAAGTAAGTATGACTGCTATGCCAGGCAGTAGCCAGACACTGTTGTTTCAAGTTCTCTTCATTCTCCTTGGGCTCACATTCATGAGACTGTGTAGTTTAGTAATAAAGGGTGGTATAGGGTTAGACTTCCTACGTTTGAAACCAAACTCCGTTCACTGCCCCTGCACCTTGAGTCCTTTTTAAAAATTAAGGTAGGGCTTCCCTGGTGGCGCAGTGGTTGAGAGTCCGCCTGCCGATGCAGGGGACACGGGTTTGTGCCCCGGTCCGGGAAGATCCCACATGCCGCAGAGCGGCTAGGCCCGTGAGCCATGGCCGCTGAGCCTGCGCGTCCGGAACCTGTGCTCCGCAATGGAAGAGGCCACACCAGTGAGAGCCCCGCATACTGCAAAAAAAAAAAAAAAATTAAGGTATAATTTATATATAGTAAGATGCACAAATACTACCATTAATATTCTTGTGCTTTTTGTGGACACATAACTCATGCTCAAAGTCTTTTTTGATGAAAGGAGTATTAGTTATTGTATATTAAATACTAATAGATATTAAGCAACACATCTGTGTTTTGAGACAAATATACTGGTTAAAAGGAAGCTTTAGCAACAAAATACAAAATAAATATGAATACAACTAAAAGGGCTGTCATCTAATATTTATTACTGGATTTTAGTTTAGATATGGAATGGAAAAGTTGGAATGGGGTCAGTTTAGAATGGGCTTTCAAGACCACTAAGGGATCTGGATCTTTTCTTCTTAGTCAAGTGCCAGATAACTAAATAATAGGTGCTTACCATACCTTCTCATTTGACATTCACAGCAACATCAACAAGTGGGTGCCACTTATATTAGATTGCAAATACATCTAGGGTGTATCTGGGAGACACATCTCTTTCTTTTGCTATAGGATAATTTAACATCTTTTCAAACTTGGAGCTGATGATGCTCTAAAGTTTACTATTTTCTTTTGATGATTTGGTCATATTTTGGGGCTGGGGAGTTTGATCCAGTTACCGTCTGTAAAGCAATAGAGCTTAACTCAAAGTGGAGGGAAACTGGGAAATCGCATGGCTTGCTTTGTAGTTTCTTACTTCATCTTTGTAATTTGGTAGTTCAGAAAGGAATTCTGAGGCTTCACACAGTTTGCCTGAGATTTTACCAATCAAGCATTCTTCATGGCTTTTGTCCACCTTAAGCAGATTGAAGCTCTGGACAGCTTGAACATTGCTCATCCAGACGCGTCCTGTTAGTAACAACCCAAAATTTTCAACCCATTTATAAAAAACACACATTATAGGCACATCTTTTGGGGGAAAAAAGCCCAGATATTATTTAAATCCCTTTACATTCAATGGGTACTCAGAAATAACCATCTACTTCACGTACATATCCGAGCAAAAAATTAACCATTAAATGTAAATAGATGCTGAGTGGGCCAGATCTTGTGATCACCTTGTTTATATTGATGTTCTGAATGTGATACTAAGTTTCAGAGGTTTGTATAAAGAATTCTGTAAAATGCTTAACTCCTTCATTAACTTTACTGCTAAACAGCAAGCTTCTTAAGGGCCGTATTCATGTCTGATTTATGCTTACTGTGGTATAATAGCATCTAGCAAAATTTATTGTACATAGAAGATGCTTAATCTTTATATTTTTAAGGAATAAATATATGAAGTATCTGTCATGGAAATACTTATAATATTTATAAGAGATTTTAGCTGAACTATCAAGTCATTGGAACATAGATTTTCCTACAGTATTTACATTCTCTATGATGTTTGTTTTGCTGTCTTGCCATTAATTAGGTAAAGGAGGTAGATGTGCACCCTTGTCTCTGTTGTCTTAATGAAGATGTCCTCTTTTCTTCTGTGTACCCAATCTTTGTGCACTAAAATTCTGCTTCTCACAGTTTCACAGTATATTAGATTTGTTTCTTAGCCCTTTTCATGTCTGGAGTCTTCTTTACTATAAAATGGAGGAAAATGTCTAGCCACTTGAAAAATTTTTAAATTTTTACATATTGTTAGGCTTGAAGTAAATGTCAGATCCGAGAGAGGATCCTGAGAGACCACTATTCAGCCCCTTTATTTTACTGATGAAGAACCCTAAGTTCTACTTCCTCACTATAATGGACATACTGTTTTGTAATTGCTTGTTTAATTGTAGGCATTTCTTGCTAGACTTTAAACTCAGTGGGAGTAGGGATAACAGCTGTCTTATTTAATGCTGCATCTCTGGCACAGAGCACAGTGCTTGGAAGAGAATAGACATTGAGTTATTGGTGTTGAATAAATAAATAAATGAATCAAGATTGGTGAAGGGACATGCAGCCCACAGGTGTTGAATCCCAGTTCAGCACACTAAAAGTTGGATGTTTGTAATCTATTCTATCACTCCAGGGAGTCGAGGTTTGTGGAAATGATAGATTTCCTTAAGTCTGTGCCAAAATCTACAACTTATACATTTCCACACTTTGGCTTTCAACATGCAGAGGACTGCTGTAAGGAACAGTAGTTGATCAAAGAAACACTAGAGGATGTGCTGTCTCATTTTTGCTAGGATGATATATAAACACATGCTTCATAATATATAAACTCATGAATGGTTTATGTGGAAGGGAGTGTAGTAAATATCATCTGTTTCAGTCCTCTGATTTCTCCTTCCCAGTAAGGTTCAGGCTCTTTTTTGGCCTTTGTAACTCTTCATGTCATTTCAATTTATTTTTCTTAACTTGTCCTGCTACTTTCCTTAATCTACTACATTCTCAAGCAAATGAAGATGTTTGCTGTTCTTTGTACACCCTGAATTTCCCACCTTCTTGCATTTACTCAACATTGTTTCCTCCCTGTAATTCCCACGTTCTGCATATCCTAATCCTATCCATTTAGTTAGTCCACAAGTATTTGTTGAGGCCTCATTATGTGCCTGGCATGGGGCTCAGAGCTGAGTGTAATGATTAATAAAACCATGCTCAAGGTGGATTAATGAAACCTCCTCTATTAACACTCTAATAGAGGTGGACATTTAAGCATAGTAACATCAAGTCCCAGGGGGACAAATGAAGTGGCAACTACAGAGCCTTTGATGGGGAGGGGTTGAAGAAATGACTCTAAATCAGTGGTTCTCAAATGGAAGTGGTGTAGAAGAAAGCATTTGACAATATCTGGAGACATTTTTGGTTGTCACAACTTGAGTTGGGGGGGGCAGTTACTGGCTTCTAGTGGGTAGAGGCCAAGGATGCTGTAAAATATCCTATGCACAGAACAGTCCCCACACAAAGAATTATCCTGCCCAAATGTCAGTGTTGCTGAGGGGTGAAAAACCTTGTTCTAAATCAAGTTGCAGAGATTGAGTACGATGATGTTTAGCTACCACCACCACCACCCCCCAAAAAAGACAGTATTTGTAAAGATCTGGAGTTAAGATACCATAGATTGGAGAACTAGAATGAATTAATATGGTTGGAGCTCAGGTTTTGAATGGGAAGGAATTAATCTTGAGCAGTCAGCCTCACTGGTAGAGTCCAGATCCAGAGGCCACAAAACGCCATGTTGAGAAAATTGCAGTGTCTTCTCTTTGGCTCTTTGGAGCCTCTAACAGAGAGTGATTTTACTGTAGGCAAACCCTAAATACACACTAATGTCAATCCACTAACAGGTAAACAGTTTATGTACTCTGGTGTTTTATAACTAGTAACAAGTCTCAGTTTATCAGTAGATACCCATGGTAAAGCACTGTGGCTGAGAACATCCATTCTAGCAAGTCAGAACTCTTGGTTACCCATCTACTAAGGATCGTTGATGAAGCTATGTTATGGAGGTCCTTGTTAGCTGAGGATAACTGGCACTGAAAGGACATTTAAAGTGAACCCACTTAAAGTAGGGATGAAAATTTTATAGTAGCTAGTGAGGGGACTTGACTGGGGCTTTGTATTGGGGGTCCTCAATACCACTCCCAGGGTTGATGACTTCCTAGAAGGACTCACAGTACTTAGAAAGCTATTATACTCACAGTTACAGTTTGTTACAGTGGAAGAATATAGATTAAAACCAGCTAAGGGAAAAAGCAGATGAGTGAAGTCCAGGAGAAACCATGCATAAGATTCTAGGTGTGCCTTCCCAGTGGAGTCACATGAAGACACACTTAGTTCTCCCAGCAAAACATGGCACATATTTGTCAACCAGGGAAGCTCCCTGAACCTTGGTGTCCAGGGTTTTTGTTGAGAGTCAGTCACATAAGCATGCAATGCTCATGTGACTGACCTTAGCTACTTAGTCTCCAGCCCCCATAGATCAGGCTGGTACAGTGTGGCCCTAAGTCTCAGGCATACAAAACAGTCTCATCAGGCAAAATATTCCATGAACTTAGGGGTCATCTCCCAGGAGCTTGTCAAGGATTAATTCTCCTTTCATTGAATATTCAGGGTTTGAGCAACCCTAGCCTGCTGAATTAACCTTTTACTGCATCAGTTTTTTTTTTTTTTAAGGTTAAGGAAATTATATTTCTTCCTGCTTTATTACAAGGTTTTTTTAATTGTGGTAAAATAAACATAACATAAAATTTACCATTTTAACCATTTTTAAGTGTATGGTTCAGTGTTACTGAGTATATTCACATTGCACATTGTTGTGCAATGCATCTCTAGAACTTTCATCATCTGAAATTAAAAATTTAATGTACCTGTTAAACAGTTACTCTCCATTCCAGTCTCTCCCAGCCCCAGGTTATCACTATTCAACTTTGTCTCTTTGAATTTGACTCTTGCAGGTAACTCTTTTTTTAAAATATTTTATTTATTTATTTATTTTAGTTGTGCCAGGTGTTAGTTGCAGCATGTGGGATCTTTAGTTGCGGCGTGCAGGATCTTTAGTTACAGTGTGCGGACTTCTTAGTTGCGGCATGCATGTGGGATCTAGTTCACTGACCAGGATCAAACCTGGGCCCCTTGCATTGGGAGCACAGAGTCTTACCCACTGGACCACCAGGGAAGTCCCCGAGGTAACTCTTATAAGTGGAATTATACAGTATTTGTCCTTCTGTGGTTGGCTTATTTCACTTAGCATAAAGTCTTCAAGGTTCATCCATGTTGTAGCATGTATTAGAATTTCATTCCTTTTTTAACACTGATACTGTATAGGCTTCAACTAAAAAAAAATTATTAATAGTTTTTTAAAAATCTTGTATTTAACAAGATCTATATAATCGAAGCTCTGTGCTAATCTTTAGAATGAACAAGAAGTGGCTTGAATGTTCATTTGGGGGGTATAGCTTTTCTGACAAAATTATATAAGCAGAATACAGTGTCCTTCACCAATTTCATCTCACTAAGCCAGGTCAGGAAAAGCAATGCTGTTGTGGAAATATCCCTTGGTTTCTTCGGTTTTCCAAAGAGAAAATTTTAATTCATTCTTTTTTGAAATATCTGTTGTATCATCTTTGAGAATTCCCCACATTTGCTATCTGGTCTAAGTATGCCAGACATTAATTTGTAAAAGTGGCTTTGCATATGATTAAATCAGATCTCCAGCATTTTTTCAGCAACTTGTTCAAATCCTGCGTTTTTGGAAAAGTTTGTAGTTTCAGTTTACATTCATCCTGCTTATATATGGTCAGGTATTTGCAGCATCCAAAAATGAGAGAGTGACATAAACAGGTTCCCAGAAGTAGACTCTAGTATTTAGAGGGGGAGTTTGAATGGGGACTGGGCAGCTCATTAGTGAATATTTTTGTGTATGACAGCTTTTGCTTCTCTTCACAGTGTCATGATTATAGGGTCATAGTTAATGTGTCTGGATAAAGAGGACTCCTGTACTTTGTGGGAGTAGTGACTGTTTGCTCAATAATTTGCTTGACAGTTTAGCTCACTAACCCATTCAGGGCCCAAAGTGAGTGAGTGCTCCTCACAGAAATCCCTGGAGTGTGTTTTTTTAAGCTGTCCTACTTTGAACTTTCAAAAGTTTAGCAGACTGACAGAGGCTTTTGGGTTTTGAGTTTTAAGCCTTTACAGTTCCCGTGTTTCTAATGCCTTGTCTGCTTACATTGTGTTCAAAGTAATCCATCCTTAGTGTTTACAGGCCCAACGTACATGAAAGTGTAAAAATAGATTGCCAATTAAAAAAAAAAGAAAAAAAAAGAATAAATTGCCAGCCTATGGGCACCAGGTCTGTGTCAGGCAGGGTCATCACAAGAAGCAATTACTCTTAGCTTGAGAAGTCTGTACATCAGAAATCAATGGATTTTTTTCCCCCACGTCCTCATGAAACAGTGGTGCTTAATGTTCAAATATGTTATAATGTGGAGATGATTACCAGGAAAACATCAACATGGGTTAATTGGGGATTACTGATTTTAAAACAAGGAAAGTCCTCCCCCTTCCTTCTCCAGCACCTACGGGTTATGGAGAAATGGATGCAGCTGTGAAGTGAAAGGGAGGAGCTATCATCCTTAATATTCCTAAATAACTCAGGAGCTCGAGTCAGCATAGAGCTTGAGTCCCATTCTTTTGGAGCACTGCAGCACATCATCCCTTTCTGATGGGGCAAGGGGCTGGGGAGCACACTGAGTGTGGATAGTGGGTTCAGGTACATCACCTGAGAGATAGTATAATGTAGTGGTTAGTAGCACTGACTTGGGCAGGCTACCTTGGTTTGAGTCCTGACTCCTTTATTTACTAGGTTTGAGACATTGGACAAGTTTCTTAAACTATCTGACTCAGTTTTCTCATTTGTACAATGGAGATAATTTTAGTACCTCTTCATAAAGGTCAATGCATTAGTATATCTGATGTACTTAGAATGAAACCTGGCACATAATGAGTGCTATGTCAGTGTGTGTTGTTATCTTTATTGTTAACTTCAATTCTCAGGGGAGCTTTCTCTGACATTTCTAAATAGGTTAAGTTTCTGCTTTATAAGATTTAATGGCATCATTTATCACAGTGATAATAATAAGTACCATTTACTAGGTTTATTTGTTTGATTATTGTATTAATGATACTTTCTACATAAGCTAGAGTAAGAACCACGTTTGTTTTTGCTCACAAGGCCTGATAAGTGTTCAAGAAATACTTATTGAATGAATAAGTATTTTTACAATTATAGAATAACTCAAAAAGATGTCATTTACGTAAGATCAAAAAGATGTCATTGGGCTTCCCTGGTGGCGCAGTGGTTAAGAATCCGCCTGCCAATGCAGGGGACACGGGTTCACTTCCTGGCCCGGGAAGATTCCACATGCCGTGGAGCAACTAAGCCTGTGAACCACAACTACTGAGCCTGTGCTCTAGAGCCAGAGAGCCACAGTACTGAGCCCGCATGCCCCAACTACTGAGGCCCGTGCATCTACAGCCTGTGCTCGGCAACAAGAGAAGCCATGACAAAGAGAAGCCCACGCACCACAACGAAGAATAGCCCCCGCTCGCCACAACTAGAGAAAGCCCACACGCGGTAACGAAGACCCAACACAGCCAAAAATAAAAACAAATAAATAAATTTATTTTTTTAAATATGTCATTTTACCTCTAAAGTTAGCAATTATTTTAAAAAACAATACTATCGTACAGAGGCAGAGAGGTAAGGAAATAGATGCTATCATGTACTACAGTTGGGAGCCATCTGTGGTAGACCCTATCTTGAAGGTAATTTGACCAAAAGAATTAAGTCTCTGCTTTTGGCTCTATGTCTAGGCGTTTATCAGAATGACACAGAGGCATAAAAAGGTTGATATAGAAAGATGTTTATTGTAGCACTCACATTGCATGGAATCAGAGTAAGCAAAATGTCTAAAAGTAAAGGCTTGGTTAATTATACTTTATCCATCATTAAAAAGTCATGTGTAGAACCGTGGTTCTCAAATGAAGATTCCTACATGATAGTCACTCAACACTGGATGCCTAAGCCCAAGCTCTTGGTCAGTGAATCAGAATCAGAATCTTCAGAGTTAGGCTAAGAAACAAGCCCTGTTTTTTCGAACAAGAACCTTAGGTGATTTCAGTGTACGGCTTGATTTGAGAATCACTGTTGCAGTGTTTCTCCAGTTGTGCATTGACTCGCAGTCAACTGAGCTAAAGGTTCTACTCATCTCTTAAAGCCAAGTGAAATGCCATGTATTAAAATCTGTGGGAACCCTGGAAAACAAGAAAAGAGGACTTCGGTAGAACAACCAAAAACACAAAAATCTGGAAGAAGGGAAGAAGACGGGATCAGACTGACTATTCAAAAAGCTAATTACTGCTGACCACCGTGCACAAGCCAAGGAAAAATCTTCTCCCTGCCCCTACCCCCTGCAAAAATTAGTAGATGAATTTCCCCCAAAAGAAGAGAAGATTCTTCCAAAAATTGGAGCAGCAAGGCCTGGTTTGGAGGTGGGAGTCGGGGTTGCTGGTACTGTCTCCTGGGCACAGAGCATCTACTTTAGAGCTTACCTCCAGGCAGCATTTTGAAGGGATATTGACAGTGAGTGAGCTCATAGTTTTAGTCACCATGGATGTTCCTGAGATCCCAGGAGCAGAGGCCAGGCAAGTGAGAGAGTTAAGGAACAAACAGGCCTCAGGCATTGCAGCGCACATAATTGGTGGTCATGATGTTCACTCTCCGACTTCACTAGGTACCTCTTGGGAGCCTAGTGAAGTAGAGTACGCCATGACCTCTCATATCTCCCTTGGTAAGCTAAACTGCCTGTCGGTTCCTGCCCCTATACTTCCAAGAGAGACCTAGCTGTTAGTTTTTCCCTACCATTTTTTTGTACCCAGAGCAACGTCTACTGCCTTCAAAGCCAGTAGCCCCCGGCTGAGTTTCTTGGAGTGGAGCAGGGCACGGTTTTACAAAGTTTACCACCTAATACTCACACTGACATATGCACATACTCTTTACTTCATTCACAGGCCTGTAGTTTTACTCTTTGATTTTATTGTAAATTGGATATTATTCAGCCTTCTTCACTTAAGACTTCTGTAGTGAGCTAGGCAAAAGATCGTAGCAGGCTTTCTGGGTCAGTTTTCAGTAGTGTATGATTACAATTAAAGATGATGCGTACTTGTTGAAGGAGGTGTAGCCAGTGAATATTCCACATGGGTTGTTGACAGCCCACCCTCCTTCTCTGAACTGCTTCTATGCTTCATGAAATCCTGTTCGCGAGTGGGTAGGAGTAGCAACTGCTCTTGTCAGGTTGGGCAGGAGGTAGTGGGACAGAGGAGACACAGTGCTAAAGTTTAGGTGACAGGTAGAACAGGTGAGTAGCATATTTCAAATTAAAGAATTCATGAGAACTCAGTTGAGTTTGTTCATTCAGTAGGTAATCATTCGTTATTTGTGCAATATTTATCAAATGCCTTCTGTGTGTCATGCTTGTTAAAGGTGTTGAAGACACAGTGCTGGTCAAGGTTTCTACTCTCCAATAGTCTGCATTCAGTGCTTAGGAAAGGATTACAGAGCAAGAAGATGCCTGGCTCACAGCTGTCGAGCCCCCGGGCAGTGTATTTGTGTAAAGATCCTCAAATCCTAAAAAATATTTAGAAATCTAAATCTGGAATTTGGGCTTCAGCAGCTGGGAAAATGGTGATGCCATTTATTGAGGTATTAATTAGGAAAATATTGGGGAATATATATCTGCTAACCAGATTGACAGAGGTAGACGAAAACATAATCTAGTAAAACAGCACCATGAGAAGAGTGCCAGAACCACTGATGAACTTAGTTTTAAAGGTGAAAGAGAAGGTGAGGGGCTAGTGACAGAAATTGAGAAGTAGCAGTAGGAATGTAAGGTGGGTCAACAGTGAGAAATCTGTAAATGTAACTTATGATGTAAAAAAGGAAAAAGAAGATCAAATGTATAGTTGAGTAAATACTTGATAAAATCCAACATTCTTTAATTAAGAAACATAGAAAAATTTTTTAAAAAATGAATTTATTTTTGGCTGCACTGGGTCTTTGTTGCTGTGCACAGGCTTCTCATTGTGGTGGCTTCTCTTGTTGCGGAGCACGGGCTGTAGGCACGCGGGCTCAGTAGTTGTGGCTCGCGGGCTCTAGAGCACAGGCTCAGTCGTTGTGGTGCACGGGCTTAGTTGCTCCGCGGCATGTGGCATCCTCCTGGACCAGGGATCGAACCCATGTCCCCTGCACTGGCAGGCAGACTCCTAACCACTGCACCACCAGGGAAGCCCAGAAAACATTTTTAACATAGTTAAGAAAATTTATTAGGAACAAATAGCTAATATCATACTTAATTCGTTAAACATTGGAAGCTTTGCCATAAAAATTAGGAATCAGAAAACAGTTTTGAAAAATAAGGATAACGAGGAGGGATTTACCTTCCCAAATATAAAAACATATTAGCTACTGGAATTTTAAATGATGCAGTATTAATTGTAAAATAGATAAATATGCAGTGAATCAGAATATGAACTATAGAAATATATGAAAAAGTAAGGAAATTTTTGTGCTTTTGCAAAGGGACCATAATACTCAACCAAAACCATATCAATTTTTAAATTCCTTTGCATTTCTCAGGGAAATGGTCTCTTTCCTTCTTTGAGTATTTTCTCAATGCTATGACCTCAAATTGAAGGGTTTAGTCCTATTACCAATGCCCTGAAATTCAAGCGGTCTTGATATCTGTTAAGCCCTTTTCAGAGTTTCTAAAATATTTAGCTTTATGAACAAAAATAGATTACTCACATTCTCAATTCCTGTCACTGATTCACCATCTTATCTGGAACAATTATTACCACTTTCAGTACTCACCATCTTCATTCCTAAAAATGGAAGTCAGAATGGAGGGGCTATTAATATGATACATACAGTAGCTTCGAAATCTCATTCCCAGGAGCAAATATTTCACAATAATAAAAAAGACCTGTCCTCCCTTCCTGAGAACCAGCAAAGATATAAGAATTAATTTATGTATTATGTAGCTGTATCCATGTATATCATGTAATTATAGCCACACTTATTAACTAACTTATTACTATATTAAAAATGTTTATTTAAAGCTTATCCACTATGTATAAAGAATATGCATCTTTGTCTGAATGTTTCATCTTTTATTACAAGCTTTAGAAGTGTAGCAGTAGTATAAACCAGAAGCTTTATAAAACCTAGTATTTGGGAAACCAGTGGCCAGAGGTGAGGTCTTAGAATTGAACTAGGCCTGCAGGTTCCTCTACATAGAGATGTGAAGAACATATTGGAGTCAAAAGTGACTTGTAGGATATGGACTTCAGCAGGTGAGGAGATGGTAATGCCATTTATTGAAATATTAATTTGGATATTAATTGTCAGGGTATGTACCTGATAACCGATCTGTAGGGGCAGATGAGAGCATCACCTGGTAAGACAGTAATATGAGAAGAATTCTAGGACCACTGATAAATTATAGTTTTAAAAGTCGAAAAAAAGATGATGAACCCCAGCAAAGAGAAAATATCAGGGCAGTGTCATGGAATCCAAGGAAGATATAGAGTTTCGAGTAAGGCAGAGAACAGCTCTGCCAAGCCACTGAGAAGCCAAAAGAAGAGAACCGAGGAGTGTCAGATGAGGTTGTTGACATGGAGGTTATTGGTGACCTTGGTCAGAGCAGTTCCAGTGGACAGTGGAGTAGCATATGTTTTCGCATGGTTCTCTGAAATGTGGTATCAGCCTGCCTTTAGCTCACTTAGCAAGGTGGGGCTGTATTTTCAACATCTGGGACAGATTCTTCATTATTAGGCCCTGCTACTCCTTAAGTTCTGGAAAATTCCATCAGGAGAATGAGGCTGTGGGAATTTAAAGACAGCTAAAAATGTTAACATCACTCACTTTGAGATAGAATTTTCAGTTTTTCCACTTCTTTGAATGGGCTGTAAAGCATGAATCATCATGTCAAATCATGTTCATTGACAGGAAAACCACTTTTAAAATGTGATTGAATAATACTGCTAGTCAACACATAGGGAATATTTTGAATGAATGGAATGCCATTGTAATTGTAATTAATTTTTTTCCCATGTTTATGCCTTTTTATTTTTATTTTTTGATGGAATAAAATATTCTCAGCTTATCCTTTTCTATCTAATGCATTTTTTTAACATCTTTATTGGCGTATAATTGCTTTACAATTTACAATGGTGTGTTAGTTTCTGCTTTATAACAAAGTAAATCAGTTATACATATACATATGTTCCCATATCTCCTCCCTCTTGCGTCTCCCTCCCTCCCACCCTCCCTGTCCCACCCCTCTAGGTGGTCACAAAGCACCGAGCTGATCTCCCTGTGCTATGCGGCTGCTTCCCACTAGCTATCTGTTTTATATTTGGTAGTGTATATATGTCCATGCCACTCTCTCACTTTGTCCCAGCTTACCCTTCCCACTCCCCGTGTCCTCAAGTCCATTCTCTATGTCTGCGTCTTTATTCCTGTCCTACTCCTAGGTTCTTCATAACCGCTTTTCTTTTTTTTTTTAGATCAGGCTATCATTAATGTCGTTTTGTGTGTCCAGTTTTTATCCTATATATTATGATTGTGCAAAAATGTTCATAGATGTTTTGCATCATTCCTTTTATCAATCTTTTGATACTGATCTATGTGTCTATCCAACTGTTTATTTGATACCTCCTTTTGGATGTTTGTGGGGTTTTTTAAATAAATTTATTTATTTTTGGCTGTATTGGGTGTTCGTTGCTGTGTGTGGGCTTTCTCTAGTTGTGGCGAGCGGGAGCTACTCTTCGTTGTGGTGCGCGGGCTTCTCATTGTGGCGGCTTCTCTTGTTGCGGAGCACAGGCTCTAGGCGCGTGGGCTTCAGTAGTTGTGGCATGTCGGCTCAGTACTTGTGGCTCGTGGGCTCTAGAGCGCAGGCTCAGTAGTGTGGCGCATGGCCTTAGTTGCTTTGTGGCATGTGGGATCTTCCCAGACCAGGGCTCGAACCATGTCCCCTGCATTGGCAGGCGGATTCTTAACCACTGTGCCACCAGGGAAGTCCTTTTGGATGTTTTAAAGGCACCTCAAAGTAACATGGCATAAACCAAACCCTTTCTCAGTGGCCAAGTCAGAATCTCTAAACTATTCCTTCCTCCCACTTCCCATATCTAATCTTTCATCTTCTGCCTCTTAACTTGGTTTTCAAATCTATTGTCCTTTTAACATCCCTGCACTATCCAAGGCAGGTTACCAATAATATATCTTAGCTCAATTATTACATTCTGTCTCCTAACTGGATTCTTACTTCTGACTTAGATCTCTTCAAACTATTATCAAAATGATGATTTTTTACTTAAGTTACTTTATTTTTTACTTTTACTTTACTTTGCTTTCTTACTTATAACCATAGAATACTTTCTTATTATCTCTATAATAAAGTCCAAAATTTTTTACACGATCTACAAGATCTTCATGATCTGGCCCTTGCCTGCCTTTTCCGACACATCTTGTGCATTCTTCACTCCTTATGGGCCCCTCCTTATGTTCTTCCATTCAGCCATACTGAACAACTTCCATTTTATCAAACATAGCATGTTCTCTATTTTCTGGGCCTTCAAACGGGACACTTTTCCTGCCTCTCACTAACTTCTATGTGTCCCTTGGTTCTCAGCTTACATAGAAGCTAGTGGGGTGAGAGGCAGCCAACTTTCCCTGACTCATCTCAGTCTAGGTGAGATGCCCCTGCCTTGTGTTCCTGTAACACCATGTTCTTTCTCTGTTGTAGCACTTACTATGTTTGATTGAAATTATTTGTTTTATTGTTTCTCTGTCCTCCTAGACTGTAAGCTCTGTGATGACACAATCTGCCTTTGTCACCCTTCTCTTTCCAGGATTCAGCCAGCGCTTCACAATGTTTAATACATGTTTGTTGAAAGTATGGATGACAGGTGACACTTTACATTTGACTCAGGGAACTAAGTTACATGAACCAGTGAATCTCTCTGAAGGCACATATTTTATACTCTCACCCAGGAAACCTGATTAAAATGACTTTGAAAGTCTACTGAAATGGTTTCCACTTTTCAAATTACCTTAAATAGTTTTGCAAAGTCATATAAGGCTTTATAGAAAGGCATACTTGTCTATAGGTTGGGAGGTTTTTATGTGTAAGTTGCATAGACTGTTCATGTTATGCCGTTAAAATCAGTGATTCCTGAGTCCATTGCTTTTTAAAGGAAATTGAACAAATCATCACTCCTAATCTATATGTTTGCTCTTTCTCTTACGATATTTATCTTGATTGAGAACAAATCTATCCTGGCTTTCAAGATAGAAAGCTGGGAATTATTCTAGCCTCTCTTTTCACCCTGATTCCTCAAAAGCAATTCATCACCAATTTCTGCCTGTTATCTTCTAACAGATCTGCCCTCTCTTCCTCTCTTTTTTAATTCCTTAGGCCTCTGGTCTAGACTCTGGTCTAGACTCCTTTGCCCCTTGCCACCTTTTAATCTATCTGAAAAATGATCTTTATAAAATACGAGTTTGGCCCATGTCTGTTTTCTGATTTAGGCCCTTCACAAAGTAAACTCCCAAGCTCTTTGTATGGTACACAAAGACCATTGTGCTTTTGCCCCTGCATTATTCTTCAGTTTAATCTTTCTTCCATAGTTCCCATCTTAAAGGTCACAGCCAGTAATAACTGAATCCTTATAGTTGGCTAAAATCACCATACTGTTTCAAGTCACTGTGGCTTTGTGCAGAATGCCTTCACCTCTTTCGGGAAGTAGATCCTACTTCCTTTGCATTCCTCACCCCAAAAGTAGAATTAATCATTATCCCCATATCTGGAACATTTACTTATATTGTATTATAGTTTATTAATTAATTGACTTACATAGTGTACTATTAAACTTTAAACTTCTTGAAGTCAAGAATGCCAGTTTTATTTCTCTTTTTTTTCCGGAATGCTTCACACAGTGTGTATTAGTTTCCTAGGGCTGCCTAGCAAAGTACCACAAACTGGGTGGCTTAAAACAACAGAAATTTATTGTCCCACAATTCTGGAGGCAAGAAGTCCTAAATGAAGATGTTGGCAGGACTATGTTACTTTTGAAACCTGCAGGGAATCCTTCCTTCCTCTTACTAGCTTCTTTCTGGTGGTTTGCTGGCAATCTTTGGTGTTCCTTGGCTTGCAGCTGCATAATTCCAGTCTCTGCCTTCATTGTCACATGGCTTTCTCCCTGTGTATCTGTCATCTTTTAAGGACACCAGTCGTGTTGGGTTAGGGGCCTACCCTACCTCTGTATGACCTCATCCAAACTTAACTGACTACATCTGCAATGACCCTATTTCTAAATAAGGTAATTCTGAGGTGGTGGGACTTAGGACTAAAATATATCTTTTTGGAGGGATACAATTTACTCCATAACACAGTGTTTAGCATATAGCAGGTATTCAGTAGATTTTACTGAATTGAAATATAAATGAAATACATGTTATATATTCATGGTATGGAATTTAAATATTTTTTAGTGTGATTTTTAAAGTTATCAATACTATGGACAAAGTATCTTTAGAATTTGTCTGTTTCCAAAAAAAATTACATAATAGTTACGTGGTAGTTGTGACATTTGAAAATTAATAAATACACTACCTTAAAGTAAAAGCAAATATTCTCTGAATTCTTTATTTATAAGCCCATTTTTAATGTCTACTAATTTATATAATTTACATATAAATTTTGTTTGAAACAATAGATGTATTTTAAATTTTAGAAAGCACATTTTAGGCCTCAATAGCAATAAATACCCTTTCCATATCCTTTACTGTGTTTTTTTTTTAAGTAGTATCTCCTTTCTACACATTAATGTTGGAACTTTTTTCTTCAGACTTTTTTGTTTTTGATAAAATCTCCATTGTTTAAGTAGTTTTCCATATTTAACATACATAATAAATTGTATCCTTTAATGGGAATATGGAGAAATTAAGTTTATATGATATACTTCTGAGATTCTGAGAGTTCTAATTGGTGGGAAAGTAAAATAGGAAGTTTATGTCATTCTCCATAAGAAAAAACAGAGTAACCTTATTTCTGTTTTTTTAAAAGAACTGTTGCTTCCCATGTTCTGTTTTATTTTTGTTGTTGTTGTTGTTTCTAGGTTTTTAAATCACTGGTCTGTTAGTTGAGACATCATCAGTGCTTTTTAGAGCATACCCAAGTTTCCTTTGCATTGAAAGTTACTCAGGGAACTCCTGAAAGAAGGTAACAATGTTGAGTGTGTTTAAGTTTAATGGATCCCTTGTCCATCCCTGCTAAAGCTAGTTATATTCCATTAGCAATTGATATGGTAAAATTTATCAGAATTTTTTATGGCTCGTGCTTTTTGCATCCTAAGGAACATTTGCCTACCCCAGGGTTACAAAGATATTCTCCTATGATTTCTTCTCAGAGTTTTCTAGTTTCAGATTTAGGTCTGTGATCCATTTTGAGTTAATTTTTACGTGTAGTGTAACTAAAGGTTGATATATATATATTTTTTAATGGATATCCTATTGATCCAACACCGTTTGTCGGAAAGATTTTCCTTTCCTGTTGAATTACCTTTACACTTTTGTCAAAAATCAATTGACCAAATATGTGTGGGTCTATTTTTGGCTACTTCCTCTGTTCCATTGATATATGTGTCTATTCTTTTGTCAGTACCCCACGATCTTGATTACTGTAGCTGGAAATTATTGTAAGTCTTAAAATCAGGTAGAGTGAGTCCTCCTACTTTATTCTTACTTTAGAATTTTGCTTTAGTTATTCTATAAGTTCTTTATATTTCTATATAAACTTTAGAATCGACTTGTCAATTTCTACTAAAAAAGCCTGCTAGAATTTTGATTGGAATTGCATTGAATATGTAGATCAATTTGGGAATAATACCAACCTAACAATATTGAATCTTCCCAGTCTACAAATAAGGTATATATCTCTGTTTATTTAGGTCATGTTTAATTTCTCTCAGCAGTGTTTTGTAGTTTTCAGTATAGAAGTCTTGGATTTGTTCCTAAGTATTTAATACATTTGGCACTACTATGAATATAATTTTTTAAACTTTAATTTTCTAATATTTTGAGGCTGGTATATGATTTTTAAAATATTAATCTTGTATCCTATTACTTTGCTAAATTTATTTATGAGTTCTAGCTGTTGTTTTGTGAATTCTCTGGAATTTTCTACATAAACAACCCTATCATCTACAAATAGACAAGTTTTACTTCTTCTGTTCTAATTTTTCTTCCTTTTCATTTATTGTATTATTTCAGTAGCTGTGTCATCTAGTACAATGTTGAATAAAAATGATGCAAGTGAGCACATTCTTGCCTTATTCCTGATCTTGGGAGGAAACAATTCAGTCTTTTATATTAAGTATGATGTTGGCTGTAGACTTTTTGTAGATGTACTTTATCAGTTTGAGGAAGTTCCTACTATTATTAGTTTGCTAAGAGTTTTTATCATAAATAGATTTAAAATTTTGTCAAATACTTTGCATCTATTGAAATTGATCATATGCCCCCCAGTGGATGGTTAATATGTTGAATTATATTGATTAGGTTTTGGTTTTTGTTTTTATTAATTTTTATTGGAGTATGATTAGTTTTTGAATAAACAGCCAACCTTGCGTTCCTGGGATAAGTCTGCATTCTTGGGATTGGTCATGATGTATTACCCATTTTATATATTGTTGGATTCTGCTTGCTAAAGTTTTTAAAGCATTTTGCATCAAATTAGGAATATTGATCTATAATATTCTTTATTGTAATATCTTTGTCTGGTTTTGGTATTAAGGGTTATGCTAGCCTCAAACAAGTTGGGTAGTTCTTCCTCCTAGTTTTTGAAAATATTTACATAATTTTGGTATTATTTCTTTCTTGATGAGTGATAGAATTTACCAGTGAAATCTTTTTTTTGGAAAAGATTGTTTTTATTATTATTTATTTATATTTATTTTTGGCTGTGTTGGGTCTTCATTTCTGTGCGAGGGCTTACTCTAGTTGTGGTGAGCGGGGGCCACTCTTCCTTGTGGTGCGCAGGCCTCTCACTATCGTGGCCTCTCTTGTTGCGGAGCACAGGCTCCAGATGCACAGGCTCAGTAGTTGTGGCTCACAGGCCTAGTTGCTCCGTGGCATGTGGGATTTTCCCGGACCAGGGCTCGAGCCCGTGTCCCCTGCATTGGCAGGCGGATTCTCAACACCAGGGAAGCCCAAGATTTTTTTTAATTCAATTTATTTTATAGATAAATGGCTACTCAGATTTTCTGTTTCTTCTTGTGTCATTTTGTTATGCCTCAGTAATTGAGATTTCGTGGTATTAAAACAACAGCAACACCAAGTCCTTTAAAAGGTTCAGAACCTCATAAAGAGAGAGACTATATGAACTGTGGGGCAAATTGTTGTAACTAAAGTCAGGTGAAAGCCAACAAGATATTCATGGTGTTTGACTGGTAGCTCATTGTCAGGCTTTGGAAAAGCGACATAATATTTTCATACCTTTTTTTTTCTAAAAAAAAAGTTTTTCTCAAATTTTTGAAAGAAAAATATTTTCATGAACCTTCTTTATACCTAGTGCTGGCTTAAGTCATTTTCATCACAATGTTATTTAAATATGTTTATACGTAAAATATATGCTTATACTTCTAATAAACCTGTAAATCAAAACTGGGCTTCCCTGGTGGCGCAGTGGTTGAGAGTCCGCCTGCCGATGCATGGAACACGGGTTTGTGCCCCGGTCTGGGAAGATCCCACGTGCCACGGAGCGGCTGGGCCTGTGAGCTATGGCTGCTGAGCCTGCGTGTCCGGCTCCTGTGCTCCGCAACAGGAGAGGCCACAACAGTGAGAGGCTCGCATACCGCAAAAAGAAAAAAAACAGACGTACAAATTCAACTAAAGTAAAATTACAACACCATAAGTTCAGATTAACAACATTAATATGATAAGAGAACCAGACTTGAGACAGTATCTTTCTACTATTATAATGCTGGAGGCAGTATAGTATGTTAATTAACAGTGTGGACTCTGGAGTTAAGACTGAAGTTCAAATTTTGGCTCTACCATTACTTTGTCCAAGTAAAATGAGGATAATAAGTTATCTAATTTATTAGGATTGTTGATATAATTAGGATTATTGATATGTCAAGTCCTAGAGTAGTACCTGGCAATCAGTAATTGTTCAGTGAATGTTAGATATAATAATAGTTTTATGTTGTTCTGAAACCTAATGTTAGGTTTAATGGTAGAAAGTCTGATTCTATAATGTTTCTGATTTTGACTTTAACAATATAAATACTAATGATAGAATATCTGCTTGCCTAAGTTAACAGTGTGGTGATGATAACTTTATAGCTTTGTTTGCTGATTTAGGATAATCAAATCTCATACTTAACCTACTAGGCAGGCCTCCTTGGCCAATTTTTAATGACATATCCCATGATAATTCTGTAAAGCTTAGTGTCTAATCCAATCATTGCTCATAGAAAATATGGGAAAATCCTATCTGAAGTCATTTTTCTATTCTTGAAAATGTAGAAGAAACATTATTTTTCAGCATAGAGCTTATCATCAGACTGCTGAAGGAAATTAGTAGATCCTAGAAACTACAGTTGATCCTTGAACAACTCCAAGTTAATCTGTGTATAATTTATAGTAGGCCCTCTGTATCCAGGGTTCAACCAACCACTGACTGTGTAGTAGTGTACTATTTACTATTGAAAAATATCACTGTTTAAGTACATCTGCGCAGTTCAAACCCATATTGTTCAAGGGTTAGCTGTACTTATTCTCAGCAGTTTGAAAGTACCTTGATTGTCTTATGGTTGGTTCTGTTTTGTATTAAACTTTGAATATATTGCAGTATATTGATAGCTATCCCTTGTCAGCTTAGTCTCAATCCATTTAAGTACCTTAAATATTAGCTAATTATGCTCTCAAAGCTACCAGTTAACATTGGTTGCCTGGTTGAATTATATTAATAGTAATACTGGAAAAATATTTTCATTTTATGGTACTCAAGAAAAGTTTAAGAGCCTCTTCATGAGATTGCTAGTAAGTTCCATAATGTAATAAAAGTGACTTATGATTACTACCTGTTGATTCTTAGAGGTTGGTGATTATTATAGAATTAAGTGGATAAGCTTTTAACAAAATTTAAAGTTTTATCCACTTTGTCTTTTATTTTAATTATAATTTTTTCTGGCTGCGGGTCTTCAGCAAAGTTACTATTTTACTACTGTATAGTAGCTTTTACCTGGACAATAAGTACTTTTGACTTCCTCAGGCTTATACAATTTTGTGTTTTGATTCTGCCACATTTTTTACAGTTTGAACTGTTACAGTGACTTCATTCAAATATTGTGCCATAATGTATATGATTTTTTCTGTGAGCATATATCATTTATTTCTTTTCTCGTTAGCCTACGACATTTAAAGAGGTATTTTGCTTCACATTACATATGCCATTTTCATGATGTCAAATCATAATACTTTTCATTTGAAAATTATTAATGCCGAAGAGTAGTTTTGTATTTATATCTGCTAGAAAGAGTACAGCATGAAAAAGTTTCCCAACAAATTGGAAGTTGAGTGATGTTACTTTAGTTGATTGTGGACACTAATATGAGTATAGATACAAAGGCAAAGGGAAACTAAAATTACAAGGTGATACTTAGATATAAGATTTAGATAATTCATAATATGCTTATATTAACTGTATTTTTATTATGATAAAAATGAAAACAATTATAAACATTATGCCATAAAATTATAGACCTCCCAAGATTTATTTGTGGAATCCAGTCTGAGAAACCTAGAGTATAGTGCAAAGAAAATGAAGGATTCTGCTCTGAGGTTTCAAAAACCAGAGGTGAATGTATTATTTTTTGTGTATCAGTTAGTAGTTGAGTTCAGCTGTGTGTAATCAAATAGTTCAACAACAGTGGCTTAAGCAAGATCATGGGATTATCTTTCCCTTAAGTAACAAGGAATCTTAGGCAGTTCAGAGCTGATGCAGTGGCTCCATGATGTCAGCAAGCTCCTCTGGCTATTCTCTCCCATCCTTAAGTCCTTATTTCATGCTCCTAAGATGGCCTCTGCAGGCCCAGCCATCATATCCTTATTCCAGGCAGGAAGAAAGGGAAGGACAAAGGGAAAAAGGCGAAAACTGGGACAAGTCTGTGCTTCAAAGAGCTTTTGCAGAAGCCCCACCCAGTGACTTCCGTTTACATATTATTGGCCAGAATGGTGTCATAAGATTTCCCATTTCAAAGGAAGCTGGGAAATATGTTTTAGGTGAGCATATTGCTGCCCCAATAGATTGGGACTCTGTAATGAATAAGAGACAGTGGATACTGGGTAGGCAAACAGCAGTCTCTGCCATACCAACTAAACAGATATGTTAAGAAAGCTCAAAAAACAAACATAAGGGAATTCCTTGGTGGACCAGTGGTTAGGACTCTGTGCTTTCACTGCCGAGGGCTCAGGTTCGGTCGCTGGTTGGGGAACTAAGATCCCGCAAGCCGTGCGGCGCAGACAACACACACACAAACAAACATCAACACCCCCCACCCAGTCTTTCTGTTTTTCTGCATTTCTACTTTAAAGTTATATGAAAGGAATATAAATGAAGTAAGTTCCTAAATTGCTAGAGTACGAAGGAAACATAAAGATTATAGTCCTGTCATTTTAAGCTTAGAGATAATTAGTGGCTTGTCTGAGGCCACAGACAGGAGCTCCAGGATGAAAATTTGAAGTTCTTGACTCCCACACTAGTCCCTGTCCTTCTGATTTGTTGTGCTGCTTCATAAAATCTGGATGTTCATGTATTACTCTGCTACATACACAAGACAGCCGTGTTTTGGTTACATCACTGGGGAGAAAAGCCTCTAATCCCTTGAATGATTACAATAAAAGTCTTAGGAGGAAATTTCTTGTTTCTTATTTGAGGGTCTTATATGTTTACTTTGTTAGTGTTGATGGTGCTGCCAGCATTTATAAATTCATTCATTCACTCTTCATTCATTTATTCAGCACCAGCTTATAAGGTCTCAAGAGCAGGACCATATCTTATTAACTTCTGTATCCCTAAGTAGGTCCTCATTGATGAATGAAAAATTATATCATAGTCCCAGTCCTCAGGTAATCCTCAGTCAAGTCTGGGAAATGGGTAAGAATGTCCATTGATAACAGTACAGCAAAGGCCAAGTTTCTTGAGATAATGGAAGTACAGGAAGAAAATCTAAAATCTCTGAGACTGAAAGAGTATCTAGAAAGACATCAACAGGAGGTGGTCAGTCTTGAAGGGGTTTTCCAGGTGAAGAAAGAGGAAGGCTACATATCAAGCCAAAGAATGAGTTTTTAGAGGCCCAGTGGGGGTGAGAAACTGTTTAGAGAGGAGACAGGAAATATGGGAAAAGGCCATAGTAGTAGCAGAAAATGAGGGTCGGGATGTTGACTATAGCCGTGGCCGTATCACAGAGGCCATATCACACATGTTACAAAACATGTTAAAGGGTTTGAATTGACCAAACACTACTGTTGGTGTACCATGGAGGCAGGGCAGAGAATGGAGGCTCTTATGCGCCCTTTTGCATGGTCACATGACATTGCAGTTGGACCTTGGCACCTTAGTGCAGAACCCCCTTCCAGCGAGGTACCTTTTGTCACCCACAGCTGCAGATGACCAGGGAACACACATCAAGATCTTTGTTCCTCTACAAGAATGGTACAGATGAACTGGTTTGCAGGGCAGAAATAGAGATACAGATATAGAGAACAAATGTATGGACACCAAGGGGGGAAAGTGGCGGGGGGTGGTAGTGGTGGTGGTGTGATGAACTGGGAGATTGGGATTGACATGTATACACTAATATGTATAAAATGGATAATTAATAACAACCTGGTGTATAAAAAAATAATAAAATTCAAAAATTCAAAAAAAAAAAAAGATCCTTGTTCCTTCCTCCCTAGTTCTTCCCAGGATGTCCCTTTTGACAGAGCCTTATTAAATCTTTCTAATCACATGTGGACTCCACGTGCCTCTTTACTCTTTTTGCTCATCATGTTGTCCTCACTCTTACCCAGTCAAGGACCCATAACAAGTATTCTTTTTGACCTCTTCCCAATAAGGAATGATTCATTCCTCTGTGGTAGTTGATTATATACCAACTTGGGTGTTTAGGAACCTCAGATGGTGAAATACACCAGACGCATGTTTTTACCTCTAAATTGTGAGATAAAGGCAATGTCTCAGAAATTTCAGACAGCAAGGAGGTGGGGAGCCTGCTCCTAAGATTTGGTTAGGGTGCTGGCACCCGGCCTACCCATCCTTGCTTCTGGTCTACAGCCTGCCTGTGCCCCTGACCCCAGCAGGGGCCTCTAGTGGCTCCCCTCCCAGACTGTTTTCCCATCTCTGTTAAAAACTTTTCTTCCCCACTTCCCAGATACAGCCCCTCATTCTCTTCTTGGACTCCCAGTAGTGTCATTTGTTTTCTGGTGCCCAGCAGATTTCCCTTCTGTGACATCCATCCTAGAATGGATCTAAGCCTTTGGTGGCCCTGCCTCTAGTAATGAAGTTTATGGTAGCAGAAGGTGAAGTTAGAAGTTCATCCTCCTGGTTAATACAAATAATACACACATTTTATTATTACAGGGCTGACTGAACCTCTGTCTGTGTGACTTTGGAAGTAAAATGTACTATGAAAAAGCTCACCTCTTTTTTATTGCTTGTCTCTTTTTTTTTCTTTTACTTTTTTTTCTTATGTAAGCATTATAACAATAAAGGAAATTAACAAAAAGTTTCTCAAGTCCCATAGCCATAAACCATCGATTGTTTTTAGTTTTTTTCCTGTATTCTCTTCCAGTCTCTGCCCATATGCAGTGATATTAACTGGATACAGTTTTGAAGTACATTTTTTTAATGCCATATGATCATAGTTTAAGGAAATTGAAGTGATTGAGATATGGGAATATCTTGGGTAATAATAGCTTCTTATTCTGATTATTTTCCTTTAGGAAAGACACTGCTGATCCTGTAACATGGAGGATTGCCTTCATACCTCATCTGAGAATCTATCCAAATTGGTCAGCTGGGCCCACAGCCATGGGACCATTTGCAGCCTCATTCCAAACCTGAAACATTTGCTTTCGGAAGGTTCCCATGGGAATCTGACAGCAATGTGGGGCTGTAGTGCGGGCCATGCTTATCACTGGCCACTGACAGCTACTTGCAGAGCTGGCTCCCAAGAAAGGGTCTGTTTCCAGGATAACAGAAGTTTTAACTCTGATAGTCCCAGTATAATTGGAGTGCCCTCTGAGACACAAACTAGCCCCGTTGAAAGGTACCCTGGGAGACCAGTGAAAGCAAAGCTAGACTGTAATCGGACCAGAGACTCTTGTGACTTCTCTTATTGCAGTGAGCCCTCTGAACTGGATGAAGCTGTTGAAGAGTATGAAGATGAAAACACTCTGTTTGACATGGTTTGTGAATCTTCTGTTACAGATGAGGATAGTGACTTTGAACCCCAAACCCAAAGGCCTCAAAGCATTGCTCGAAAAAGGCCTGGAATAGTCCCATCTTCTCTCCATTCAAGCTCCCAAGCTCAGATGATTGATGAATGCAGCAGTGATGTGATCATTAAGAAAATCAAACAGGAGATTCCTGAAGATTATTATATTGTGGCGAATGCAGAGCTGACCGGAGGGGTAGATGGACCAGCCCTCTCATTGACGCAGATGGCAAAACCTAAGCCTCAGACTCATGCTGGTCCCTCCTGTATAGGGTCTGCTAAGCTGATTCCCCATGTAACATCTGCCATCAGCACAGAGCTAGACCCACATGGTATGTCTGCATCCCCCTCTGTGATGTCTAGACCAGTCGTCCAGAAGACTGGTAGGGTATCTTTGGCTTCACCAAACAGAGGACCCACTAGTGCCCATGGCACCAGCCAGCAGGTGGCCATACAGATGCCGGTGAGCACATCCCATCCTAACAAACAGATCAGCATCCCTTTGTCTGCCCTGCAGCTGCCTGGACAGGATGAGCAAGTTGCTTCTGAAGAGTTCCTGTCCCATCTGCCCAGCCAGGTCTCCTCCTGTGAGGTGGCCCTTTCTCCCTCAGTTAACACAGAGCCAGAAGTGAGCTCCAGTCAGCAGCAGCCCCCAGTTGCTCCGACCATAACCACTGAGGCCACGGCACAGTGCATACCAGGTATGGCACGTGAGGTGACAGAGTCCCTCATCCACGTACATCAGAGAATTCTGCGCCGTCAGCACTCCTAAAACCACTGGCTCAATTTGCTAGAATTTGGGCCTTTATTATTCTCAGAAAGATAGAAATAATGAAATACTATACATCCAGGTGATACAGTAAAGGAAATTCATCTGAAATAAGGCCATCTATCCAGTCGATGTACCTCAGGGCTGAGAGGACAGCTGTAGGATTGTGCTGTTGATATTGCATGGCTGTATTTAAGGTTTGTATCTGATCTTAAGCTGAATTTTTATAAGTAAAGTTATTTTTGAAAGTTTTTTTTAATGCTCTTGGTTACTGTTTTGAAGCCAAAATGATGTTGGTTTAGGCATACTTTGAAAATGGACCTGATGTTTTTTTCAGTATTATTTATTTGAACCAATTTAGCACTTTATTCATTTTAGTTGGTGTGGCAGTTTAAAACAAGTTTTTTTAAAAAGCAACAAATATATCTCAAAGAAGTATTTTATTTTTTCTCTCAAAATTTATAATAATCAGATAACTTGCATTTCTGGAATACATGGACCTAACTGGAATGGATTGAGAGGAGAAAGAAATAATTATATGAGGCCCCTATCTGTAATTCTAACATTCTAAATGTTCTGTAATTCTAACATTCAGTATTTATTTAATCTGGGCTATTATTAACCATCACTAGTATCTAATTTCAAAATATTTTCATCACCCCAGAAAGAAACCCCATACCCATTAGCAGTAATTCTTTCTCTCCTCCCAGCCCCAGTCAACCACTAATCTACTTTCTGTCTCTATGGATCTGCCTGTTGTGCACATTTCATATAAATAGACTCTTATTTTGTGGCCTTTTGTGATGGCCTTCTTGTACTTAGCATAATTTTTTTAAGGTTAATCTGTGTGGTAGCGTCTATCAGTGTTATTTTCCTTTCTATTTCATTGTATGAATAGACCACATTTTGTTTTTCCTTTATCAGCTGATGGATACTTAGGTTGTTTCCATTTTTTGGCTGTGGTAAATAATGCTGCTAATATCATTTATATACAAGTTTTTGTGTGGACATATATTTTCATTTCACTTGGGCAGCTACCTAGAGGTGGAATCACTGGGTCATATGGTAACTCTATGTTTGAGGAGCTGCCAAACGGTGTTCCAATGCAGCTTCACTGTTTTACAATCTCACCAACAATTTTAAAAGATTCCTATTTCACCGTATGCTCACCAACACTTGTTATTTTCCATTGAAAAAATTATCCTGCTGGGTGTGTGAAGTAGTAACTTGTTGTAGTTTTGATTTGTATTACCCTTATGACTATATATTTTTTAATGTGCTTATTGGCCATTTGTATATCTTTCTTTTGAGAAAAACCCATTCAGATCCTTTGCCCATTTTCTAGTTATGTTGTCGTTTTATTGGTGAGTTATAAGAGTTCTTTTTAGATTCTGGTTGTAAGTCTTCTATTAAATACGATTTGTAAATATTCTGTCCCATTCCCTGGGCTGTCTCTCCTTCTTCCTTCCTTCCTTTCTAGTTTTAATTCAATCACTTAATCACAACATGGTCTTTGGCCAATATTCACATCATTAGACACAATATTATCTTTATTAGGCTTGTGAAAGTCTTTGTATTAAGACTCTAACTCTTGATACATATAGGGTATAAGTAGTACCTTTTCACTTAAATAGTTGTGAATTTGGTTTATTTATTTGTCCCCCTCCTCCCTTTTTTTTGTAAAATAGGAGACAGCCTGACAGAGTTTCTACAGTCTCACTTAATTTATATTTGAGGGTAGAATTCAGAAATGTATTTTATAAAGTGGTCCAGTATAGCAAAACAGCTTAGTAAAACTATTGTTTGTATTGCATATCCTTCTAATAATTTACCCCTGCAAAAGTAAGTTGAAAGATTTCCTTGCATCTGCCTTGTGGATATTAGTCCACTAGTATGTGTATAGTAAATGAGACATTGAGGCTCAAACTGACTGTGATAGGAATTTCCTAAAGAATGATCCTGATGTTTTGATCCATTGTTCTGTGGAAGGATATTATATTGCTAAGATATTATTAGCTTTAGAGAAATACTATTTGGACTGGAAACATCAATGGACAAATAAAAATCTGATTGATACTTTTCTTTTATGAGAGATATATAAAGTTAACTTATAATTTACCTTTGTTCTGTAGAGCCCAAACTAGGCTCTGTGCTCTAAAAGTTTTATTTATTTATTTGCATATTTATTTATATTAGAATAAATTTATTTTAAACATAGGTTTTTTTAAAAAAATTTAGACTCCAGCACATCCAAATGTATGTGAATGAATATGTACAAATGGACCTTAAGTACTTAATATGTAAAGCATACTTAGGACTAAGCAAAGAAGAAAGGTTCTGAAAGAACTAGCTAAAAGCAACATCGGGTACTTTTAAAATGGATGTTGTGCAACCTTAAGTCTTTATCAAATCATTGTAGAAATACTGCATACCTTTGAATAATATTTTTAAAATAAATAATTTGACAAATGACTAGTCAGACAGAAACAAAGAGAAATTGTTCCACTTTGTTTAGTTTTACTGATGTCATTTAAATTCTATTTCCTGGCAGTTCCCTGGCGGTTCAGTGGTTAGGACTTGGTGCTTTCACTGCTGTGGCCCCAGGTTCAATCCCTGGTCAGGGACCTAAGATCCCACAAGATGCGCAGTGCGGCCAAAAAAAATCTGTTTCCCTATTGGAAAACCGTTCTTATTTCTGTTTAGAACTAAACTCACAAAGTTAACAAATGTTAACAATGTGTGGATAAAATTATTAATTTTCATGTCAGCCCTATTACAATGCTCAACTCAAATCTTAGCAAACAGTCATGACTAAAGAGGACATACATTATTAGAAGAATTATTGACTATCTCGCAGTGGTTTCAATTCCATTAATTTTTGAGATTTTTATGTAAATTTGGAGCATTTGTCATAAATTTAAATTTTTATTGCATCATGAGTTGGGTTTCTATGTGTATATTTCTTAAATATACATACATACACACAGCTTCTTTTATGATTTTGTGCAAGAACCCCCCCATGTTTATTTGAAGTATAGTTGATTTACAATGTTGTGCTAATCTCTGCTATACAGCAAAGTGACTCAGTTATACACATGTATACATTCTTTTTTTATATTGTTTTCCATCATGTTTTATCACAGGATATTGAATATAGTTCCCTGTGCTATCCATTAGGACCTTGTTGTTTATCCATTCTGAATGTAATAGTTTGCATCTACCAACCCCAAACTCCCAGTCCATCCCTTTTCCTCCCCCCTCCCCCTTAGTAACCACAAATCTGTTCTCTATGTCTATGAGTCTGTTTCTGTTTTGTAGATAGGTTCATTTGTGCCATATTTTAGGTTCTACATGTAAGTGATATCGTATGGTATTTGTCTTTCTGACTTACTTCACTTAGTATGATAATCTCTAGTTGCTGTGAATGGCATTATTTCGTTCTTTTTTATGGCTGAGTAGTATTCCATTGTATTTATGTACCACATCTTCTTTATCCATTCATCTGTCGATGGACATTTAGGTTGTTTCCATGTTTTGGCTGTTGTGAATAGTGCTGCTGTGCATGTAGGGGTGCATGTATCTTTTTGAATTATAGTTTTGTCTGGATATATTACCAGAAGTGGGATTGCTGGATCATATGGTCATTCTATTTTTAGTTTTCTGAGGAACGTCCATACTGTTTTCCATAGTGGCTGTACCAACTTACATTCCCACCAACAGTGTAGGAGAACCCCTTTTATTAGTCAGCTTTTTTTCCCAGAAGTTTTATTGTAGCAAGCAATCAACTTTTGCTTTTCACATTTGTAATATATGTGTTTTCTTTTGAGAATCTACATCTTTATCTTTTTCTAATAGATTCATATGTGTTCTTTATATATTAGAAATATTAACTCATAGTCTATCATATATATTGGAAATACATATCCATGTATATTGGAAATACATTTTCCCACTTTACCATTAATTTTTTTATTAATTAATTTTTTTGGCTGCATTGGATCTTTATTGCTGCACACGGGCTTTTTCTCTAGTTGCAGTGAGCAGGGGCTACTGTTTGTTGCAGTGTGTGGGCTTCTCATTTCGGTGGCTTCTCTTGTTGCAGAGCACGGACTCTAGAGCTCAGGCTCAGTAGTTGTGGTGCATGAGCCTAGTTGCTCTGCAGCATATGGAATCTTCCCGGACCAGGGCTCGAACCTGTGTCCCCTGCATTGGCAGGTGGATTCTTAACCACAGTGCCACCAGGGGAGCCCACCATTAATTTCTATATAATTTTGTTGATGGGATTTTTTGAGGTATGGATTTTCTTAATTTTTATGAAGGCTGTTTTTTCAACCTCTACCTACCTATCTATCTATCTGTCTACTTAGCTATCATCTCTTCTGCCTTTGGCATTTTGCTTAGGAATTCCTGTCTTGAATCAAATATATATTTTCCTATATTGTCTTCTGTTTTGTATTTTGTTTTTCTTTTCCTCTCCTCCCCTTCTGTCTCCTTTCTTTTTTTACCTTTAACTCTACAATCAGAATATATTTTAGGGTGGAACCTCACTTCATTATTTTTATAGGTAGTCAAATGTTCCAACATCACTTATTGAATAATTCCCATTGTACACTGAATTTATTTATGTATCTCATTTTTGTTTATAACTGGGTCTATTTCTAGATTTTCAGTTTTGGGTTTTTTTTAATCTCTTTATCTTTTTTTTCTAATTTTTACTAATTGATTATATTTTCTATAAAACAATGCATTCAGAGAAAAATGGATGTAGTCTAAAGCATTTAATAGAATACTTTTTGAAACCTACTCATGTAAAATTGAGTTCAGTGAGGTTTTAAAAATTAAGTTGCATATTACTTCTAGTTATTTGGTCTGTGTTGACACAAATAAACAATGGTTTCTCTTGTCAGAAACAGAAGATCTGAGTTAAAATAAATGTATAAAGACAATTAACTGCGTTATAGTCGAAGGACACATCTTCAAATGAGCTTTTATCCAGGGTTCAAACAATGTCTATAGTTTCTCTCTTACCATGTCTCATCTCCGCTTCCTCTGTATTAGCTTCACCTATAGATACTTGATCCCTGCTTGGTCTCCGAGGCGGTTGCCAAGTGTTGCTGGGATTCATGCCTAGCAGTGGACAGAGCCTGTGCCACCGCCTCCCCACTAACCCCCAAATTAGTCCTTGAAGCATCAAGCTCATACCCTGGGAACTGTATTGAGACCATTCCTAAGTAGACCCCACAGCTGAGTGTTGGGGTCAGGTGGGAGTGTTCTTCCAGGAACATTCTGGATTCTAATCTTGAAAGAGGTAGCACACCAGAGACACCTACTACAATTTGTGTGGGGTGGGTTTTTGTTGCTGTTGTTTGTTTATTTGAGCATTTAGTTTTCTTTGTGTGGGCAGATAGAGGAGTTGTTTATATGTGTCATTCAAAGACTAGGTATACTAGAACAGTATTCTAATATAAGGGATAGAAATATGTATAAGTAAGCATATGCTTTTATGTCTGTATATATATGCATATGTATACATACATATACATGCATACATTATTTTATATATTTCCTTATCCTACAAGAAATATATGCCTCTTCTTACAAGGTGGAACAAGACTAAATTTGCTTTCTTAGCTACATCCTTTCCTGTACCTTCCTGCAGGAAGACCTGCAACATAAATTCTGAAAGGTAAGAGAGGCAAAATTAAAATTCAGGCTCAGTTAATACCATCATTTCCCTCGTTTTCATAAAGGGGTGCTCATCTGAGGATTGATATGGCAGGCAGTGCTGGGCACTGAGATAGTAGAGCTTGGCAACTCAGAGTCTGGGATCAGACATGCCTAGGTTGATTCCCAGCCCTACCTCCTACTGGCCTTGTGACCTTAGCTAAGTCATTTTATTTCTCTGAGACTCAGTTTCCTCATTTGAAAAGTAATAACATGTCTGTCTCACAGACATGTGAGACCAAATGCAAAGTATAGGTGAAGCAGTAAAGAGAGTACATGACATGTGATAAACATTCAGTAAATAATAGTTTCCACCATTATTAATATTTTCATTGTTATCATCATTGCTGCCATTATTAGACTGTGCTCAATACTCTTGAATAGTCAAGTATAATAGATTCTGATTTTATGCAGTAACATCTATTCATCTACTAAAATGGTCTGTGGACCAGTCTCACCTGGGAACTTATTAGGAATGCAGATTCTCAGGTCCCACCCCAGACCCACAGAATCAGAATTTGCATTTTAACAGGATCTCCAGGTGATCTGTTTGCACACTGAAGCTTGAGAAGCAGGGATTTAGGAAATGCAGTTTCCACATTAGAGGGCACATTGTTATTCCCTCTGGCTTCACTGTGACTTTGAATACTCTTCCCCTTTGAGAGAATTCCCTCCTTTGTATATCTGCACTTTCCCATTGGAGAGGCCAGAAACTCACTTTTCCAAGTTTATATTTCAGTGAGGGCATAATCTAGTGACCTGAAACTTTGCCAGTCAAATGCACTCACTCTAGACTCTAATCAGAAGTACCTAGGACTTCCCTGGAGATCCAGTGGTTGACTCCATGCTTCCAATGCAGGGGGCATGAGTTCGATCCCTGGTGGGGGAACTAAGATCCCACATGCTGGGAGCTTCCCTGGTGACGCAGTTGTTAGGAATCTGTCTGCCAATGCAGGGGACACGGGTTCGAGCCCTGGTCCGGGAAGATCCCACATGCCGCAGAGCAACTAAGCCCGTGTGCCACAACTACTGAGCCTGCGCTCTAGAGCCTGCGTGCCACAACTCCTGAAGCCTGTGCGCCTGGAGCCCGTGCTCCACAAGAGAAACCACTGCAATGAGAAGCCTGCGCACCACAACAAAGATTAGCCCCTGCTCAGCGCAACTAGAGAAAGCCCACGCGTAGCCAAAAATAAATTTTAAAAAAAGGAAAAAAAAGATCTCACATGCTGTGCGATGCAGCCGAAAAAAAAAAAAGGAAGAAGTACCTAGAAGGATCTGTTTTTGGTAAATACAGTCCAGTTTCTAGAGGCAGCAGGACCAGTGTTCCACTGTTAGAAGCCCAAGCTGGAGTTTGGTGGCTGATTTGTCTCCAACAGTGCAAATCTGTGGCGTGGTCACCTCTAAACCTGGTTTCCTGGTGTTGTGGGAAATTGTGTGGCCTTTATTAAATTCTTTTCTTGCCTAAACTAGCTAGACTGGGCTTTCATTGTTTTAAACAAAGAAGCTGGAGGAATATAACCTCTGAACCCAGGAAAGGTGTTCACCTCTCCTAGATGTGGCATGAAAAATAAAATAATTTTCTTTTTATCACTAGGTTTATATTTTTAGCTAAAATAAATATCCCCTTGGTAAGTAACCACTAATACAACATGCCCTGTAGCGTGTGCTATCTTGCTATACAAACTGTAAGCAACTCTTAAGATGCTGAGGGGTAGAGATAGCTTCTCCTTGCCCTAAACCTTCTCTCTCTTCCCAGTGGGGGTTTTTGCTGAAATATGTCCATTGTGGGGAGTTCCACTGAACTGGGAATGAGAAGGAGGTACTTAGTACCTTTGTATTCAGCTATGGGCTTTAAGAGCAGTTTTGGAAAAATGAGAGAAAACACAGTTGGAGCTTCTTAACACAGTGTTGAGTATTTCTTAAAAGTTAATTTTGAATGATTAGTTTTCTCTTAGGTGTATTTTTCCTCATGTCATTTCACATGGTGCTACTATTTCCTGAAATGATCTATTTTATTTCTTTACTATTTCTCAGTTTGATCCCCTGAGACAGAGAGATTGATTGACCTTCAAAATCACCAGGAGGTAGCCCAAATATGGAGGATATTAGGAAATTGCACATTGACATTTCATATTGTCTCATATATTTTATTTCTTTCCTTCCTTTTTACCCTCCATTTCTTTTTCTCTTTGCATAATTTCACCCTTGAGTTGACATCAGTAGTGGGTGGTAAAAATGTGGAAAGTTTGGTAAGATCTGGTAAAAGGGAGTGAGCTTCATTTCATTAGGCCTCTTAGAAGAAAGTAAATGGACTAGATGCTTACCTAATTTATTCTTGTACCCCTTCTCTTGTAATACTGAGGGAAGATTTAATGGAGCTACCAAGCACCCTTCTCTTCAGTCCCAATGCCTTGAGCGTAGTATACATGCAGTCATCCTGTCGGTAAGTAGTCAGTGTTGAGAACGTGTCCAGGGGGAAAGTTAGGTACCTGCTCCCAGGAGTTTCCAGGACTCACTGCTTGATGTTAGCAACATCATCTAAAGTCAATAACTTTGTTCCACTCAACACTCCACTCACCTAATTGCACAGGGAAGAAATCAGGTCCCTCTCTCCCATTGTGATATGGGACTGCATGTCCATAGGAAGAGAGAGCAGGTCAAAACCTTGATGAAGCTATAGATCCCTAAGCGTGTTACTGAACACTGTGAACCCTTTCAGATATTACTATCAGCACCCCTTCTAATAGGCTTTTGGAGGCACCTTCCACCCCTCTGCTGAGTATCACACGTCTCAATTGTTTCTGTACTTGAAGATCACCAGCTGTTGACTGTCCTACTTGAGTGTCACAGGGTCTTCTCTCCCCAGCTGATCAAAGGGCACTTCTCAGAGTGGTGGTGGGGGATTGTCTTAGGTTTTATCATGTATAGTAGAACTCCCGTGATCAAAATGTTTTTAAGGAACTGGAGATGGTGGTCTCCAGCCTCTGGCTGAGGGGCACTTCCCTCCTTCCTTCCTTCCTGTTTTGCAATTCTTAGAAAAGACGAAGTTGTGGTTTTTAATTAGTTTTTAGGCTTGTTTTCTATACTGGGAAAGGAGTATGGGAGGGAGACATGAGATTAAGTACAGTCACTCTGTTATGAAAAGAAAAATAATTGGCTATATCGTCATGTCTTTTCAAAGTATTTAGGTCTTCACCAACGTTTTACCAAGGCAGTAATGAAAACCCACTATACCTTATATAATTTATAACATTATTATATGTAACTTATTATAAAGCTGTAGTAATTAAAATGGAATAGTTTGGCAACAAAGATAGACACATAGAGCCATGGAACATAATAGGGAGCCCAGAAACACTCCTGTACATATATGTGAACTGTATGTGAAATAGAGCCATCACAAATCAGTGGGAGAAGGATGGACCAGACAATGAATGATATTGCACAGTTGGTCATCCGTGTAGAACAAAATAAAATTAGATCCTTACGTCACATCAGACATGAAAATAAAACTCATTTAAAGATCTAAATATGGAAATATAAAACTTAAAACTGCTTGAAGGAAATCTTGCAAAACAGCCTTGGTGTTGGGAACAGTTATTTAAATGAGACACACAAAAAAGCACAAACCATAAAGGAAAAGATTGAAAATGCTGACAGCCTTTAAAATCTTAGCTGGGACAGGGATATCATAAAGTTAAAAGACAAGCAATAATCTATGAGATGATTTTAATGTGCATAAAGAAAAATATTCGTATACAGAATATGTAAAGAACTGCCACAAGTCAGTAGGGAAAAGGTCAAATAATCCAGTAGAGAAATGAGCAAAGGAAATGAAGAGGTGCTTCTAATAAGAGGAAACCCATACAGTTAATAAACATATGAAAAATGTTCAACCTCACTGGTTATCAGGGGAATGTAAGTTAAAACAACAATACGATACCATCAGAAAGGCAAAAATTATCAATTTTTACTCCAGACGTTGTTGAAAGTATGGGGAACATGCTGGTGGGAATATAAATTGGTACAACCACTTTGGAGAGCAATTTATAGTATCTAATAAAGTTAAAGATGTGCATATCATATAACCTTGGCATTAAGTTTCTAGGATCTATCCTAGAGAAATTTCCTCATATTATAAAAGGAGAAATGTGGAGGGGTATACATTGCAACTTTCTTTGTGATAACAAGGAAAAAAATCAGTTAACAACCTCAGTGTCTGTCAGTAGATAAATTGTGATGTATTTTTCAATGGAATATATGCATCAGGCAGATCTGCATTAATTAATGTAGATAAATCTTGAAAACGGAGTTGCTGAATAATATTTAGAGTACAATACCTAAAAAACAAACAGGCATTACTATGTACTGTATGTTACATTCTCACATACCACAGTAATCAATTATGAAACATGGGCTGGAAGGACCCATGATGCATCAGTACATGATAGTGGTTGCCTTTGGGAAAGAGGGGGGATGAGAATGGGTGCACAGGAAACTTGAATATCTGTGATATTTTATTTTTTTAATTTTTAAAAAATTTTTTATTGGAGTATCATTGCTTTACAATGTTGTATTGTTTCTGCTGTACAGCAAAGTGAATCGGCTATATGTATACATATATCCCTTCTTTTTTTGGATTTCCTTCCCATTTAGGTCACCACAGAGCACTGAGTAGAGTTCCCTGTCTATACAGTAGGTTCTCATTAGTTATCTATTTTATACATAGTAGTGTATATCTGTCAGTCCCAATCTCCCAGTTCATCCCAGTGACCCCTCCCCTCCTTGGTATCCATACGTTTGTTCTCTACATCTGTGTCTCTGTTTCTACTTTGCAAATAAGTTCATCTGTACCATTTTTCTGTATTCCACATATAAGCAATATTATATGGTATTTGTTTTTCTTTTTCTGACTTACTTCACTCTGTATGACAGTCTCTAGGTCCATCCATGTCTCTGTAAATGGCACAATTTAGTTCCTTTTTATGGCTGAGTAATATTCCATTGTATATCTGTACCACATCTTCTTTATGTGATATTTTCTTTTAAAACCATGGAACAAATATGACATTATTAACATTTATTAAATCTGGCAGGAACATGAGTATATGTTATACAAGAGGCAATATAAACACAGTGCTTAACTGTGAAAATCTGGGCACACAGCTGCCTGGATGCAAATCCCAGCCCTGCCACTCATTTTCTGGGTGACTTTGGCAAGTCACTTAACCTCTCTGTTGGCTTAGCTTTATCATCTGTAAAATGAAGAAGATAATGTATCTATTCTCTAGGGTTGATATAAGGATTAAAGTAACCCATACAGAGCCCTCTGGTTCATGGTAAGCATAATTTAGTATTCTGCATACTTTTCTGTATGTTTCTAAATGTGATTACTTTTTAAACATAGATCATGAAGCATAAATAAAGTTGATTGTGGAATATTTATGAGATGAAGGCATATGACATTATTGTTTTTACTGAATATAGAGGGTTTTTTGGTAAGAGAGCAAACTTTACTACCATTATCTCCCAGTATACTTGTTTATGCACAAGGAATTTGAGAATTATTCTCACAGATTTCACTGTGGCTTTCCTCCTTATGATTATGATGTGATGTTGTCATGGGAGAATTTTTTTTTTAAGTTCTTCTGTTGGAATAAATAAAAACCACAAAAACAAAATGTCCTCTATTATCTATGGATATATAGCACTTTCATTTCCAGGATCAGCACTACTTGAGTTGCATGAAGAAGAGGTTGTTTCCTTCATTTTACTGACAGGAAATGAGTTACAAAGAAACTAGATGATTTGCTTGGAGTTCCAGGGGAAAGAAGTGTGGTCTCCTGCTTGTTAACTAAGAGAGGAGGGGTTGGTGCTTTGCATGCTGGTCCCTATCTCTGCTTGTCTTGGTGTAGGAAGAGACTACACCACTAATTGCTTCCCCTTCCCTTTCTTTTATTTTTAGGTCATGCCTATAACTTTTCCAAAGTTTAGGCTGCTAGAGTATATCCTAAAGTGATTATTTTTTTCTGAGAATCATTTTTAAAAAGACCTAGGGTTTAATAGAAGGATTCGCTTTATCAGAAACAGGAAGCACGTATCTAAGTCTCTTTTTCTACTAAGCATCTGGACAAGTCACTTGCACTTCAGTTTATCAAACATTTATTTCAAGATCAACCATATGACAGGACTAGTGAAAATACAAAGATGAATGGCAAATTCCCTGACCCCAGTATATCATTGTGCAGAGAAGGCAGCAGACAAACCAACAACTCCAACTCCAAGTGTATAGAAAGAGGTATATAAAATGCTGTGGAACATAAGGAGCAGTTGACTCAGCCTTTTGGGACACAGGGAAGAGGATTTCAAGTAGATGGAACAACATGAGCAAAGACATTAAATTAGGGCCGGAACGTATGCAGGGAAGCAAAGGTTTGAGTGTGGTGTGAGCGTAGATTTCAAAGCGGTTAGGAGAATTGCTGCTGGAAAGATGGGCTGGAGTCACCTGTGAAAGGCTTTTCATGTGATGTCACAAACTTAACGTGGGGAGCCGAGGGACACAGTTTGTTATCTTAGAAGATCACACTGATAGCAGTGGGGAAGTAGAGACTGGGACTGAGAACTGTTTTATAGGCCATTACTTGCAGTAATCCAGATGGGAGATGGCAATAAATGCTCGAATGAGGCAACAATAAAGGCATTTAGTATGGAGGAAACAGAGTTAGATGATTTGGAAATTCGACTTGATGACTTCTGAGTGTTTGGCCTCTTGGGATCTCTGTTGCCACCCTCGTATTCTCTGTCCAAAGGCACAGCACTGTTGTAGGTAATGCTGAAAGGTCTTCAGGACCCGTATATCTACAATGTAGTCATAATTCTCTGCATATAGGATGAAACATCCGTTAGGAGTTCTGAAACATGCCGTGACCATTTATTCAACAAATATCCATTGGAAGCCTACCAAGGCCAAGTTCAGGCTGGGTACTGCAGATACCCCAATGAACAAGGCAGAAAACATGGTTCTTGCTCACACACAGCCTGCACTCTGAATGGGAGAGACACCTTAACTCTAGCCCTCTCAAAACATTCCGAACTTTTTAAAAAAGCTGTTTAAAATATTTCCTGAACGAAGATGCTGTTAAACTGTGAGTGGCTTTCTAATACTAAATTGGTTGCCTTTAGATAACATATTTATAAAGACTAGGATGATATATGGCTAAAAGTGGTTAAGTGAACAATTAAACCACTATGATAAATGAAAGCAAGTCTTTCTTAGAGGGAAATTAAAAGTGCAGAGGCTACAGGCAACCCTTTCCACAATATAATTTACTCAAGACACTTTCTACATATCTAAAAATAACATGAGCCTAGTAAAATTAAAATTGTAATATTGCTTATTTTTGCAGACAACTAGTGATCTATCTTTAAGAATTAAAAATATAATTGTTTACTAGTTTTCTGAAAGGCAAAAGTAGAAAATCAAGTTAATTGCTCTCTGTTGTACAAATGCATAATTTTCTGAGAAGTTAATTAGTTTTATCAGCATTTTTTCCAGTGCTTGCACTTCCTAAGTGTCATTTGTCTTAATATTTTACAAGAAAATCTTCCTAGTTGACTTTCTTTTTCTTTAGAATAGAAGCATTTTTTGTACTATACCATTGAAGTAAGGAACCGTTTTTATATACTTAAAGTTCACATACATATAATTGAGACCTCCTGATATGCAGAATGCACCCAAATGTAGCAGACGAGCAAATTGCTATGAACCTCAGAATATAATTCTCTTCAATGAATTTGGATTTGACTAAGACTGCTAGGAAGCTAGGCACGAGTTCAGAATTGAGGAGGCATTGACCTTGATTTTCTAGCCTTGGTATTCATTCCTTGTGGTCTGAAGAGATGAAATAATGTACAACCCCTGGACAGACAAGTCAGTGTCATCGAGTACCACAGTCTTAGCTTCAGACATCATCCCTGTATCTGTTTTCCTCCGAGAAGCAGCAGATTCCTCCTGCTCCTCTCAGATTGAGCTGCCTGACCATCTTGGGTCACAGCAGGGATGGGCAGTATGCAGGTGATCCACTGTAGTTTAGGCCCAGCAATACCTCTCTTTCAGTCTAGATCTCATTTATGTAACTAATGGCTTGTGTTCCCAAGGGTGTATTAGACCCAGAAGAAGTATTTATATAACATGGCAAAAATGATGAATTATGCTTCTGTGGCTACAAGGTGATTTAAGCTTTATTTTAGGTGAGAACACTGATCAGTACAGTGATCAGAGAACAGTAAATCTGAGTTGATTGATGTATCTTAGGTGGTTTATTTTTATTTATTTATATTTTTGCATGTCTTTTTTAGGTGGTTTATTGACTTCAGTTATCATACACATACCAGGCTGATTCTTCAGTACTGCCTTAAAACTATAGGATTGCTTTCTTAGAAAAAAGCAATAATTTTATTGCCTTTTTCAATGTTCTTCATTTTTTTCAAAGTTATTCATGTACACAGCAATCCATAAAATTTGCTGAACAATAGCAGTCTCGCCTCAGCTCTCATCACCTCATAATCCCACTCTTCAAAGGAAACTTCTTTTGAGTCTTTCTATTTTCAGTTCTTCCAAAATTTTACACAAACTTTTTATACTTCTGTTTCTTGATTTTTTTTCTTGATTTATCAACTTCAGAAAATATCTACAGACTCCTTGTTATAAATGATGATTTAATTCAGTTTCATTACCCTCCCATTATTTGATTGTTATGCCATTAAAACACATTACCAATAGAAAAACTAAAGATAATGAAAGATGAAATAAATATGCTTTCTCAACCTAAGGGTGAAGATATTAGTGTCCTTATCCTACCTTCTTCTGTTCTCCCCTCCCTTCTTACCATCTTCTTAATTTCACAAGGTTGTCAATATTTTCATTCTCTTCTATGGCCACAACTAAGTCTTTTCTGCTTTATCCTTAGGTTGACTCTAAACGTTCAAAACCAATTATATATTGGTTTATATTATTTTGACAGTGTAAATATTGTTCATAGCTATTAGTGTTCTAAGATTGAATTTCTTTTCATCCTGATGAATTTCACAAACTCTGGGACACTGAAAGGAGAATGTTCCTGAGGGTTGTTATGTGGATAAATGACTTAATCCATGTAAAGGGTTTAGAACAATACCTGGTACAGAGAGTAAGTTCTCAATAAGTATGTCCCAGCATTATTATTATTACTACTGTATTTCATTGCATCTGAAATATCATTGATTGTAAGATATACCATTATTTTGTGTTCCACAAAGAAATAAAAAGCATGCTACTAATTAAACTATAATTCCCAGGAATTGTGAGACAAATTTCAGAGATGTTAAAATGTGAAGAAGTGCATCTCACAATCAATGAAATATGGTATTATTCTAGTTTGGAGGTTGTGTGTGTGTGTTTTCCTAAAATTTTTGATAGCATTCTTTGACAAAAGAACAGTGTGCTCTTATCATATCTGTGTAGTCCCTCCAAAATTCCTATTTTGGGCCTTCAGTCTTCCTACTGCAGTTTGGACAAGTTGATTTAATGTAAGCCGAAGGTGACCATCCCACCCACTCGAGTTTTCCCCGGGTTGCAACCACTGTTCCCTAGACTTCATGTTTCCCTTTACTTTCTCCTTTTCTTTGCTGGAGTTCATAAAATAATTTCCCAAGAAGAGATAGGTGGGAAGTAAACTTTGAGTCTTTTTTTTTTTTAATATTTATTTATATATTCGGTTGCGCCGGGTCTTAGTTGTGGCTCACCAGCTCCTTAGTTGTGGCATGTGAACTCTTAGCTGCAGCACATGTGTGGGATCTAGTTCCCTGACCAGGGATTGAACCAGGGCCCCCTGCATTGGGAGCACAGAGTCTTACCCACTGCGCCACCAGGGAAGTCCCAAACTTTGAGTCTTTAAATTGCTGAAAATTCCTTTCCTCTAACATGATTTTTTAAAGTTTTCCTTGGGACTTCTCTTGTGGCACAATGGTTAAGAATCGCCTGCCAGAACACTCTATGACATAAATCACAGCAAGATCCTTTTTGACCCACCTCCTAGAGAAATGGAAATAAAAACAAAAATTAAAAAACGGGACCTAATGAAACTTAAAAGCTTTTGCACAGCAACGGAAAACATAAACCAGACGAAAAGACAACCCCCAGAATGGAAGAAAATATTTGCAAATGAAGCAACTGACAAAGGGTTAATCTCCAAAGTTGACGAGCAGCTCATGCAGCTCAATATCAAAAAAACAAACAACCCCTGGGCTTCCCTGGTGGCGCAGTGGTTGAGAGTCCGCCTGCCGATGCAGGGGACACAGGCTCGTGCCCCGGGAGGATCCCACATGCTGCGGAGCGGCTGGACCCGTGAGCCATGGCCGCTGAGCCTGCGCGTCCGGAGCCTGTGCTCCGCAACAGGAGAGGCCACGACAGTGAGAGGCCCGCGTACCACACACACAAAAAAAAACCCAATCCCAAAATGGGCAGAAGACCTAAACAGACATTTCTCCAAAGAAGATATACAGATTGCCAACAAACACGTGAAAGGATGCTCAACATCACTAATCATTAGAGAAATGCAAATCAAAACTACAATGAGGTATCACCTTGCACCAGTCAGAATGGCCATCATCAAAAAATCTACAAACAGTGAATGCTGGAGAGGGTGTGGAGAAAAGGGAACCCTCTTGCAATGCTGGTGGGAATGTGAATTGATACAGCCACTATGGGAACTGTATGGAGGTTCCTTAAAAAACTAAAAATAGAACTACCATATGACCCAGCAATCCCACTACTGGGCATATACCCTGAGAAAACCATAATTCAAAAAGTCATGTACCACAGTGTCCATTGCAGCTCTATTTACAATAGCCAGGACGTGGAAGCAACCTAAGTGTCTATCAACAGATGAATGGATAAAGAAGATGTGGCACATATATACAATGGAATATTACTCAGTCATAAAAAGAAACAAAATTGAGTTATTTGTAGTGAGGTGGGTGGACCTAGAGTCTGTCGTACAGAGTGAAGTAAATCAGAAAGAGAAAAACAAATACCATATGCTAACACATATATATATGGAATCTTAAAAAAAAAAAAGTTCCAAAGAACCTAGTGGCAGGACAGGAATAAAGATGCAGACATAGAGAATGGACTTGAGGACACAGGGAGGGGAAGGGGTAAGCTGGGACGAAGTGAGAGAGTGGCATAGACATAGATACACTACCAAATGTAAAATAGATAGCTAGTGGGAAGCAGCCACATAGCACAGGGAGATCAGCTCAGTGCTTTGTGACCACCTAGAGAGGTGGGATAGGGAGGGTGGGAGGGAGACGCAAGAGGGAGGAGATATGGAGACATATGTATATATATATAGCTGTTTCACTTTGTTATAAAGCAGAAAAACTAACACACCATTGTAAAACAGTTATACTGCATTAAAGATGTTAAAAAAAAAAAAAAAGAATCCACCTGCCAATGCAGGGGACACGGGTTCAAACCCTGGCCCAGGAAGATCCCACATGCCGCAGAGCAACTAAGCCCATGTGCCACAACTACTGAAACCCGAGCACCTAGAGCCTGTGCTCCACAACAAGAGAGGCCACCACAATGAGAAGCCTGCGCACAGCAACGAAGAGTAACCCCTGCTTGCTGCAACTAGAGAAAGCCCGTGTGCAGCAAGGAAGACCCAGTGCAGCCAAAAGTAAATAAATTTTTTAAAAAAAGGTCTCCTTTAGTACTTGTTCCTTTTATGAGGATTATAATTATAATAATCTATCAAATCTCTTTGAGAATTTTAATTAGAGGGGTTTTAAAAAATATTTTGTATTTGAATTAACTCTTCCTTCAGTTCTTATGTTTCTTTTTCTTCATCCTTCTCTTTAATGCTGCTACTTTTCTTCTGACACCTAGTCTAATTGTTTGTTCACATTTAAGAACACAGGACAGGAATCTGGTGTTGGTTTCTTCTGCAGTTGTGTAAGTAAGTTTGCTTCCCCTAGACCCTTTCCTGAGTGAAAAGTAGGTATTGCTAGGCAGGACCCTTTATAGAGACGGGGGGTGGCGAATTGGTGGCTGGTTAGCAGGCCTCCAAAGACAAGTCTCAGATGCGAGCACCCACATTAGAGGCCTCAGCCCTCCCAACACGATGGGTTCAATTTCCTTAGCAAAGTTTTGTCTGAGTATAGGGCCCTTTTAGCATCTCCAGTTGTGTGAACAGGAGCATTTCCTGCTGTATCCTTGGACCTGCAGGCCTATTCCTGTGATGGAACTTTGTACATGGATGGATGCCAAATTATTTTGGGGGGTTGGGGTGGGGTTGTCTTACTTGGCCACCTTGCTGATGTCACTCCCCTGAGAAATTTTTTTTTTTAATGATTTAAGTATTACTTAATTTTTCACCCCTAACTCCATTCAGCAGGAAAAATAATCTTTATAATCCTAGAATGTGCTATTTCTGTGAATTTGACTTTAGGGCTTGGTTCAATAAATACAAGCACATATTCCTTAAAAATAATACCTGAAATTATATTTTATATAATATTTTTAGTCTCTAGAGTATATTAAGATTTATGTTACAGGTCACTAGCTTTTCAGCACCTTCATACTGTTATAATTACTGCTGCTAAATTATTATTTTATGTAATGGAAAACAGCTATCTCATTGTTAAGAAAAAAGCTTTATTTTCCTGTTTTGTCTGCACTTATAATATGTAATAGGAAGCCAATCCATATAGAAAAATACTTTAATTTTTATTTTATAATGAGCTTTTCAAAAATATGTTTTGTTATTATCCACTGACACAATTAGAGAAATGAGCAGCCTCCTATCCATTAGGTTATTACTTCTTGGATGGAATTTAATGAATATTAATAGCCTAACTCAGAAAAGGAGGTAATTTATTAGAGTTTTGTGCATTTTTATTTTTTGTGTTATTTGTTTTCCTTTACTTATATGCCATACATCTTTTGTTTCAAGTTGATGAATAATTCCTTTGTAGTTTTTACTGTATTATGCATTTTCAGTAAAAGATGCCTTCACATTTTGATCCTTACTAATTAAGATATGCAGTCCTGTAGATTGAATGTAAATTTAAAGGAAGAAATGGTTTCTAATCAAAAGTTTGTTGTAACTATTTCTATTGTGGTATAGCATTTCATCTCTTAAATTCATCAAATGTTGCCTCACGTATTGTGCTTAAGTTTGTTCTCACTCATCGAAGCCATAGAATTTTAGCAAACTCATGAAAAGTGCTTTTCAAATACTCAGTTCTGACATACTGATGAACTATTAACAAATGGTGATGACTGTTTTACTTCCAAGATGCTTTTCAGTAGGCAGGGTCATACGCTGTTAGCTCTCTGGTTACTGTATACAGAATAGCAATTATAATAGCCAGTACTTACAGAATGCTTATTTTCTCACTAATTACTTGTGGTAACTCAGTTCTTACAACTCTATGAAGTTAGGACTATAATGCACTCCATTTCTCAGATGAATAAACTAAGGCAAAGAAAGGTTGAACTTGCCGAAGGTGACACAATAAGAGGATGGGAGAGCTGGGATTCTCACCTAGGCAGTCTGGTTCCCAAGTTCATGCTCTTAACCACTAGGCTCACTGGCCATGGTGATGCTTCTCTTACACATTTCAGCATCCATCCTCTTAGCACTTAAATGTCCTCTTTTAGGACCTGGACCAACTTTCCCTTAGTTTTCTTCATTTCTCCAAAACTTTGCCAGGACTTCTACTTTTGTTCATCCTTTTCTAGTCCCAGTCTCCATCTGCTTTTATTGTCTAATTGTCTCCACAATGAAGGAATGAAAATTAAAGTGTTAAACACATCTGTACAGATGTGTTAGGCACATCTGTATATGCTTGAGGAAGCATATACAGATGTGCCTAAAACAGTGCCTGCCGTGTTGAGGTGCCAAATATATTTTTGTTGAACGTTGAAGCAAATATGCAAATACTAAAATTTCCAGAAAGAATATAAGAGATGACTTTCATTTCCTCTGCTTTCTTTTAGGAAAACTCACTTAGGCTTCTGTATGGAGAACAGTTTGAAAGGGGGCAAGAGTGGATATAGGGAATTCTCAGTAGCTAAGAAAGGAATTCCTGTGTCACCAGTGGATAATAAATCCAATGCCAAACTCTTATTCGAGTCTTAAAATATATCATTTCAGATGATCAAAAGGAATATGTCTAAAATAGTAACTTATCGAGGCATAACTGTGTTAACAGTTTTCCTCTTAAACATAAGACAAAGCAATATTTCCAGAAAAAAATAAAATAAATCACAAGAGAAGTGTACAGTTAAGACAGAATGGATTAGTTCTTGGTTATTAAAGAGTAACATTTTTAATTAAAATTTTAAGTTGGAAAGATATATACCAAAATGTATCCAGTGGCTGTCTTTCAAGGATGAATTTATGGGCAGTTTTGCTCTCTTCTTTGTATTTTTATTTTCTGGGGAAAATTTTTATATTAAGTGTGTTGCTTTTATGATAAAATTAATAAAATGATTTTTATTATTAAATGTGTTACTTTTATGATAAAATTATTTTTATTTTATTAGGGGAAGTATACTTAAAATAATATTTTCCTCATTTGAATAGTTACCCATGTGAATAAAGGGCCATTAAACCATAGTTTTTTAAAGTTCAGATATTTCTAAATTAGAAGATGCTTATATATGCAAAGCATATTTAAGGGTATGTAAACTCACTGAGGTGAAATGCAGTCATGGCTGAATTCCTGAACTGTGCAAGGACTAATTTTTACTTTTGAGAATAAGTTAAATTCATTAAAATTTTACTTAAGAGTCAGATTTTGAAAGACAATGAAAGAACATGTAGAGGTTGATGAAATAATGCCTGTTTAACAGTATTCTGCGCTATATACTAATGGAGTCATCATAGAGTGAACTGAATAGGAGAGCCATGTGTGTAAAGCTGGGACTTTATGATTGAAACCGTGGAAAATGTAAATGTCACATCTATAATGAATCCATGTATCGTCTATGACTGCCCTAAGTCCAGAAAAGTAAGAATTCAAAAACAAGTCTTTTTGGAAATTGTGTATGATGTTTTGTATATCAAAGTCTGATAGCAACTCACTGTATATTTTATGTATCACACCAGCAGCAGATATTTCAGACACATCAGAAGGTACTCTTGATTCAGTGTCTCTGGCAGTATAATAAAAAACTGCATGAGAAATCTCTAGTCTCTAATAAGCAATGTATCAGTGAGTGCTGTCAGATTCTGTAGAAAATTCCACAACATGATTTATTACATTAATTACAGTCATGTGGGTTTCGTGCTGCTAAGCTTGAAAATGCAGCCACATTCTAAAGTTGATTTAAGAATATATTTTGGCCAAGACGAAAGTCTCCTTATTGTGATTAATCCAGTACAATATTTATTCTCTTATTCTATTCTTTTCACCTTTGGATTGCTTAATTTCTTTTATGTGACTTGAAATTAAGTTTGAGATTTGAGAAGCTTCATCTGGTTTTTATTCACTCCTGTCATCTGGTCTCCCTTTTACCTTTTGTGTCTTAGTCGTCACTGAATGCCACATCTCCTCTATTTGTGAAGCTTGTTTGAATTTACTCCCTTGTAAGCAAATGTGGATAGCCTCGAGCTGTCCCTAGCTAACAGGGCTGCCCTCAAGGCTTATTAGGTCACACCTGGGATGCTGCGTCTCTTTTTGAGTGGAAGGAGCAATTGAGGAGAAACCTTCATTTTCTTCATTTAGTCCAAAAGAGCAGCATTCTTAGAAGAGAGAATTCCATGATTATACCTTTGTTTATTACTGTACTGAATTCATACAGTCACATAATGTCTCTTCTTATAGTAACACACTAAGTGTGTCAAATCACAGGATTCTAGGTCATGGATTTCCCTGGTGGCGCAGTGGTTAAGAATCCGCCTGCCAATGCAGGGGACACAGGTTCGATCCCTGGTCTGGGAAGATCCCACATGCCACAGAGCAACTAAGCCCGTGCCCCACAACTACTGAGCCTGTGCTCTAGAGCCCGCATGCCACAACTACTGAGCCCGAGTGCCACAACTACTGAAGCCCACGCGCCTAGAGCCCGTGCTCCGCAACAAGAGAAGCCACCACAGTGAGAAGCCCACGCACCGCAACAAAGAGTAGCCCCCGCTTGCCACAACTAGAGAAAGCCCATGTGCAGCAACAAAGACCCAATGCAGTCAAAAATAAATAAATTAAATAAATAAATTTATAACAAATAAAAAAAGGATTCTAGGTCATGTGGAATGGAAGGTCTCCTGAGAGCTGTTTTAGTAAAAGGCGAAAGACTTATGTGTTCTGAAGAGAAACCAGAGTATCTGAGAGCTGTTTTAGATATAGATATTAACTCCAGTTGTTTCCATGTGCCCATGGCAGGATATGTTCAGTTATGCACAAATGCCCAACATGGGTGGCCTTTATAGATCTATCTTGGAAGAATTTGTAAATATTTGTTGCAAATTAAAGCATTAGTAGAGGAGGACTCGAGTGAAGTAGGAAGACTTTGATTTAGTGGGTTGGAACACATTTCTCAGCAGCAATATTTATAAAGAGTTGAACTAGATGATTTATGTGTCCAACACTGAGCTAAGTGGTTTGCTTTCCTACCTTAATTCTCATACAACTCTTAAGAAGTGGGTACAATTATTATATTTATTTTACAGTTGAAGAAACAGAGGCTTAAGTTTAAAAACTTATACAGATTCACATAGATGGTGAAACAGCAGAGCTGGGATTTTAATGTAGGCATTCTTGTTGGCAAAGCTGGAGCCATTAACCATTAACTACACTACCTACGTCAACTGCCCTGAAAGGGACCAAGCAAGGTTAGATTTTAAAAATGATCTTTGGCAATTAGGGAAACAATGTTGAACTTAATAAATTCAGAGACATTATGAAAGAAAAAATCTGAATCCAGTGGGTTTCGGAGGGAAGTAATTCTTTGACTCATTCATTATTTTGTTGACTAACAATATTAGTTAGTCCAGTATGATTTTTGATAGTATTTTTCACTGAAACAGAAGCCACTTTTAAACATTTATTATTTATTCATGAAGCAACTGTTCTGCCTGGGACATAAAAACATTCAGATCCGGAAATCTGCCATCCCAGCTCTGTGTCACCTGCTGTAAATGAGGCTTGGGCTGAGACTTATTTGAAAGAAGAGTCATTTTTTAGGCCTTCTAGGGGGAAGGAGAGATGAAGCTCTGCTTTTCAAAGCATGGCCTTAGACCGAAACTATATCAGAACTACCCGAGAACTTGTTAAAAATGGAGACTCCTGCACCCTGTTGGCCATAAATTAATTCCTTGTGGCGAGGATCTGCAAGGATAGTGCCTAGTCTTTACACAAGTGATGTCTCACCTTACCTTCCAACAAACACAGCACCTTGGCCTGATTTAATTCATATATACAGGCAACAGTGAATATAGGTGAGGAAGAGGTTTTTGCCTGCACTTTGTTTATTTAATAAATACTGGTATTTTTTGTGCCCTATTTTATTTCTAGATTTTTATCAAGGAGAGAATTCTCCAGAGGTTCTAGAGTCACATGACATACAACCAGGAGAAATGAGCAGGTGACTAATGTTTATTTAAGTGATTTCTACTTCAGTGAAAAATACTATCAAAAATCATACCGGACTAACTGGTACTATTGTGCTAAATTTTCATGCTCATGAATGTGTATGTAAGAAATGTGCTTTACTTCCATTATTGGAGAAGATTAACTGAGCATAAAAATAATTTGCTGGTCAGACAGCTATAATAGCATACAAGTCTGGCTTCAATTAGTGATGTTAACAATCCTAGAAAATAGCCTGTGTTTTAAAGTTTTAGGAAAAAGCATTGAAATGTGCAACGATTTGGGTATTTAAAGGAGAAAGAAGACACTGACTTCTTAATACTTTTTTTTTTTTTTTTGCGGTACGCGGGCCGTTGTGGAGCACAGGCTCCGGACGCGCAGGCTCAGCGGCCATGGCTTACGGGCCCAGCCGCTCTGCGGCATGTGGGATCTTCCCGGACCGGGGCACGAACCCGTGTCCCCTGCATCGGCAGGCGGACTCTCAACCACTGCGCCACCAGGGAAGCCCTTTAATACATTTTATGGTAGTTATAAGGTAATCTCAATTTTTTTCCACCTTTAAAGTAAATATACCTCACTCTTTTTTGAAATAAATTTGCAGAGGTTAGGACCTTTGCTATTTTTAAAAATGAAACATGAATGTTGGCAAATATGAGTTTTGTAACCCCTGACAAATAAAATTGAAGTAGGCCTATTTGTAAGATTACCAACCAGGGCATATTTTTTTTAATACCAAGATCATTTCCCTTGAACATAGAGTCATAAGAAAATTTACATCAAATGAATATGTGTATAGAAGAAGTACCTAATAGATGACATCATAATGTCAGTATAATCTCTTTTTAAAGTGGAGGTCTGGGGACTTGCCTGGTGGTCCAGTGGTTAAGAATCTGCCTTCCAATGCAGGGGACGCGGGTTTGATCCCTGGTCAGGGAACTAAGATACCACATGCTGTGGGGCAACTAAGGCCGCGCACTGCAACTACTGAGCCCAAGTGCTCTGGAGCCCGTGCACCACAACTAGAGAAGCCCGCACGCCACAACGAGAGATCACACATACCACAGCGAAGATCCCACGTGCCACAACTAAGACCCGAGGCAGCCAAATAAATTAATTAATTTAAAAAAAAGAGAGAGAATCTGCCTTCCAACACAGGGGATGTAGGTTTGATCCCTGGTCAGGGAACTAAGATCCCACATGCTGTAGGGCAACTAAGCCCGCATGCTGCAACTAGAGAGCCCGTGTGCCACAACTACAGAGTCTGTGCGCTCTGGAGCTTTCACACCACAACTAGAGAGAAGCCCACACACCACAGTGAAAGATCCCACGTGCCACTAGGACCCAACGCAGTCAAAAATAATAAATAAATATTTTTTAAAATAAAGTGGAGGTCAGCATTGGAGGGAGGGAGCTGTCCCTTGATTTTATGGATATATTAATTCTGGTATGGACTTTTGTTAAAGTATTACTTGTTTTTTCCTTATCCTGATAGTTAAGATAAAGATATTGTCTTACAGCAATTTGTGTGAGAGCTGATAGGTCCTTATTTCCTGAGAAATTAGCCCTGGGAAAAGCTTCCAGTGGCCTTATAAATCATTTCATTATTATAGACATCCAGATCACCTGCCCTGACCACAGCTAACTCTGAAGAACCTTAATAAAGGATAAGGTGACTTTGAGATTCTGATTGTGAGACGCAAAATTTAATTTTATGTCACTGATTTTTATTTTTAGTCCTTTCTCGATGCAGTCAGTATAGTTGGTCTAAAGTGGATTGTGTAATTACACACACAGAGTTATCTCAGTAACTTTCCTTTCAGCTTTGTTGTTAATTCAGTCAACAAATGTTTACTGAATGCTACTACTTCTCAGGTGCTTTTTCAGACCCTGGGAATAAAGCAGCGAAGTCCTGGCTCTTAAAGAGCTCACAGCCCACTGGGTGGGCAGAGAGAGATGCTAAAACAAGTTATCAAGTAAATATGTATTATGTCAGATGGTAATAGGAGTATGGAAGAAGATAACAGCGTAAGGGGAGTAAAGAATGTCAGAGGTGGAGAAATGGGCTGTTGATTTATTTTTTTTTTAAAGTACCTTCTTCAAATGTTTGGCATGTAGAGGTCTTTTGCATTTAGCATATTCAGTCTCCTCTCCTTGGTGTATATCTTTATAATTACTATATAAGACCCTCCATTTGTCTATCTCACTGACCTGGCTTTATTCCCACTCTAACCCCCAAACCAGGATCGGTGTTTCACAGTCCTCATTAGCGCAAGCCTTCCCATACCTTTCCCTTTGCTCATGCAGTTTCTTCCTGGGATGCCCTACCCTCCTGTTCCACTTAACCAAATGGTACCCATCCTTTAATACCTAACCCAAGTCCCTGTTCCCCAAAACAGAGCTCTAACCCAGCTCAAACTCTTTTTTTGACTTCTCTCTCTCTCTTATTTCTTTCTGAATTCCTATAGAACCTGGAGCCTGTGCCACAAATGTGGATTAAATATTAATTCCAACTGCAGCCTCATAAATACATCTACTCACCAGATTTCTTTTGCTTTTTTTAATTTTCAAATTTAAAATATATTCTTATTTAATAAGCTCATGGACTTATTATTCATTGATTTATAAAGAGAATTTAAACATCATTTCTCTATCAAGTAAAAAGACAAAATACTCTTCTTAAATGAGTTAAAAAGAAGTTAAACATCAGGAAATGTTTCTTATTGCTTCAGATGTATTGCTTTAATAAAATCACAAAAGGGATGTGATAGCTAAGTTTATTTTTTGTTAAATTGAGTGCCACAGTAATAGAAGCAAATGGATCTAATTTAAATCTAACATAAATCTCCTCAGGTTTAATGAGAACACAAGATACGGCACTAATTATGTGTTTTTCCATGCCATCTCCTAACAAGGGAGGAAATAATTGGATTAATGGGGCATGGAGACTGTGTAAATAAGTACAGAAAAGCTGTCTGCATAAAAGCTTTACTCAGGCTCTCCAAAGATTCCCTGGGCTGGTGCTGAGGCTCTTCCTGGGGCCCTGCTCCAGGTCACGGATCTCTTGGAAATCAGTAATCTAAAACTTTTCAGTCTGTTGGCTACGTTTATCAGAGACCCGTTTCACTACACTAGGTTTATGGGGTGGCTTCCCCTTTTGAGAAACTTCAAGTAAGTTTTAGTAATAAATATGGCTCTCGAGGATGGTACAGGCAAGAAATGTATCCACTTTAAGAACCAAGGTCACTCACATCTTCTGCATACAGAGTTTATCCAACCTCCCTACTTAAAACCAAAACCATACTAGTGATACAGTGACAGCCAGCACCACTAAAATAGTAGCCCAGCAGGCTGTGGTGTGGGGAGAGGGAAGGTAATACAAACTGAAGGTCTGGGGAAAGGCAGACCTTTTTAGAATACATTTTTGAAAGCCATGCATGTCCAGAAGTTCTCCCTTTTTATATCAAACTCAGATCACAGCCCGAGATGTTCAGTCATTCAAAATATATGTGGAGGGGCTTCCCTGGTGGCGCAGTGGTTGAGAGTCCGCCTGCCAATGCAGGGGACACGGGTTCGTGCCCCGGTCCGGGAAGATCCCACATGCTGCAGAGTGGCTAGGCCCATGAGCCATGGCCGTTGAGCCTGCGCGTCCGGAGCCTGTGCTCCGCAACGGGAGAGGCCACAATAATGAGAGGCCCACATACCGCAAAAAAAAAAAAAGAAAAAAAAATATATATAGGATCTATGGATTTAAAATTCTTTTAATAGTACATATTCAGACAGTCTTCATACCCAGTCTTCATTTGGTAGCTCTGCTGTGCGGGAACATTTGCTGGGTACTCAGGATTCCCAAATGATAAATACATGAAAAAAGAATGTAATTAATGGGGCATAGAGACTAAATGAGTATAGAAAAGTTGTCTGCTTTAAAACTTCATACATTTTCTAATACCTTTTTTGTTGTTGTTGTTGTTGGGGAGGAGAGGAGGGGAGGTGGTGGTTGACTTGGATATTCTCTTGCTCCCTCTGGCTCTGACCTTCTGCTTCCATCAAGAAGGTTCAGATTATGGATCATTTCATTGTCTGGGAGTGTTTTCCACCCGATCATCCAGTTGTGAACTCAGCCCTACTTATATAAAGCAGAGTTTATTGAAGATTTTCTTAGCATGGTAGGAGGTAGGTTTATATCATAACAGAGCAATGCAAATCTGACCATGTAGTTTTCTGAACAACTAGTTTTCTTAGGATAAAATACAAAGTCATTAATAATGACTTACAGACAAGGCCCGGCAAGATCCGGCCTGTGAGTTTTCAGACCTCTCGTTGTACCACTCTCCTTTCAATCACTTCACTCTGGGCACACTGACATTCTTTCAGGTCCTCAAACTCAGATTCCATTGTAGGAACTTCTCATGTGGTGTTCCCTCTACTCTTCCTCCTATACTTTGTATGACTGGCTTCTCATTTTCAGGTCTTTAAGTGGGTCACTTATTCTTTCTCACAGTACCCTGTTATTTTTCTTCATAGCATTTGTCATTTTGTCATGGTAAATTCCACAAAAGCACTCATCCTTTAAACCCAGTTTTTACTTAATTCCTAATATGTTTTAGTTACTCATTAAGTGCATATGAAATGAGGTGGCCCAGCAGGACTTGATGGATTAGCTGTAGAAGGGGGTAGATAGAGCAGGTGTCAAGGATGGTGCTCAGGTTTCAGCTTGGGCACTTAGGTAGGTGATGGAGGCACTGACTGGGTGAAAGAGCAAGTTTGTGGAGACAGAGCTAAGTTACGTTTTAGGTCTGGACACATATAGTGATAAGACTGTTAGGTGTGTTAGGTTCACGAGAGCCATAGGAAACATGATTCTAATGCCTACTCATTCACCATCTTTAAAACTTTGCTTCCAATTGTTAAATACCTGATCTGCTTAGGAAAAAAAAATTGTACTTGCATATTTTGGGCTGTTACCTTGTCTTCTCTGTTCAGTTTTCTAGACCTTTGGGATTTTACCCACATTCAGCTTTTAAAATTTGTTATTAATCACAACTTTCTTGAAATAATAAAACCATTTTGCTCATCTCAGTGCATTTTCTTTATTGATGACAGTGACTCATTCAGTTTGCTGAACCGTATACATACTTCTCTTAAGAAAATTGAAAGTGATCTTTATCATTTTTGTTTGTGTTGAAAACAATTTTTGTTGCTATTTAGAATCCAAGTTCTATTTCTTACCACGTACATTCAAACAAAATTTAATCAAGTTTGACTGCTGAGTTTTTGATGAATGCCCAAATCTTCAGGAATATAACCCTTCTTCAGAGTAGATTTCATGGATCAAAAAGCATTCAGTGAACATTTATGGGATCTCTATTAAGTGCATGGCATCAAGTTAGGGACTGGAAGTTGCAGCGATCTCATTCAAATGCAAACAGCTGGATCATACTTCTGACTTCTCTTTGAAATCACTTCAAGACAAGAAAGAGAAACAGAAACATTTTCTCAAATAAACTAAAAGTCTTCTGCTAGAACCACAGTATATAAAGAAAGGTTGCCGATCACAGCGATGAAACAGGGATTTGGATATGATACAAGAGAACTGTGACTGTAGCTCTCAGATGAAGGTATGAGACCTCAGTTTTCTACTGCTGAGTGGCAAAATTAACAATCACTTTTGAAGAACTGGAATGGGGAGTTTGGGTTGGTGATCAGAGCTTCCCTGGACCCTATTTGACAGCAGAGAGTAGCAGACGAAGCAAGACTGAGTAGAGGACCACATACACATTTGCCATCTTTATGGGAAGTCATCTGCCACTGCAACAAGGCAGTGGAGAAATGCTTGAATTTATGACCTGAAAGGACACACTGTGTACCAGAAAAAAGATGGGTGCACAGTGATCAACACTGAAATATAGCCTAGTAAAGTTGTAGCCATTCACAGATAAAGAAATAATCATTTAGCTACCCAGCTCCCACCCCCAAAGTGCAATCAAGAGACCCCGAAGGGAGAAAGATTATGCTGACCATTGACTTCTCTACAACCACAATCACCACTGTTATTTATTGATAACAGCTAGGTGGCTATCTAGGAAAAAATATAAGTTGGTACCTACCTTAAACCAAACTTAATTCAGATGATCAAATATTTTAAATATTAAAAGGACTTCCCTGGTGGTCCAGTGGTTAAGACTCCAGGCTTCCACCACAGGGAGCACAGGTTCGATCCCTGGTGGGGGAACTAAGATCCCACATGCTGCGTGGCGTGGCCAAAATAAATAAATAAAATAAAAATGAAATTAAGAATGCTTTGAAGAAAACAAAAGAGAATTGTATTATGGTTTCACAGTGGGGAAAATATGTCTAACACAAAATGTAGGAAATATTTTTAAAAACAGATAAATTCAATCCCATAAATGTAACCAAGTCACAAATACAAAAGGCAACCAAAAAAAAATACGCATATACACATCTTTATATACATTACACAGGGCTAAGTATAATAATAAGAAGAAAAAGAAGGCTAAATATATCTAGAGCTCCTATAAATAAATATTTTTTTAAATGGACAAAGGACAGAAAGAATCCACAGATAGAAAATGAGAAAATATAGGGGGCTAATAAGTATTTGAAAAATGTTAAATGTCATTTATCATAAAAGAAATGAAAGTTTAAAAACCACAATGTATATTTTACAAATTAAATAAGCAAAGATTAAGAAGTTTGATAATACCTTATATCTCGGAAGATATGATTAAACCAGCACTCTCATACCTTATCACAGAAGTTAAATTGGCGCAGCAGATGTACAGGGCAACAACAATATAGCGGTTCTACTTTTGGAAATTCATTCTGTATATATACTTGCTCATGTGTAGGAAATGTCATGTATACAAGGATACCCAGTGCAGCATTTTTTATAATAGGAACAGGATGGAAATAATGCAGATAATCCATCAGCAGGGAATCAGATAAATTTAGTGTATCCATATAAAATACTTTATTTACAGCTATTAGAAAGATTGAGGCAACTGTGTGTGTAATGATATAGAGCTATTGCTAATACATTGTTAATGGTAAAAAGCAAAGTGCAGAATAGGATGCATAGTTGCAGAATAGGATGCATAGTGTATTCCTCCACCCTTTTTGAAAGGAGAAGAATAAGTGTGTGTGCATAGAAAATCCCAAAATTATACCCAATAAATTGGTAACATTGGTTCCCATGTAGAGGGAAATACGGTGACAAGGAGATGGGATGAGAGGGGGACTTACTTTTACTTTCTACCCATTTGTAGCTTTTAGATACTGTACCATATGCTGTATTGCTTATTCAAATTTTATTAAAATCAAAAGGATCGAGGTCCATATAAAAAATTACTCTTAATTTCTATCTTAGAACATATAGATGGATGTTCTAGTAGATGGCAGATCAAAATGTAAAGACTGAAACAGTAAAGCTTTTGGAAGAAATAGATATCTCATGATCTTGGAATAAGCAGAATTTCTTAAACAGGATGCAAAAAAGCATGAATCATAAAGGGAAAAAATTGATAATTGGACTATATTAGGATTAAGAACTCTTGTTCTTTAAAAGACACTATTAAGAAAGTGAAAGGGCAAGCCACAGACTCAGAGAAGATATTTGTAATACATTTATCTGACAAAGACTCATACGCAGGATATGTTAAAACCTCCTGCAAACAGTAAAGGCCAGGGACTTCCCTGGTGGCCCAGTGGGTAAGACTCTGTGCTCCCAGTGCAGGGGGCCTGGGTTTGATCTCTGTTCAGGGAACTAGATCCCACATGCCACAACTAAGAGCCCACATGCCACAACTAAGACCCGGCACAGCCAAAATAAATAATAAAATACAATAAAAATTTTAAAAACCATTAAAGGCAGACAGTCCAGTAGAAAATAACTTTAACAGGCACTTTACAAAAGCAAATATCTGAGTGTACAATAAACCTGTGAAGAGCTGTTCAGCTTCATCAGTCATCAGAGAAATGAAAATTTAAAAGTTCAGTGCAGTAGCATTACACATCCAACAGAATAGCTAGAATAAAAAAGACTAACATTACTTAGTGTTGCTGAAGATATGGAGCAATCTGAGCTCTCACACTCATGGAGAAAGCAAGTTGGTACAACCACTTTGGAAACTTGGTTATTAGTATTTATTAAAGCATAACATGTGATTTCCTATGACCTAGCAGTTCTGATTCTAAGTATACACCCAAAAAAATGCATCCATGTGACTCACCAAAAGACACCTACTAGAGTGTTCGTAACAATTTTATTGGAAATAGCCCTAAACTGAAAACTACCCAAATGTTCAATAGAGTGGAAGAATAAATTGTGATAAATTCACACAATGGAATGTTACACAGTAAAGAAGATAAATTATCTACAACTACATAACAATATGGATGAAACTTCCAAACATAATGTTGAGCAAAAGAAGCCAGACACAAAAGAGTTCATCCTCTAAGATCTCATTCATATAAGTTGTAACAACAGGCCAGACAAACATATGCTATTTCAAGTCAGGATAGCTGTTATTCTTGGTGGGAGCGAGCAACTGGAAGAAGGGGACGTGAGGAAGGTTTCGGAGGTGCTAGTGATACTCTTTTCCTTATGTTATGTTGTGTTGTGTTTTTAGCTAGCTGCGCCAGGTCTTAGTTGTGGCACGTGAGACCTTCGTTGCGGCGTGCGGGATCGTTTAGTTGCGGCATGCAGGCTCTTAGTTGCGTCATGCGGGATCTAGTTCCCTGACCAGGGATCAAACCGGGGCCCCCTGCATTGGGAGTGCTGAGTCTTAACCACTGGACCACCAGGGAAGTTCCTGATACTCTTTTTCTTGATCTAGGCATGGGACTCAATTTGTGAAAAATAATTGCACGCACTTAATGACTGGTCTACTTTACTGTATGCATGTTATACCTAACAAAAAGTTTTTAAAAGGAAGTGGATCAGAAGAATTTCTAAAACTAGAGATGAATGCAAGATAATTATTAACAGTTCTATATTTTATTATCAGTCTTCCCCGGTTTTATTTGATTTTTGTCATTAGCCAAAAAGCGTATTACTATTACTTGACTTTAAAGCCATTTACTTCCCCCTATTCATGCAAAATGAATGAGGGTTTCTCTACCCTTCCAACCTCCTCTTGTGAAGAATTCCAGGCTGTTAGGAAAGGATATAATAATGTGACACTCTACTTTTATTTTCCTACAGATGGAATGACTCTACAGTTATAAACCCAGTTCTGATGTTGGGCAGTAGAGGGGTTTCACACCACCAAGAAATTCTCCTGTACCAGCTGGGTGTCCTGTAATCCAGTTCACTTCTGACACTACCTACCTAGAGGTAGCATCAGATTCCACAGGTTAAGGGCTCAGTCCTATAAGACTGACCCATGATAAATAGAAGATTACAAAGGCCCCCGTCCTTGGCAGGGATTAATTTGCTAGTGCAGCACACAGAACTCAGAGAAACATTTTACTTACTAGATTACCAATTTATTATAAAAGAACATAACTCAGGAATAGCCACATGGAAGATGCTCAGGGCAATGTGTACCACTCTCCACATGTTCACCAGCCGGGAAGCTCTCTGAACCCTGTCCTTTTGGGGTTTCATGGAGCCTTCATTACATAAACTCAGTTGATTAAATCATTGGTGTTTGAACCCAATCTCCAGCCTCTCTCCCCTCCCCAAAGGTGGAGAAGTAGGCTAGGACTGAAAGTTCCACCCCAGAAATCTCCTGCTTGCCTCCACTGACAACCAGCCCCTACCCGTAGGTGCTTTCCAAAAGTTACCTCATGAACATTAACAAAAGACACATTGATCGCCCTCATCACAGAAAATTCTAAGGCTTTTATGAGCTCTGTGCCAAGAACCTGGACGAAGACCAAATATATATATATATATATATATATATATATATATATATATATATTTTTATAAATCACCATATCACAGATTCTTAACTAAGATTGAGACCAAATAGAAAGTAGAAAAAGGCTTGGAAATGCTGGGCTGAGGATGTTGAAGTAGTGCTGTGGTGTTGGTCAACTGTGAGTGTGTTAGCAGGGTGCTAATAATGTGGATCTGTTTCAGTCAGTTTATTTTTGTAAAAAGGTAGAAAATATTGAATATTTTATGAAATGATGAGGATTGACTGTAACTAGAATCAGTATTTCATATGATTTGATAATAGTTGTTAGGCATCTTGTGAACAAAAGCATGCTAAATATGAAAAAATTAAATAAAATTTTAAGCTTCTACTTTATTTGGAACATTTTGGCAGTCCTGCAGAATATTCCAGTTCCAATTAAAAGAATCAACTTCACTAACCTAAAACCCTTTCAAAAATCCTGAATTCAGTACACCTTAATTCAGGCCAAATACCCTGTTTGCAATGGCAAATTTCACCTATATCAGAATGTGTATAAGACAGAGAAGGACAAGAATGTGGACAATATTTGGATTTAATCATCGATTTATAACTTATAAATTTTGTTTGGCTCCTCAAAGTCTTTAATGCCCCAGAGTATGTAACACAGTAGGTTTGGGATGGAAAACTCGGTCTTCATCTCAGAAAACTAAATTTTAGAAAGGATTCCATGTGAAAGTTGAAGAACTGGAAATGTTTTTCCCTAAAATTGTCTTTGAATGTTTATTTCTTAGAAAGTCTTTGTTTAAAGTTTGAAGACTGTTGTGATAGATATTTGAACAAGTAGCCACAGTAAACAGATGTGCTGACCCCTTTGGCTTTGCATGTAAACAGTCACGGAAGCTAGCATGGTAAAAGGTTACATGTGGCTTCACCTTTCTAATGGAAAGATACACATCTTTATTGTTCAACTGGAAGAAGATAGCATAGCCAAAAGTTAAGTCTAATGAAGGATAAAATATACTGTTGTGTATTTGAATTTTGGAAATATGCTCTCAAAAAATATGCCTATAAAAATATCTAATTAGCTAGTTTAGTGATTTTTTAATTCATTTCATTTTGTAAAGTTATGAGAACTTTGGCAATTATACCTTACAACTGTCATTTTAAAATAATATGGACATTCATAAATGTGTATAGTAATACAAAAAGTAGTGTTTGTGAATAAAATTCAGTTTATTCGAAATTTTATTTTTCTTATTGTATGTGGTTATTTCAAAGACTTCCCACTGAGCAGCCTTAAAAATCTAAAGTTTTCCTAAATAAAATAATTGGGATAAACAAAATAATTTTATATTATACTTTAGAATCAGAAATTACATTTTTATGTTGTTTTTAATTAACCTTAGTGTTGGCCTCTCAACATCAATAGGATAGCCTGTTTTTTCTATTGTGTAATTTCATATTTAGAATTTCTCTTTTGAGTTCCACCCAGACCATGTCTGACATAATTGTGGTCATTTTTGACAAAATGATTTTATTGTTAATGTTAACATCCCAAATTTAAATTACATGTTACTGAGAGAAAATCATTTAAATGATATCACTGAATTTAATCATTGTAAAGAAAAAAATCTAGTAAAACAGAGTAGGGCTTCCTTCATAAGCCATAAGCACTAGATCTTTTTTCTCCCAGTGTGTTCTCTTGAACCTCATCCTGAGCATAGAGGAATCTGATTTTGATTGAACATCCTGAGTGATTCTGAAGCTCACTAAAATGTGAGAACCACTACTCCAGAGCAACACTACTTAATCATGGGTGATCCATAATGGAAAGAGGCACCTCCGGTCTTTGGTGGCAAAATATAAATAATAAATTAATAAAGTTAAACTATCCAAGAGACATACCCCTTCCTTACATCTTGATTATAATAGCCTTACTCAAATTTCATTGTCCTGTCTTTATAGCTGTGAAGTTTTATCCTCATTACTTTCCCAAAACACCAAGTTTTTTTGTGTTGAAATATAGTTGATATACAATATTATATTAGTTTCAAGTGTATTACATAATTATTTGACATTTGCATACATTATGAAATGATCACCACAATAAATCTAGTAACCATCTGTCCCTGTACAAAGTTATTACAGTATTAATGACCATATTCCTTAAGCTGTGTATTATATCCCTGTGACTTATTTATATAATTGGAAGTTTGTACCTCTTAATCCCCTTCACCTATTTTGCCCCACCTTCCCACCTCTTTCCTGTCTGGCAGCCACCCATTTGTTCTCTGTATTTATGAGTCTGTTTTCATTTTGCAAAACACAAAATATTTTTATCACTTATTATAAACTGCCCTGCAATTACATATAGAATATTTATAAACCACGTTTACCTGAATTGCTGTAGAATGTGTCTCGTTAACTGCTGTAAATGATCTATTTAGTAATTTTTAAATATAGATCTCTAGAGATAATGCTAAATAACAGATTCGAATATTTTTGTTTAATTCAATAAAATGGAACCAGTACAACCTCTGGTTTCACAAATGAAGTGATTTAAAATACGTGTGTTGCTCTGATGGGGCCCTCGCGCACTGCATTAGGGTAAATAGCACACCTCTGTCTTTTTTCCTAAAACGAAGGCTGCCTCTAATCCCACTCTTTCCACAAATCTTCGTGCACTAAACTATGTGCCAATGACATGAGAAGCTCATTTTGATTGTAGTGGGCCGTCTCTTGTCTAGTACATCATTTGTGAAACTGAAGTTGGCTATTATAATGCAACAGGTATGTAAATAACATTTATTAGTAATCTCTGTAAAATTGATTCCTTCTTTCTCTTTTTCATTATAAAAGGAAACTTTATTTCAGAGTAGAAAGTGCATTGTCTGAACTCATCAACACCCTCTTTATCCCTCCCCTCCCCAATTTGTTGCAGACCAGGATGAAAGAGCAGCTGAGCTCAGCAGGGAGCAGAATGAGAAAACCATCCGGAGCACGCAGACCGCGCTCCGCAATTTCCGGGAGTTCCTCATCTCCAAGTATCCTTCTGAAACAAGAGAGATTTATGTCATCCCTTGCAAGGAGTTGGATGCCTACTTGGCCTCTTTCTTTGTGGATGCCAGGCAGAAGGATGGATCCGAGTATGAACCCAACAGCTTGGCCAATTACCAGTGTGGACTTGAACGGTACCTAAAAGAACACAGGTATGGCTACAGTATCACCAGGGATAAGGAATTCAAGCGCTCCCAAGAGGCCCTGAAACAGAAGCAAATTGAACTCCGCTGCAAAGGAAAAGGAAATAAGCCACACAAGTCCATGAAGCTCACCTTTGCTGATGAGCTCATTCTGCGGAAAAGGGGACTGCTAAGCCGCTATAACCCTGAGGGTCTGCTCAACCTCGTCTGGCTCAACAACACAAAAGCTTTTGGGCACTGTACGGGCTTCCATGGGTCTACCTTAAAGTGGGGTGATATTCGGCTCCGGGTAACAGAAACGGGGCTGGAGTACTTGGAGTGGATGGGTCAAGACACTGGTGACCTAAATGCCAAAACCAAGAGAGGGGGGACAGACTCCCGTGTGTATGCCACCCAGCATGCTCCACAGACCTGCCCCATACAAGACTATAAGGAGTATGCCCAACGGCGTCCTCCTGCTATGCGCTATGAGGATGCCCCTTTCTACCTGTCCATTAAGCCGGTCGTGAACTTGGCGGCTCTGCATTGGTACAACTGCCAGGCCCTCGGCAAGAACAAGCTGGCCAAGATGGTGAAGACCATGTGTGAGAAGGGGAACATCCCTGGCAGGAAAACCAACTTCAGCGTGTATCAGAGTTGCAGCACCTTGTCCGAGGCCCAGAGCAACCAGCTGGTGCTTATCTGTAACAATCTGAGCCAGCAGGCCGCCCAGTCAGTGGCCGGGCACTCCAACAGCGGCAATTTCATCGTCTCTGCCTCCTATGACTCTTCCTCAGACACTGCTTGACCAGGTGGCTTGAGCAAGACCCCAGTCTGGTTATTGAGTCCAGAGAAACTGTGATTAAACACTGCTTCTCGTTCCCTTTCCTCGGCCCTCAGTGTTAACTTTATAAGAATATAAATATATAATATATTTTTCTTTTTACAAATAAGCCAATGGAGATAGTTTAGTATTACTAACGTAGTATTCATAGGCTTAAAACAAATGTACTCGTGGTGATTAAATATAATTACTGTTATAGACTTTACAAAACCATAGTGGTTCTCAGGCAACACAAAGTAGAGAAAGAATTCCATTTTTTAAAAAAATTATCAAAAAGGAAACTGAAAGTCAGCCTAGACACTTGTGTCCTCAACTCCTGCTTTTCCTTCCCACCCCACCTCTCATTTTTAGTCTACTTAATAAATGGCATTATTTTTTTAATTTTTAAAATTCTGCATTAATCAGGAGGAGACAACATTAACTTTACTGCTTACACAAAACTGTCAGATCCAGAATAAGAAAATGTTGGTATAAGCTAGAAAAATTATTTACAGTCTTTTTTTTTTTAAGCATAATTAGATTTTAGTCTCTGTGCCTCATTTTTTGCAATTTATGAAAATCTAGATGTTTAGCTAACTTCTTTTGGGGGCAGAGGAGGGTAGAAGGAGGGAATAAAGGTGCCATTCTTTTTGGAAGCTATATAATTTTAAAATAATATGCGAAGTCCAATATTATGGCAAAAAAGACTGTTACTAGCTCATTTTTACTGTTGTGCTTGAACCTGGAGAGAATTTTTTGTTTGTTTTCTAAGAAATCAATGTAAATGAAGTTTGATTATCAGATTTACAAGAAATTTAAAACTACCAAAGCTTTGAAAATGTTCCCAAGCATTAGATTGTATATCAAACATAAAGAGAAAGTAGAGAATGGAAAAGTCTTACTAAAAATCTAGAAGCACTAGTCAAGACAACAAAAACCTCATACTCTTCAAAGCTCAAATCCCCTGAATTATTTATTTATAAGCATTGAACTTCAGTCTGTTTTCCCTAGGGGATTACTTGACTCTGTAGTTGAGATCAAAGGAATATTGACACTCATTTTAGGTAACAACATTTTGTTACCAAATTTAGCTGAATTCAAACCTTGAAAATGTGCAGTTTCTTCTACAGTAAATACAAATGCATTTATGTGTGATAATCTGCAATTATAATAATTATAATTTTGGTTAAACAACTCTCTGTGGTGGTTTTTCTAAGGTCTTTATTTTCAAGCCTATGGTGAATTAGTAGTTGAGATACTTCAATAATAAAATAATTTAGATGAGCTAGGTTCCTATCTTGTATAATCATTAACACATTAAAAAAAAATCCAAATCTTAATCACTTCGTTGGATCTGGGCGTTCATTTGGGAAGTATTTGTTCTTCAGAGCATCCTCATAATTCACATTAGCTAGGAAACTAGGTGGTATTTTATGTTTTAATTTATTGTACCAGACCAGGACAAATTTCATTTTGATTTGCTTTGCTAAATCATCATGTTAGCTGAGCTTTCCCATGGCTAGGCAGCTCTTCCCAACACTAAGTCATAAACACATAAAGACCCATTACTCTAATAAGCTGTGACCTTTCCTTTGGCTCAGGAGTGGGAAGTCTGCCGTGGCCTTTGTGTTATGCAATCTACTTCATTTCATGACTTTCCTTCCATAAAGAGGCATCCAGAAACAAGAAGAAAGAGCAGGATACTTTGCTTTTATCTTTTTGTATTAATAATGATGGTAGCCACCATTTTTGAGCCAGTCTGTGTACCAGCACCGTGTGTGCTAAGTGACTTACATGCACCACTTATATAAGTAATACTAATTTATGAAAATTAGAAAATCCAGATGAGCATAAAGAAAACAAAATATGTACTCATAAATCTGCCAGCCAAAAATAACCACTGTTAATATTTTAGTAAATATTTCTTCAGACATTTCAATACATACGTATTTATTTCTGTATACATGGTCTTTAATCCTTTCAACAACTTTGAAAAGAAGATTAATTATCTCCATTTTATGTTGAGATCAAGATGTAGCAGGTTATAGCTAAGGAGATGGTACTGTCATCTGACTCCAGAGTTTTTTCTATTTACCTTTCTGAGTTCCAACCCGTAATTAGTTTCCAGTGATTTGAGCTGGAGATGAGGACATGGTGCCTTCCCATCTCTCAAGTCTGTCTGATTAAAAGGAAGGCTGAGTGATCTTTCATGAAGGCACACAGTGTCCCCTCGTCCCCCCTCTTCTGGTCATTTTGAACCACAGAGCCTCATTCTTCCAATTATCTTAACAAAACCTTCCTCTTCTTACCCTGTAATGGGCTCAGAAGTGCACATGACAGCCTACTGTGAAAGAACTCTGTTTTAAAAATAAGTTGTTTTTTTTTTTAACATAGGTTACCTCTCATTTTAAAAAAAAGATTTCTGTAAAACATTTAAAATGTGATTGTGCATTTTGTTTCTGCATAAAAACTCTTGTTTTTGACAGCAAAGTAAGTTTATCATGGGGAAGAAGGTTAGTCAGTATGCACTGAGAAAGCAGAACTGGGAAATTTTGAATTCCTGTTTGTGTATATTGAGGTACTAAACTGAAAATCTCTCTCTTATTTAATCCTATAGCAGTTTCATTTAGAAGAACGCAGATTGAGAATGTGAATTATTTTTTATTTATTTATATTTTGCTTTGATAACTCAAACCAAATAGGAACGTTGTGACATTTAAATTTAGAAAACTGTTTTACGAAGAATGGCTTGGTAGAATTTTAGCTGAATTATTGTAACTCTTGGGGATAATTAAATTATGAAAAATTAGTGGCAACTACCTCTAAATTTTGTGTTTTTGTACAAACAATACTGAGGATATACTACTGCCAGATACCATATGTATTATTTGCTATTTTAACTTTTTAAAAAATTACATCCATACTGCGGCAGTGGTTGATGCCAAAATCGTGTATGTGCTTTAGCAAAAATTCAACAGTCCGGCAGGTGTTCACTATAACTGAACATGCTGCCTTTCCAGGCAATCCTGTGGTTCATACAAAAACAATAAAACTGTATTTGCAGTTTACGCTTTAAGGTCAATGTAATGTCATGTAAGAAATTCCACAGTGCCCCTCACATGACTCTGGAAGTTTTGCACTGTCTACAACAAAAATGCCAAACCCATCTGTCAGCATTTGGATGACATAAGCTGCATAATTGTTTTTCTTCTATATTCATGGGAGTGCCTGGCTATTGAAAATCATAGATGGTAGCAGTTTAAAAAAAAAAAACATAATACTTGAAAAGGTTAGAGAGAGTCAGGTTGTTTATCCAACAGAGCTTATTCTTAAGAGTCCATCTGTTATCATAGTTAGTAGGGGTGGTCTGAATATGATTTATAATATATCAGGTACTTAAAATATTTTTATTATAGTTAGTTTTCCCTGTGTTAAATTTTCCCCATGTTAAATCACTTCCTGATCTACAAAAGAATAGTCTGAAAGTTTTCTAGTATAGATCAGGTCTCTGGTTTTTCAACTAGGTCATGGTTAGCTGATACTTTCATCGAATTAAGTCATATGGCTTAGGTTCTAGATGCCATGAAATCAGATGACTTCACTGAGATGAAAATTTATAGTTCTATCAACAAATATTTGAACACCTAGTGTCTAGACACTAAGAGGGGTACAAAGATATACAAAATAGTTCCTGCTTTCAAAACATTTATAAAAGATACTGTAATAGAAGTTTGGTTTCATTTTTGAGAGCCCAGCAAAAAACTATCTGCCAATACTATTTTGCATAGTTTCTCAAATTTTTACTCACACAGTTTGTCCATTATTTAGCCATTGAATATGTTGGTTTGCTGTAGAATACGTAATACTGCTTTGAGTATTTTGTGGAGGATCTTTTAGAGCCTGTTTTAAAGTCAGTAATAAGGTAAAGCCATTTCTACACCATCCATTGTGTTCACATAGATGCACAATGCATAAGAATGTGCAGACTGTCATCAATGAGTGTCACTTATTAAGTACTTACAACGTACCATGGTACTGAGTGCTTTTGTAAGTTGTTTCACTTAATTCTTACAATAGTCCTGTGAGGGTAAGTATCATTATTTCTTTTATAAATGAGGAAATCCAGAGAAGTCAGATAGGTTGCCTACATTACTTAATACATAAGGGTATCAGGATCTGAAACTATATCCAGCTACCATTACGCACTAACCTTTTCTGCTGTGGCTGCCTGTTCACAAAGTGATTTACTGTGCTTCTTTAGATTCTCTGAAGTGATAAATTGTAAGTGGAATCCCTTGTATAATAAAATCATCAATATTCTTTCAACTCTGAATTGACTGAGAGCAGTGCCATCCCCTGGCATGTTTGTCAGCATAAAATTATATAGGCCCCCTAACTGTGGTTATTTTGAGATGGAACATTCAGCAAAGTTTGTTTCCCCTTCGCCATGAGTAGAGAGCAGAAGTTTGTGTCATTCTTTAAAGAACTCTTAATTTTGTCATGGAGGTGAATGTGTATATGGACAAATAATTATATATATATATATATATATATATATGTGTGTGTGGTTTTTTTTTTTTTTTTTTTTTTTGGGCTGTGCTGCACGCATGTGGGATCTTAGTTACCCAGCCAGAGATCGAACCTGCACTCCCTGCATTGGAAGCATGAAATCTTAACCACTTAAGCACTGGACCAGCAGGGAAGTCCCTAATTATATTTTTTTAACAAATGATTGTCCTTTGTTTTTACCCCATATAAACCAAAAATCCTATTTCAAAAGAGTTCCTTATAATTCAGACAGAGAAGAGGGAGGTTCTGGGCAGAGGAAATACCTCTCTTAAGCCTAGAAGCTGATATAGTCATCCACCAGGTATGAATATTGATTGCCGATCTGCCAGGGAGTTTGGTCTTCTCTGCAAATTGGTGCCAGCAAATTATTTAATAGAGGATTTTGTTATTATTTTGTTTTTTAATCAGTCAAGATTGTTTTTAACAGAAAGCTTTTGGGGGGAAATAGTATCTTTATGGTTCTCAGTATTAGAGATCAACTAAAGCCATTCAGATTTTTTCTAGTTTGACTATCTCTACAGTTTTAGATATTAAAAGACAAACAGTTCTGATTTCAGTCAGCCTTCTTCTGTTTGGTTTTCTTTATCTACAGGAAAAGAGCACTTTGATCTTTATTCCTCTAGCCAAAACAAAGCTTTAATACTTAACATCTATAAATAAATAGTCTCTACCATGTAATAAAGGAAATAAATTGCTAAGCCTAGGGGAAAAAATCAAGGGGAGTGTATGATAATTTATTACATTAAGGTATTTTTTAAAAGGTTCCTTCTTGAAAAACTAGTTATAAATCTAAGGAATTAAGTTCTGTATCAATCAGTTTAAAAGATTTTTCTCAAACAGAACTCCTTTATACAAGATATATCTCCACAAATCTACCATATGATATGATGTAGATAGTTACTTATTAAGAAATACATCATTGGCAAGGGCATCCTCAATTGTTTTTTTTGTTGTTTTTCCCTTAATGCATGGTATTCGAATAATTGCTTCTCCTCCCCATTGGATCCGGCCGAGATGATATGAATACATAGGTTTTCATAAGGCAAAGTGATGAAGATAGAGTGATTTTAAGAGATCCTTGCCATAGAACATAACTGGGGTAAAGAAATGTACTGCATATATCATCCTTTGGTGGTTGGTGTATTTCTACTGATATAAAAACAGAAAAGAGAGGATGATATTGGTAAACTGCCAACAACTCTGATTTTACTTTTTTAAGCAGAGAAAAGAAAGATAAACAAAATTTCTCATACTCCATCCTGTTTATAAATTGACTAATTGGGCCTGCCAAAGCTGAAGAAAAGACCTAATTTGGTACTGAAGATTGCATTATTTTTTTAAAAGAAAGCATTTTAATACATTTAAATTGAGTTTTTATGTAAACCATGCCTTTGTTGAATTAGACTCAGTTTTAATTAGGTCAGAGTACTAATTTGATCAGAATATTAATTAGGGTTTCCCTGGTGGCACAGTGGTTGAGAGTCTGCCTGCCGATTTAGGGGACACGGGTTCGTGCCCCGGTCCGGGAAGATCCCACATGCCATGGAGCGGGTAAGCCTGTGAGCCATGGCAGCTGAGTCTGCGCGTCCGGAGCCTGTGCTCCGCAACGGGAGAGGCCACAACAGTGAGAGGCCCGCGTACCGCAAAAAAAAAAAAATAGGTCAGAGTATTAAAGTAACCATCATCTTTGTTGAGTGAATTATAATCATAGAGGCTGGACCTGGAAAAGACCTAAGAGATCATCTAGCCCAGTGATTTTTTCAGTGCTGTGAAGAATAGGAGTCACCATGTCTTCTTGGGGGGAGGAGGCAAGGAGGGCAGAGATGGATGGAGATCGCAAAGGGAACACATCCTGAAACACAGATCCCCCGGGAATTCTCATGTTCCCTATACCCCTACCTTCCTACTTTGAGACTCACTAGACTGAATGACCTACTACCTCTATCACATCCTTCATGTGTGCCAGGCTGGAAAATAAGATTCAAAACATCTAATCTAATCCATCCCTTTTCTTTTATAGAAGAGAGAATCAGTCCCAGAGAGATTAGATGGATGCCCAGGTGCACACACTTTGTTAGAATCAGAGCCAGAACTAGGATCCAGGCACCTTGACTTCCAGTCCATAGGTAGGGTTTAGGGAGGAAAAACAACCCTACCTTCCCACTGAGTAAGAAGGGGTATCCTTGTTTTGAAAATTTTAATAGTGTTTTAAGCTCTCAAACAAGTTTCTATTAAGGACTAGATTCAAGCTGCCAGTTTCCAAATAGGCTATTTTGCACGTGAACTTTTTTTCATTGTGTAATGTTACACCTTAATTTTTAGCAACTTCTTTTTGAGATTTGATGGGATAATCTCTAACTGTAATCACCTTTTATTTTAAGGAACAGGTCTCAGCCTTCTCCATTTATATTGTTTTCATTTCTGGAGGGGAAACAAACTACAGTTTTCAAGTATATGAATTCCAGTTATAGATTATGAACTGAAAAGTAACTTTTTATTTAAAGTGGTATTCTTTTGAATACCCAGCTACATAGCATCTATATTATTGGTTTTGAATACAGTGTACTATACCCTTTTTTAGTCTATGGAAAGTATAAAAAATCATCTTGAAGATTTGGAACATTTTCAATCAAAAGGATTAAATTTCTGTCAATGTAATTAGGATGTTTCTGAAGTGAATTTACTTAGAGATAGGAAGGGGAAAGAAAATGAGAACTAAAGAAAGAAACCTACAGCAGGAAGACATAGAAATACAAACTATTTGTAAATTCTTATATTACCCAGCTTACTCTTCTAAAAAGCAATTCAAACAAGTATTTTTTAAATCTAACAAATTTTTGTTTTATAAATTATGTTTACCAGATCATAGTTGAAGAAAAAAGATGAAATTCTAGGATGTTAAAAAGGTACAGTGGAATTATATGTCTTGAATTCAGTGTTGAATTTCACTAGACTTCTAATGTTCTTTGTATTACACTGGAATTAGAAATTTTTACCATCATACACTCATTTCAAAGAGCTTTGAAAATGCTTTGGCATAGTTTATTTATTTGTGGTAAGTAGAATTAGGAAGAATCAGCAATATAGAATCCTAACAGTAATTGTGCATACTGTATTTAAGTGATTTTTATGCCTGTTTACTTTCTGTAATTCTTAAATTTTATAAATCAAATACCTTAACATACTTCCACTAGAAATTAATTTATAATTGATTATTTATACTGGATAAAGTAGCAGGTTCATCTTAGTATTAATCCACTCAGATTAAGTGAACTTTTATATCTACAGTTCATTATATTACAACTTTTTAAATAGCGTTTATAACAAAAGAACTTTTGTTTTATAAAGTATTTGTTACAAAAAAAAAAACACCATCTTGCCAAAAACCATTACAATTTCTATGCATTGTGTATATTCAGTGATGTCGCTGTTGAGATTTTGCATGTTTTAGGTGCTCTTTCATATGTGTGTTTGTGGTATTTATGTGGAATTGTTAACCATTGCTGCTATCACTTATTGTAGTTAAACTGAAAAACTGTGCTAAGAGGCTGTGCCGGTCAACATTTGTGTGACTTGTGAAAGTATGTACTTAGCTGTTTAATATTTTGAACCAGCACTTAGTGGCCTCTACAGAAGGAAATGTTATAGTTGTCAAGTGATGCCAACTTCAAAATCTTGCTTCATATGTATGATTCCAGGTCAGCTTTCCTTCTGCACTTTCCCCAACTCTTTGAAAGGGAAACATTTGCAAAAAGAGAAAGCAAGAATTCTGAACTTTCCTAATATTCCCCCCTTAAATCTTTTTTTTTCCCTGATACTTGAGAAATTCAATAGAATGACAATGTAGCAGCATAATTTCCCTTGATCCAGATATTTTAGGTTGAACAATGTAATAACAGAAGACTATGAGGCACATACATTATCTTTGTTGGTTATCATGGCGTATTGTTTAAATCGCATTTAATAAGAATATTTAGTATTTTCATTTTATTTATGAGACCATGGAAACCTCAGAGTTCCCAAATATTAACTTTTATATTCAGCATTTGCGTAGACTTACTTAACATATTTGGTTGCCTTATGACCATCAGAATTTTTTCATGCCTACCTGTCTTTAGTTTGCTTCCTGGTGTTTCCAGCTTGCCTCAGCAATTCCAAGCAAACTCTGACATTAGAGAGAACATTATTTCAATGGATTAATTCTACTATACTTTGTTAAATGGGGAAAATATCATTATACTTTATTTATACATGTATACTCAGAATGGAAGGGAAATATCATAAAATGTTAAGAAAAGCAGGCTCTTCCTTCCAGCATTCCAAAACTCACGTAATGCAGGGTTTCATTCTGACTGTTCAGTGAGTTTATAATTATAAGATTCTTTTAATAAAGGGACAGTCTCCTTAGTTACATAGAGGCTTTCTGTGTGACTGTCAGATATATGGTGGCAGCCAATGCTGTATTTGGAAACATTGCTTCTGAAATTGCTGATTTAATTCTAAGAATATTAAAATGAATTCAAGGCCCCTGCCACATCTTTGCTTACAGGAAAAGAAAGGCATATTTTAACTATGAGCATTTTCTCCAGAATATGCTTTAAACATTTGCCCCTCAATGGAGGTGACAAAGCAATAAAAGGAAATACAATTATGTATGTTCTAAAGAAGTTCCGCCCTTGTCCAGTGGCTTCCAGAGTGACACTAAAATATTTCTTTGTTCCTGCATTGGAAGTTTTCAGGCAAGATCTTTGTACTTACAATTCTTTTTATATTTTGAACACCAAAGATTATGGCGTGATATGTCCTGATATGATGATTAACAGTTTCTATTAGATAGTAATGGACACATTTATTTGAATCCTGCTCTTGGGTTTATTTACCCTGTTTGGGTCTTTTGTACTTTTTGTATGTCCTGAGGCCTTTATGCCTAGGGCAATTTTTTAATCAAATAATACATATATATTTATTAGGTTTCTAGTTTCTAGAGTTTGTTTCCACCATGACTTTAACCTTTTTTTCACTGCTGAAATTAGACATAGATTTGCCAGATTAGCCTCATAGTTTGTACATTTTCGTTGTAATCCGAAAACATAACTTGTAACCCCATAGGCCTGAAAACTGGTAGATAATGACTAGAAGCATTTTGGATTCAACACAATCACATTTAGAGACTCATTGATCTGTTAAGGAACTTTGGTGATTTCATAGAATGAATGCTGTATACAACTTAAATAAGTTCTTCCCTTCCATCTTTCTTATAAGAATGATTTTAAAATTCCTTTTATTCTACCACTTGGAAGTTAATTGGGAATAAAAAGGTCGATTTACCAATTTGGTCAGTATAATTTAACACTAGGCATCTGTTTAGAAATATAACCACCACAATCGATACTTAGAAAAATTTTATGAAAAAATATGATACTGTTCTTTGAAGATGGATTTACTTTCCCCCTTTTTGATAGTCAATTTGATATATTTTCTGGCCACGTAGCTTTTAACTGATTTACATGAAAAAAGCATATGTGTGCTTGCTCACTTTTAAAATTCTCTTTTTAAGCTGCTACAATTATAATGTGTGAAAGAAAGAAGAGAAAGGTGTATTGAAATGGAGGGAAATTTCTGTTAATATTTAAAATGTGTGAATGTGATACTCTTGGTTAATTAATCTTCTGCCAGTTGATATTTGTAATAATACGATAGAACTTTTTTGTTATTAAGAATATACTATAGGTTTCGTTTTTATTTTGCTGCTCACTGATCTTTTATACCAAGATGTTTTCATCTTTATCAGCTCACTGTTTTTGCTTCATATTTGTCTGTGTACCTGTGCTCTAAATAAAATTCTAGTTTTATGTCCCAGTGGCTTATTCTGTTGTATGATAATGTTTGCCTCTAATGTAGTGTGATTTTTCTATTGTTTCCAGTATTTGTTGGTACAGCCTAAAACTTACAAGAAAAACAATCCAATAAAATCAGCTAATGAGTATCAGTGATGTCTCTATAATGAGAGCATGCTTTAATCACAGTATTTTGTCTGTATTTGGGTATGACCAGTCTTCATTCATTCAATAAATGGTACTGCAAAGCTGGCTGATTTTTGTAGCTGCAACAAACAGTTTAAAAGACAAGTTAAACCATGTTTTAAAAAAAATTGTCCTGGTCACAGTGCATTAGCCTCAGGATATAGTCAGTGCATACTGAGTAAAGCATCCCATGTCAGGTGTTTTCTCCTAACCACGGAGGAGGGGGAAATCATGGAATGAGAAGCATTTCTACATGTGAGTGCTCAGACACAGCATATAGGTAGGGAAGACACTTTCGGAAGGCATTTATAGCTAATTAATCATATGCTTCCTGGAGCCCCAGGCCTAAAAATCCTGTTAGTGGAGCAGAAGACTCCACTGCAAACTCTGTCTTTCTGTCCATCTGTGGAGCTCTGTTAGCCATTTGTGTAAAGTCATACCAAGGTAAGTAGATGTCAGGTTCCAGACTTCCTCATTTTTAGGAAAATCTTTTCGGTCAGATAAATTCTCCATGTGATATTTGTTGCATTTAACACATTTGACAGTGCTCTTTGAGCAGAATAAGAATGGTTGTTCAAAATGATTATAATTATTAACTTCAGACATCCTTGTTGTGTCATTAAAGTTATTTAATAAAGAAAAGTAAATTAAAACCCCAGAAAATATAACGTTCTCTCTCACAATTATTTTGCAGAAATGCAAATAAATTTCTTTCATGTTTGTGAATAGTCTCCCAAAGTATTTATCCATAGAAAGCTGAATATTCCAAATAGAAATAATTACTGTATTTTTGTATTATAATACTTTAAATTGTATTAAAACTACTTTATAAATGGTTATAGCTTAGTTTGTATTTTTAGTACTTTAGAAACAAGGACCTCATCTTCAAATGTGTTTACAAATTATACATTTAAAATGTAACAAATTTTATTTTTCCAGTTGGGGAAAAATATTAGAATTCAAGTTGAGGAATATTCACCCTACAAGTCAGAAAATGTTTTCTTTTTTTAAAAGTTTTATTTATTTTTTATGTATTAACGATAATCTTTTCTAAGAAAACTTTAAGTGACTAAAAATGACTAATATGTATTAAATACTTAACGTTGGCGATATATCATCGAAAAGATGTGTTAAAAAAAAAGCATTGAATTTGGTAGCAGACATTTTCAGACTGAGCTATTTTTCTTTTTTTTATAAATTTATTTATTTATTTATTTTTGGCTGTGTTGGGTCTTCATTGCTGTGCACGGGCTTTCTCTAGTTGCAGCCAGTGGGGAGCTACTCTTCCTTGCGGTGCGCGGGCTTGTCATTGCGGTGGCTTCTCTTGTGGAGCACGGGCTCTAGGAGCGCGGGATTCCTTTCCTCTTCTTTCTCTCTTTCTTTCTGTCATATTTGCTAGAAGTTTGTCAAATTTATAGGTCTTTTCAAAGATTACATATTTTCATTTTTTATCTATTCCAATTTATATCTTTTCCAGTTCATTAATTTGTTTTATTTTTATTGATTCACTCTACTATTTTTGAATTTGATTTACTTTCTCCAGTCTTTTGTATTGAATAATGCTCCCTTTTTTTTTAATAAGGATTTTTAATTTATTTTATTTGTTTATTTTTGGCTGCATTGGGTCTTTGTTGCTGTGCGTGGACTTTCTCAAGTTGTGGCGAGTGGGGGCTACTCTTCATTGAGGTGCGCGGGCTTCTCATTGTGGTGGCTTCTCTTGTTGCAGAGCACAGGCTTTAGGCACGCGGGCTTCAGTAGTTGTGGCACGCGGGCTCAGTAGTTGTGGCACGCGGGCTCAGTAGTTGTGGCACACGGGCTTAGTTGCTCCACAGCATGTGGGATCTTCCCAGACCAGAGATCAAACCCGTGTCCCCTACATTGGCAGGTGGATTCTTAACCACAGTGCCACCAGGGAAGTCCCAGAACTATTGTTTTTTCAAAAAGCATTTTCTTTATTAAAATTTATAATGTTTTAAAAACGTTAAGGCAATAAATAAATATTCATTGTGAATAATTTGGCAAAAACTAATAATAGGAAATAAAAATCACAGGAATCTTACTACACATAAATAACAACTTTTAATGTTTTCCTGTTTTATTTTGGAATTTTTTATGCATAAATGTACTTCAAAAATTGTAGTCAAATTGTTTTTACTGTTTTTTACATTTTAAAAGGTATTTAGCCTTTGAAAATGTGATAATTATATGGTTACATGGTTTTTCACTGCACAGTTGTACCAAAATCTATTTTACAATTCTTTTGTTGGTTTGGGTTTGTTTCAAGTTTTTCACTTTTATAAATTTGCCTTAAAGAACACCCTTGAGCATACATTTTTGTACATATCTCTGGTTAAATCCTTAGGATAAATTTCTAAAAGAGGAATTCCTGGGTCAAATAAAAAGAACATTTAATTTATTTTTCCTACATACACATTTCTAAAGTCCTAGTGATTTTTAAAATTTGCAAGAATAGGGCTTCCCTGGTGGCGCAGTGGTTGAGAGTCCGCCTGCCGATGCAGGGGACACGGGTTCGTGCCCTGGTCCGGGAAGATCCCACATGCTGCGGAGCGGCTGGGCCCGTGAGCCATGGCCGCTGGGCCTGTGCGTCCGGAGCCTGTGCTCCGCAACGGGAGAGGCCACAACAGTGAGAGGCCCGTGTATCGCAAAAAAAAAAAAAAAAAAAAAATTTGCAAGAATAATACACTAATATTGTAAAACTTAAAAATCCCAGAGAAGTCATTATTAACCAGTGTGATGTGTATTTTTGCAAATTTTTTTCTATACTAGTGCAAGTTCCCCCATATCTTAGGGCAGTCTTTAGATATGGACCTTTTTGTATTTTTGCCAATCTAACAAATGAATTACATCCTATTTTGATTATAATGTCTGATTACTATTGCTTTTTGTTATTTGTATTCTTTGAATAATTGCGTGTCATATTCTGGGCCTGTCTTTTCCAGTTGATTTGGAGAACCTTTTCATATGGACTTTGTCACTTTGTTATAGGTATTTTCTCCAGGACTATTTATTGTCTTTTAAAATTTATTCAGTGCAGAACTTTTGAATGTTTATGTCTGATTTGTTAATCTATTTTTACACCTCTAGGTTGTGTCAGACTGAGAAAGGCTTTCCTTATTCCCAAAATCATGAAAATTGTCTTCTTTATGGAAACAGCTTTTTGAAAATAGATCCATTTGGAAATGTGTTATTTGCTTGTCATATGAAATAAGAATCTAAATTTGCTTTGTTTTTTGTATTTTTTAACATCTTTATTGGAGTATAATTGCTTTACAATGATGTGTTAGTTTCTGCTTTATAACGAAGTGAATCAGCTATACGTATACATACATCCCCATATCTCCTCCTGCTTGTGTCTCCCTCCCACCCTCCCTCCCTACCCCACCCTTCTGGGTGGACACAAAGCACCGAGCTGATCTCCCTATGCTATAAGGCTGCTTCCCACTAGCTATCTATTTTACATTATTTGCTTTGTTTTTGTTTTTCCAACTCAATAGCTTATTCTCTTAAAGCATTTACTGAAGAGTCCATGTTTTCCCCAGCAATTTTAATTGGAGCCTTTATTATACAGTTGGCCTTCTGTACCTGTGGGTTTCACATTTGCAGGTTCAGCCAACCTCGGATCAAAAAAAAAAAAATCCCAGAAAGTTCCAACTTGAATTTTCTGCCAGGCAACTACTTACATAGCACTTACATTGTATTGGATATTATAAGTAACCTAGAGATGATTTAAAGTATACAGGAGTGTATGCATAGGTTATATGCAAATACTAGGCCATTTTATATGGGGCTTGAGCATCCTTGGATTTTGGTATCTGTGGGGGTCAGGGTGGGGCAGGTCCTGGGTGACTGTATATTCAGTTTGCATATTTACACAGACCTTTTCTGGACTATTCAGTAGCATTAATCTATTTGTCTATTTCTTTACCAGAACTTAACACTTTAAATTATTGCAGTGTTATAGTACATGTTTTTATCTTTCAGGGCAGGGCCTGCCAGTTATTATTTTCAAAATTGCCTTCCTTTTTTTATGCATTTACTCTCTAGATAAATTTTAGAATCAACCTGACAAGTAACAACAAAGAGGGAGATTTTAATTAGAATTACATTGAATTAAAGATTACTTGAAGAAGTTAAAAATCTTTATATTATTGAGCCTTCCCATACAGGTACATGGTATAACTTTTCATTTATTAAGTTTGTATATACAGGTACACCTCGTTTTATTGCAGTCCACTTTATTGAGCTTTGCAGATACTGCATTTTTTTACAAATTGAAAGTTTGTGACAACCCGATATCAAGCAAGTGTATCAGCACCATTTCTCCAACAGCATTTGCTCTCTTCATGTCTTTGTGTCATGTTTTTGGTAATTCTGGCAGTATTTCACATATTTTCTTCATTATATTTGTTATGGTATCTGTGATCAGTGATCTTTGAGGTCACTATTGCCAAAAGGTTACAGCTCGCTGAAGGCTCAGACTTTGGTTGACATTTTTTAGCAACAAAGTACATTTAAATTAAGGTTTGTATATTTGTTCTTTTAGACATAATGCTATTGCACACTTAATAGACTACAGTATAGTGTAAACATAACTTTTATATTCACTTTGGGAAACCAAACAAATTGTGTACCTTTATTGCGATATTCGCTTTATTGTGGAAACAACCTGCAATATGAGATATGCCTGTACATTTTTAATTTTAAGGATTTGGGGTAAAGTTTTCTTATTGAATTTTAAAACAGAAAAGTGCACAGATCATTAGTGTACAACTTGATAAATTTTTATGAAGCAAACGTATTGCTGTAACCACCCAGAGGAAGACAGAACCCCAGAAGTTTCCCTCGTGTGGCCTCCTCCCTTTGTTATCTCCCTAAGGTATCCACTATATTACTTCACCATAGAGTCATTTTCATCTGTTCTTGAATTATATAAATGGACCATTTCAATGTACTCTATTGTGTCTGGCTTCTTTTCCTTAACATTGTGTTTGTGGGATTCATCCATGTTTGTACATATGATTTGTTCCAGTAGCCCATTCCTCCTTTATTATGTAATAACTCATTGTATAAATATTTTACAGTTTCATATGCATTCTGCTATTTATGGACATAGGGTTATTTCCAGTTTGGGGCTATTTATTTAATATTTATTTATTTGGTTGCACCAGGTCTTAGTTGAGGCTTGACAGCTCCTTAGTTGTGGCTTTCCAGCTCCTTAGTTGTGGCACGTGGGTTCCTTAGTTGTGACATGTGGGCTCCTTAGTTGCGGCAGGCGGGCTCCTTGGTTGCAGCTCACGGGGTCCTTAGTTGCAGCTCACCGGCTCCTTAGTTGTGGCATGCGAACTCTTGGTTGCGGCATGCCTGTGGAATCTAGTTCCCTGACCAGGGATCGAACCTGGGCCCCCTGCGTTGGGAGCATGGAGTCTTAACCACTGCACCACCAGGGAAGTCCTTATTTATTATTAATTATGCTTTTGTGAACACTCATATATACAGGCCATTTAGTACACACGTACACATTTCTGTGTGGTATATACTTATGTGTAGGATTGCTGGATCATAGAATGTGTGTTTGTTCAACTTGAGTAGTTGCTGCCAGTTGGTTTCCAAAGTGTCCAAATCGACAGTCCTACCAGCTGAGTAATAGTGTTCCTGTTGTTCCACACCCTCATCAACACTAGATATTTGCATATTTTGTTTTTTATTTTAGACATATTGATGAGTATATTTTAATTTATATTTCCTGAAATATAAATGATATTTCTTATTTTATGCCGTGCCCATTCAAGTTTGTCCATTTTTAATTGGACTATCTGCCTTCTATTTGATTTGTCAATTATATGCACTTCAAAAATTTTCTCCCACTATATATATGACTTGCCTGTTTACTCTCCTTATGGTACATTTTGATAAATGTCTTTTTAATCTTAATGAAATCCAATTTATCAAATTTTCACTTTTGAGGTAATAGTATTGATGTTCTGTTTAAAAGTATATACCTACCCCAAGGTAATAAAAAAATGGCCTCCTGTGTTTCCTTCTAGAAGCTTTATTGTTTTACCATTCACATTTAGGTAAAAAGTTTGGAATTGCTTTTTTTGTTTAGGTGTGAGGTAGGCATTCAATTTGCTCATTTTGTGTTACGGATTTTGGGTCTGTGTTTATGAGCTGTGCTGGCTTGTAATTTTATTGTGTTACTCTTGTCGTATGTTTATAGAAAAGTTATGCTGCCCTATAGAAGACATTGGATAGTGTTCCCTCTTTTTCTATTCTCTAGCAGAAGTTTTAGGTTTGGCATTATAGTTGATCCTTGAACAACACAGGTTTGAACTGCACAGACTCTTCTTTTTTTCTTAATAGTTTGTTAATTTTGTTAGTCTTTCAAATCCATCTCTTGGTGTTACTTTTTTTTTAAATAAGTTTATTTATTTACTTACTTTTGTCTGTGTTGGGTCTTCATTGCTGCACGCAGGCCCTCCCCAGCTGCGGCGAGCGGGGCCACTCCCCGTTGCAGTGTGCGGGCCTCTCACTGCGGTGGCTTCTCCTGTTGTGGAGCACGGGCTCCAGGCGCGCGGGCTTCAGTAGTTGTGGCACGCAGGCTCAGTAGTTGTGGCTTGCGGGCTCTAGAGCACAGGCTCAGTAGTTGTGGCGCGTGGGCTTAGTTGCTTTGTGGCGTGTGGGATCTTCCCGACCAGGGCATGAACCCGTGTCCCCTGCATTAGCAGGTGGACTCCTAACCACTGTGCCACCAGGGAAGCCAGTGTTACTTTTTTTATTGTAAGTTTATTTCCTATTTCATTGATTTCTGTTCTTATGTGTACTGCTTCCTTCTTTTTATTTTTGGGGTTGTATTTGTTTCTCTTTTTATAATTTCCTGGTATAGTTGATATTCAATCTTTCTTCTGAATTTAATGCTATCATTTTCTCTGTAGGCACTGTAATAACCACATCCCACAACTTTGACACATTATATTGTCATTATCATTCATTTTGAAGTATTTCCTAATTCCCTCTGATTTTTAAAAATTCTACTGATATTCTGAATGACTTAATCTTTTGAAATGTTGAGGACTAGCTTTATGTCCTAGCACTTCTATTTTTGTAAAAGGGTTATGTGAATTCTTGACATTTGCTACAACATAGATGGATCTAGGGGGTATTATGCTAAGTGAAATAAGTCAGAAAAGGACAAATACCGTGTGATCTCACATGTGGAATCTAAAAACAAAACAAACAAGCAAACAAAAAACAAAAACACTCATAGATACAGAAAGCAAATGGGTAGCTTCCAGAGAGGAGGAGGATAGAGGCTGCAGTGAAATAGGTGAAGGAGGTTAAGAGGTACAAACCCCAGTTATAAAACAAAGAAGCCACAGGGGTGTAATATACAGCATAAAGAATATAGTCAGTAATGTGGTAATAACTTTGTGATCATTTTATAATGTATGCAGTTGTCAAATCACTATGTAGTACACTTGACGCTAACATAATATTATACATCAACTATATTTCAATTTTTAAAAAAAGTATCATGTACCTTTGAAAAGAATGTCTATTCTGCCATTGTTATGTTGTTCTTTGTATATCAATTACATCCAGTTTGTTGCTTGCATCATTCATATCTTCTATATCTGTACAATTTTTTGTCTGCTTGTTCTGTCAGGTATGTAAAATGATGTATTAAAACCTTAGTTGTAGTTTTGCCTATTTCTTTTTTAAATTCTTTCAAGTTTTGCTTTTTATATTTTGAGGCTGTATTGTTAAGTCCATACAAATTTAGGATTGTTGTATCTCTCTGTTGAATTTTAAAACATCTCTTTTTATTTCTGGTAATGAATGCTTCTTGCCTTAAAGTCTGTTTTGTCTGATACTGTATAGCTATACCAGCGTTCCTTTCTTTATTGTTCACATGGTATACCCTTTTTTTTTTTATTCTTTTGCTTTCAACTTTTATACCCTATTAATTCCTATGTGTAAAGAACATATATAGCTGAGTTTTGTTTCTTATGTAGACTGACAACATTTTTTAAATTGAAGTATAGTTGACATTCAATATTATATTAACTTGAGGTGTACAAGATAGTAATTCAACATTTGTATACATTGCAAAATGATCACCACAGTCATCTGTCATCATACAAAGTTAATACAATATTATTGACTATATTCCCCATGCTGTACTTTATTTTTTTAATATAAATTTATTCATTTATTTATGTACTTTTGGCTGCGTTAGGTCTTCGTTGCTGCACATGGGCTTTCTCTAGTTGTGGCGAGTGGGGGCTACTCTTCATTGCAGTGCACAGGCTTCTCAGTGCGGTGGCTTCTCTTGTTGCAGAGCCCAGGCTCTAGGCACACAGGCTTCAGTAGTTGTGGCACGTGGGCTCAGTAGTTGTGGCTCACGGGCTCTAGAGCACAGGCTCAGTAGTGGTAGTGCAAGGACTTAGTTGCTCTGCAACATGTGGGATCTTCCCTGACCAGGGCTCGAACCCGTGTCCCCTGCATTGGCAGGCGGATTCTTAACCACTGTGCCACCAGGGAAGTCCCCCAGAAGTTTGTACTTCTTGATCCCCTTCACCCATTTCACAACCCCCCTACCTCCCTCCCCTCTGGCAACCACCAGTCTGTTCTGTGTATCTATGAGTCTGGGTTTTGGTTTTTGTCTTGTTTGTTTGTTTTGCTTTTTAGGTTCCACATATAAGTGAGATCATACAGTATTTGTTTTTCACAGGCTTTTTTCACTTAGCATAATACCCTCAAGGTCCATCTATGTTGTCATAAATGGCAACATTACCTTTTTTTTTTATGGCTGAGTAGTATTACACACACACACAGAGAAACCTTCTTTATCCATTCATCCATCAGTGGACACTTAGGTTATTTCCATATCTTGGTTATTGTAAATAGTGCTGCAATGAACATAGGGTTGTATATATTTTTTCAAATAAGTGTTTTTGTTTTCTTCGACTAGATTGAATTTCTACTAACAGTAGAATTGCTAGATCATACTGTAGATCTATTTTTAATTTTTTGAGGAAACTTCATATTCTTTTCCACAGTAGCTGCACCAATTTTCATTCCCACCAGCAGTGCACAATGGTTCCCTTTTCACCACATCCTCACCAACACTTGTTATTTCTTGTCTTTTTGATAAGAGCCATTCTGACAGGTGTGAGGTGATATCTCATTGTGGTTTTGATTTGCATTTCCCTGACGATTAGTGTTACTGAGAGTCTTTTCATGTGCCTGTTGCCCATATGTACGTCTTCTTTACATCATGCTTTCTTTCTTGGTTCTTTATTTTGTTTGTTAACTTGTCCCAAGTTTTGCTTGATAGATTGCAGATGTTGGATTTTTGTTTTTAACTCTTTTTCTGCTGATACTCCTTTATTTACTCTTACTTGAAAATCCTATATCCATTCTAATAGTTGTTTCTTTTGTTTTTAACAGATTTAAACACATATTTTTAATATAAAAATTAATTAACATTGGTAATCTCTCCCTTCTTTTTTCCTCTTTGCTTTATATCCTTTCCAAAGAGGAGGAGATCTTAATCATATTTTTTCTATCTTTCCTCTCCCCTTTTCCCTTATTTTATTGAAATTATGGGGAATTTTAGTTCAAGATTTTGTTCTATCACACCCCATCTCTTTTCACAGTCTTTTCTTAACAATTGTGTTGAGCTCACTTGCTACATTACTCAGTGTTAGAAGTAATTTTTTGCTTCTTACTATACCTTGTACCCAGTATCTTTCCCTTTCTTTGATTCATTTTTCATTTTGTTTGCAAATATCCACAACTAACTTTTTTTTTTAAGAAAGGGTGCTTGGATGCTACTTCTTTCATGACTGAAAATATCTTTCTTTTGCCTTGAATGATACTTTAGCTAGGTATTAGAATTCTTCACTTATGGTCCTTTTCCCTCACAGCTCTGAGGAGACTGAGTCATTGTTTTTTAGTATCACAGATGAAAAATCTAATTCTTGTTATTCTGCTGATGGCTTTTTCCCCCCTACCAGAAAGATTATAGAATTTTCTTTTCGTTCTTAGATTTTGGAAATTTCACCAAGATATGTTTATATATGTGTCTTTTCAGTGTGTCTCTTTGACAGTTCATGAACCTTAACACCCTAAAGATTAAAATCTTTCTTTGATTAACAGAACTTTTCATATATTATATCTTTGATTATTTTATCCTATCCTCTTATAACCTTTTCTCTTGAATTCTTATAAGATGGATTTTGTTTCTCCATAGTCTGTCTTCCATGCTTCTTAACTTCACTCACATAATTATCAGTTTTTTTATTACTTTGCCTGCCCTTCAGGGAAAATTCCTTCCTAATCACTAATTTGTCCTTTAGCCGTGTTCATTCTCATACTCAGCTCTTCTCAGAATTTTTAAAATACGTTTTTTCAATCATTTAAAGTTTCCAGGATCTTCCTTGTTCTACAATGAAAGCTGTTCTTGTTTTAAGGATGCATTATCCTCTCAAATATATGTATCTATCTTTTAAATTTTTTCTTTGGTTTTCTGAATTAAGTCTGTTTTCAGGGGGAGGATAGGGGATGTGAAATTAGTTGCTCTGCTTGTGTAATGTGGTAACTTCCATGCTTTTAGTTTTCCCCAGTTGCCAAGTGATGCTTGTTTGTATGTTCACATTTTAAAATGAAAGTCTAGATTTATCATTATTGATAGCTTATAGGGATTTCCTTAGACATTATTCAAGGTTCCTGTTTGAACCTGGGCAGAGCTCACTTTTGCAGGTAATAGTTAAGCACAGGGTTCTGCAGGTGGACTTCACCTAGCTGAATGAGTGGACAAAGAAGAGCCCATGAATAAGCTTCCCTGCAGGGTATATGAAAGGAAAACAGGCTGGGAAGCCAGGAACTCTCTCAGATTAGACACAGGGAAGGTGCTACCTGAGAGATGGTGTACATTTGGGGATTTCTTGCTTTTTGTAGCTGCTTTCCTTTTTTCCCTCTCTGTCCAATGGGGCTGCCCAGAGTTACCTGAGGCAATGCCCCTTTTCTCTCTGACCTTGAGGGTAGCCTTCCACAGCAGATTCCCTCACTTTACACACTGTCCTGTAAATGATGTAAGTGGCAGCTACGTATAGAAAGCAGGATAATCATTCAGATCTGGCTGTCCTTAGGTTACACTGCCATGATCCCATAGTCCCCTCCCACTCCCACGGCCTGCTCTTCCTAACTTTCAGCTCAGAGTTTGCCTGTTTTCTAGTGAGGAAAAAAATTCAAATCCTCCTTTAGTAGTCCCTTCTTTTCCCTGTATTCAGTTATAAGTTCTTACTTTTGTTTGTTTCTCCATCAATATACTCTCCTAAAAATGTCCTCAGCACTGTAACACTAGAACTTTTACTCAAAAATTTTAAAAAGCAGTTAAATAAACATAATCCTTAAATACAATCATGAAGGAATCGTATATGTCATTTCATTTTCACAAATTTCTTTCCCATTATGTAACTGTACAAGCATTCTTTCCCTGTTTCTCTATATACTAGGACATTGGTTTCCATTTTCAGTGTACCGTCTCTGTCCTGTGATAAAAAAAATATATTAGTTAAGGTCGTTTAATTATTTAATGTAATAATTAAACTTAGTCATCCTATCTTGCAGTGTGACTCTTTTCTACTCCTCTGCATATTAAAGTAATGGGGGGAATTCCCTGGTGGTTCAGTGGTTAGGACTCCTGCTTTCCCTGCCGAGGGCCCAGGTTCCATCCCTGCTCAGGGAACTAAGATGCCACAAGCCCCGCAGCAGCCAAAAAAATAAAATGATGGGGACTAGGCTGTGTTGCAAATAAATCATTTTGTTGTTGTTGTTTTTAAAAGCTATAGTGGTTGTTTAACTAAATCAGACTTATGAAGGTTAATCTGAGTAAATTTGGGAGGCAAGGATATTTTTCAGAAGCACAAGTGGCTAATATCTAAACTGTATTCCTTACTAAGCATTTTATCCCTATAGTACCTGATTCCTTTGCTGTAGTGACCAGGGCATAGAGTCAGCAGGACCCAGGTGCAAACTGTGGCTTTATTACTTGCCAACTCCATGACTTGGGACAGCACAGTGCCTGGTACAGAGAGAGTACCTCAGTAAATATTGGATGAGTGATGTATGAAGTTACTAAATGTGTGAGGTTCAGTTTCCTTACCTGTAAAATAGGTATAAAGTTGCTTAGAGACTACAGATAATTTACATAACTCTTGGCATGTAGTAAGCATTCAGTTAGTGCTAGAGGCAATGATAGTAAATTTTATACTAGAATCCTTTCATTAATATCAAGCAAGTCCCAGCAATAATGTGAGTTATGTCAGCTTAGGAGGGTGGTAAGAGCAATATGCCTGCATGACTCAGTTGCTTTGGAAAGCATTTCTAGCACTGTTTACTGCTCTCTTGCTATAAGCATTTATTAAAGCAGATTGTGTGTTCAGCAGTTCAAAGCAGACTTAAAGGGTGAAGACACAGTCTTAAGGAGCATATAAACCAGTTGAAGAGATCTTCTGGGCACAATTAGATTATTAGTTCCAAGGAATAATAAAGCAAATCTGGGGCTCATACTGAAGGAGAGAATAAGGGAGTTGGGTTTGTATGGGGAAAGATCACATAGATGTGAGTTTGCAATTGGAATTGGAATTGAAAAAAGATACTGTTTGATTGGTACAAAGACCATGGAGGGATTTCTCAGGCTAAGGGTAGGGAAGGTGTGATGTGGGTGTCCTGGGCACAGGCAGAGGCTAGAGAACAACAAGAGGCTGGTGGTTTGGAGTTCCTGAGTGGGAGCAGAGAAAGATGAGGTGAGTTAGATGAAACCACTTTGTATATCACCTTGGTAATGCCTTAACTCATTTTGCTATTTCTCAGCCTTTCTGTGCCTGGTTTGAATACAGAAACATTCCAGAGAGGGTCAGAACCATTAGAAAAAGTACAAGTTGGCATTGTTTTCACTGTGAGATGGTTTACCTTGATTTTTTTTTTCTATCCAAAGACAACAATTTCAACAGTTTAAGCCCAGTGTTAGTGGATTACAGAGTATGAAACATGGCCAGCTAATGGTTGTGGATTTACTCTGATGACTAGTATTTAAAGTGGACACATTGAGGAACACCAGTCTTCATCTGAAGTAATTTGACAATTGCATTTTTTTTTCTTTTTGTAGCCCAGACCTCATCAATACCAAGGAGGTGGAGGGGGGAGGAGGGAGGGTTGCAAGGGAGCATGGCATGAACCCTACTCCTAGGAGGGAGAGACCCTTTTTTTTTTAATTTTTTAATTTTATTTTATCTGTTTTTTATACAGCAGGTCCTTATTAGTCATCAATTTTATACACATCAGTGTATACATGTCAATCCCAATCTCCCAATTCATCACACACACCCCACACCCTGCACCGCTTTCCCACTTTGGTGTCCATACGTTTGTTCTCTACATCTGTGTCTCAATTTCTGCCCTGCAAACCAGTTCATCTGTACCATTTTTCTAGGTTCCACATATATGCACATATATCCACATATATGTATGTTAACATACAATATTTGTTTTTCTCTTTCTGACTTACTTCACTCTGTATGACAGACTCTAGATCCATCCACATCTCTACAAATGACCCAATTTCGTTCCTTTTTATCGCTGAGTAATATTCCATTGTATATACGTACCACATCTTCTTTATCCATTCATCTGTCGATGGGCATTTAGGTTGCTTCCATGACCTGGCTATTGTAAATAGTGCTGCAGTGAACATTGGGGTGCATGTGTCTTTTTGAATTATGGTTTTCTCTGGGTATATGCCCAGTAATGGGATTGCTGGATCATATGGTAATTCAAGATTTAGTTTTTTAAGGAACCTCCATACCGTTCTCCATAGTGGCTGTATCAATTTACATTCCCACCAACAGTGCAAGAGGGTTTCCTTTTCTCCACACCCTCTCCAGTATTTGTTGTTTGTAGATTTTCTGGTGGTGCCCATTCTGACCAGTGTGAGGTGATACCTCATTGTAGTTTTGATTTGCATTTCTCTAATAATTAGTGGTGTTGAGCAGCTTTTCACATGCCTCTTGGCCATCTGTATGTCTTCTTTGGAGAAATGTCTATTTAGGTCTTCCCTCCATTTTTGAATTGCATTTTTTTTTTGATACTGAGTAGCATGAGCTGTTTATATATTTTGGAGATAAATCCTTTGTCCATTGATTCATTTGCAAATATTTTCTCCCACTCTGAGGGTTGTCTTTTCATCTTGTTTATAGTTTCCTTTGCTGTGCAAAAGCTTTTAAGTTTCATTAGGTCCCACTTGTTTTTGTTTTTATTTCCATTACTCTAGGAGGTGGGTCAAAAAAGATCTTGCTGTGATTTATGTCAAAGAGCGTTCTTCCTATGTTTTCCTCTAAGAGTTTTATAGTATCCAGTCTTACATTTAGGTCTCTAATCTATTTTGAGTTTATTTTTGTGTATGGTGTTAGGGAGTGTTCTAATTTCATTCTTTTAAAATGAAAACTGGTAGCTGTCCAGTTTTCCCAGCACCACTTATTGAAGAGACCGTCTTTTCTCCATTGCATATCCTTACCTCCTTTGTCATAGGTGAGTTGACCATAGGTGTGTGGGTTTATCTCTGGGCTATCTTGTTCCATTGATCTATGTTTCTGTTTTTGTGCCAGTACCATATTGTCTTGATTACTGTAGCTTTGTAGTATAGTCTGAAGTCCAGGAGTCTGATTCCTCCAGCTCCGTTTTTTTCCCTCAAGACTGCTTTGTCTACTTGGGGTCTTTTGTGTCTCCAAACAAATTTTAAGATTTTTTGTTCTAGTTCTGTAAAAAATGCCAGTGGTAATTTGATAGGGATTGCATTGAATCTGTAGATTGCTTTTGGTAGTATAGTCATTTTCACAATATTGATTCTTCCAGTCCAAGAACATGGTATATCTCTCCATCTGTTGGTAGGTATCATCTTTAATTTCTTTCATCAGTGTCTTAGAGTTTTCTGCATACAGGTCTTTTGTCTCCCTAGGTAGGTTTATTCCTAGGTATTTTATTCTTTTTGTTGCAATGGTAAATGGGAGGGTTTCCTTAATTTCTCTTGCAGATTTCTCATCTTTAGTGTATAGGAATGCAAGAGATTTCTATGCATTAATTTTGTATCCTGCTACTCTACCAAATTCATTGCTTAGCTCTAGTAGTTTTCTGGTGGCATCTTTAGGATTCTCTATGTATAGTATCATGTCATCTGCAAACAGTGACAGTTTTACTTCCTCTTTTCCAATTTGGATTCCTTTTATTTCTTTTTCTTCTCTGATTGCCGTGGCTAGGACTTCCAAAACTATGTTGAATAATAGTGGTGAGAGTGGAAATCCCTGTCTTGTTCCTGATCTTAGAGAAAATGCTTTCAGTTTTTCACCATTGAGAATGATATATTTGCTGTGGGTTTGTCGTATATGGCCTTTGTTATGTTGAGGTAGGTTCCCTCTATGCCCACTTTCTGGAGAGTTTTTATCATAAATGGGTGTTGAATTTTGTCAAAAGCTTTTTCTACATCTATTGAGATGATCATATGGTTTTTATTCTTCAATATGTTAATATGGTTTTTCACATTGATTGATTTATGTATATTGAAGAATCCTTGCATCCCTGGGATAAATCCCACTTGATCATGGTGTATGATCCTTTTAATGTGTTGTTGGATTCTGTTTGCTAGTATTTTGTTGAGGATTTTTGCATCTATATGCATCAGTGATATTGGTCTGTAATTTTCTTTTTTTGGAGTATCTTTGTCTGGTTTTGGTATCAGGGTGATGGTTGCCTCATAGAATGAGTTTGGGAGTGTTCCTTCCTCTACAATTTTTTAGAAGAGTTTGAGATGGATGGCTGTTAGCTCTTCTCTAAATGTTTGATAGAATTCACCTGTGAAGCCATCTGGTCCTGGACTTTTGTTTGTTGGAAGATTTTTAATCACAGTTTCAATTTCATTACTTGTAATTGGTCTGTTCATATTTTCTATTTCTTCCTGGTTCAGTCTTGGAAAGCTATACCTTTCTAAGAATTTGTCCATTTCTTCCAGGTTGTCCATTTTATTGGCATACAGTTGCTTGTAGTAGTCTCTTAGGATGCTTTGTATTTCTGCGGTGTCTGTTGTAACTTCTCCTTTTTCATTTCTAATTTTATTGATTTGAGTCCTCTCCCTCTTTTTCTTGAAGAGTCTGGCTAAAAGGTTTATCAATTTTGTTTATCTTCTCAAAGAACCAGCTTTTAGTTTTATTGATCCTTGCTATTGTTTTCTTTGTTTCTATTTCATTTATTTCTGCTCTGATCTTTATGATTTCTTTCCTTCTGCTGACTTTGGGTTTTGTTTGTTCTTCTTTCTCTATTTCCTTTAGGTGTAAGATTAGATTGTTTATTTGAGATTTTTCTTGTTTCTTGAGGTAGGCTTGTATAGCTATAAACTTCCCTCTCAGAACTGCTTTTGCTGCATCCCATAGGTTTTGGATCATCGCGTTTTCATTGTCATTTGTCTCTAGGTATTTTTTGATTTCCTCTTTGATTTCTTTGGTGATCTCTTGGCTATTTAGTAATGTATTGTTTAACCTCCATGTGTTTGTGTTTTTTACATTTTCTTCCCTGTAATTCATTTCTAATCTCATAGCATTGTGGTCAGAATAGATGCTTGATATGATTTCAATTTTCTTAAATTTACTGTGGCTTGATTTGTGACCCAAGATGTGATCTATCCTGGAGAATGTTCCATGCGCACTTGAGAAGAAAGTGTGATCTGCTGTTTCTGGATGGAATGTCCTATAAATATCAATTAAATCTATCTGGTCTATTGTGTCATTTAAAGCTTCCATTTCCTTATTTATTTTCATTTTGGATGATCTGTCCATTGGTGTAAGTGAGGTGTTAAAGTCCCCCACTATTATTGTGTTACTGTCAATTTCCTCTTTTAGAGCTGTTAGCAGTTGCCTTATGTATTGAGGTGCTCCTATGTTGGGTGCATATATATTTCTAATTGTTATATCTTCTTCTTGGATTGATCCCTTGATCATTATGTAGTGTCCTTCCTTGTCTCTTGTAACATTCTTTATTTTAAAGCCTATTTTATCTGATACGAGTATTGCTACTCTAGCTTTCTTTTGATTTCCATTGGCATGGAATATCTTTTTCCATCCCCTCACTTTTAGTCTGTATGTGTCCCTAGGTCTGAAGTGGGTCTCTTTTAAACAGCATATATATGGGTCTTGTTTTTGTATCCATTCAGCAAGCCTGTGTCTTTTGGTTAGAGCATTTAATCCATTCACATTTAAGGTTAACTATCGATATGTATGTTCCTATGACCATTTTCTTAATTGTTTTGGGTTTGTTTTTGTAGGTCCTTTTCTTCTCTTGTGTTTCCCACTTAGAGAAGTTCCTTTAGCATTTGTTGTAGAGCTGGTTTAGTGGTGCTGAATTCTCATAGCTTTTGCTTGTCTGTAAAGCTTTTGATTTCTCCATCGAATCTGAATGAGATCCTTGCTGGGTAGAGTATTCTTGGTTGTAGGTTCTTTCCTTTCATCACTTTAAGTATATCATGCCACTCCCTTCTGGCTTGTAGAGTTTCTGCTGAGAAATCAGCTGTTAACCTTATGGGAGTTCCCTTGTATGTTATTTGTCATTTTTCCCTTGCTGCTTTCAATAATTTTTCTTTCTCTGTAACTTTTGCCAGTTTGATTACTATGTGTCTTGGCATGTTTCTCCTTGGGTTTATCCTTTTATCCTGTATGGGACTCGCTGTGCTTCCTGGACTTGGGTGGCTATTTTCTTTCCCATGTTAGGGAAGTTTTCGACTATAATCTCTTCAAGTATTTTCTCGGGTCCTTTCTCTCTCTCTTCTCCTTCTGGGACCCCTATAATGCGAATATTGTTGCATTTAAGGTTGTCCCAGAGGTCTCTTAGGCTGTATTCATTTATTTTCATTCTTTTTTCTTTATTCTGTTCCGCAGCAGTGAATTCCACCATTCTGTCTTCCAGGTCACTTATCCTTTCTTCTGCCTCAGTTATTCTGCTATTGACTCCTTCTAGTGTAGTTTTCATTTCAGTTATTGTATTGTTCATCTCTGTTTGTTTGTTCTTTAATCCTTCTAGGTCTTTGTTAAACATTTCTTGCATCTTCTCCATCTTTGCCTCCATTCTTTTTCCGAGGTCCTGGATCATCTTCACTATCATTATTCTGAATTCTTTTTCTGGAAGGTTGCCTATCTCCACTTCATTTAGTTGTTTTTCTGGGGTTTTATCTTGTTCCTTAATCTGGTACATAGCCCTCTGCCTTTTCATCTTGTCTATCTTTCTGTGAATGTGGTTTTTGATCCACAGGCTGCAGCGACAATTGCAATTTAAAATCTGTTTGCTTTCCTCTGAGACAATGTGAGCCTCTCTGGAGTATCCCACTCTTTCCCTGATATTCTACTTGACCTTCCATTCTGACTCTAAGCTAGCTGATGGGTTGTGGAGTCAGGGTTGAAATCTCTCTCTCTTTATCAATTTGTGAAAAGAAATAAAGAAATATGCTAATACCATTTAATTCAGCACTGTCCAGGATGACAAATAAGATATTTGAGACTATATGTTGCAGAGAAGTAACAGCTCTTCATGTGCTAAGGAAAAGAGAAAGGATGTATAACTTGTCTTCCTTTCTTTCTATCCTTTTGTCGTTGTTGTTAACATAAATGCTATTTTTTTACAGTGAAAATTTTAGATAGAACATTCTTTGTTTTTCTGCATTCATTTTTTCCCTTCTATTATTGTAATGCCTGCATTAGTATATCAGTTAATACATATGGCAAAATTGTTGGGATTAAATGCATGGTTACTATATCGATTTCATGCTATAAACATTGTTCCCTATTGTATTTATTCTAATTTATGTATACTTGATAGAAATTTCATTTTTTAACGTGTTATATCTCTTAGGAGTTTTCTCCTATTTAACATGATCCAAAGATACAATTCTGTGAAGGAGGGAATGGCAAATTATTTTAATGCCTTTTATTGTTTTTGTTTCTAGCCTATTCTACTAAGCTCAACAAATTTCCTGTATTTAATATGAATGATGACTTGAATGATCTGTGTACCAGTGCAGTAAGCCCAAATACGACCAAAGCAACACGGTATGCCCTGAATGTGTGGCGATATTGGTGTATGACCAATGGGCTCAAAGATCACACAGACATCACCAAGGTAAGAAACCCTTAAGTTTACTTCTCCTTTTGGTCAACTTCACTGAGCTTCCATGTGCCAGGCACTGTGCTAAGTATTGTGGGGAACACGGAACAGGTACTTTCTGCCTGAGGAAACTTTGAAAGACCATAAAATAGAAAGAAATATGTCCACAGTACAAAACAGAATTTAATACGTGTTCTCGGAATTTATAGATCAGAAATGCCAAAAATATTCAGATGGAGAAATTAATTTCAGTTTGTTGAGACTAGCAAAGGAATTGATATTTAAACTGTATTTTGAGGGAGAGGTAGGGTTTCAACAGAATTGAAGACAACGGTCTTCTAGGCTGAGTCACATAAGGAAGAGTAAAATTTAGAGGGATAGACCCACTTGCCTGCACCAGAGGTTTCATATATGGGAGTAGTGGACTATAAAACTGGATTTTGACAACATCCAGTGAATGTTGGGAAACCATTGAAGTTTTGTTTTGTTTTGTTTTTGTGTTTGTTTGTAAGGAGAGATTTTATTTGAAGGATTATTGGGGGGGTGGGCAGCAGAGAAGGGACCGTTATAATAAAAACACTCTGACCATAAGATCTGCAAATGTCTTAAGGGTTAGGTGAAAGGGAAACACTGAGTTTTTTTGAACAGGAAGGAACATAAGAAACATAATATTATAGAGCAATTAATTGGAGGTGATGAGCAAAAATGTATTTAGTATTCTTGGTCCTCAATTTCCCCAGTTGTAAAATGAACCCTTAGAATCTCTTCCAACTTGAAATGTTTGAGGGTTGTGAATAGAAGGGAAATTTCTTGGACTTGTAGAGTCAGAACAGAAAGATGTATTTTGATTTGGAAATGTTGAGTTTAGATAATAGAGATGTCTACCAGATGGTTATGTCGAATAAGCATTTGGGAAGGTGGGACTTAAAACATGGGGGAAATGTTAAAGCTGGAAGTATAGATTCAAAGATATTGCAAATAGAAGTCATAACTGAAGCGCAAGGTCAGGTGACATCTCCAGGTTTGGGTGATGTGTTTAGGGCACCAACAAGAGATGAAATAGGAAATCCAGGTTTCTACTTCTGGCAGCATGGTGCCCTAGATACTGTGAGGGGCCTTTCTGCTGTACTTGCAGAAAGAAAGGGAGCCATCCACAGGATCAAAACAGGAGCAGTGTGAGCAGTAAGCACGTATGAAAGGCAGGGCTCTTCCTCAGGGCTTATGTTGATAACATCATTAAGAAGGGAAGGGGCAGGGAGCTAAACTGAAGAATCCTTGATTGAGGAGCAGACCCTGAAAGTGTCTAAAGAAGTTCTTGGTCAGCATCCTGGCTCCTTGCAGAGTCATATGCTAATAATCTTTGGAGGGAAACATCCAAAATGTAGGTGTTCAGATTTTTCACAGATTAAGACCAACTAAATGTGTGCTCATTAAGAAAAAAAAAATCACTATCCACTTAAGGAAATAAATCACCATGAATGAGAATGAATAGAAACAACAAAGAACAGATTTAGACACCAGGGACTTTAGATAGTAGATTATAGGTTAAGGATATATGAAATGTTTGTTGAAAGAATGAAAAGAATTATAAAAATGAAAAAGCAACAACATACTAATCAAAATGATCCAGCAGATTAGAAAATAAATTGAAATTTCCACTTGTGGCCATAAGGGAATAGAAGGGTCCAGAATTGCTCTCCTGCTGTAACAACTAGAAAGCTGGGCATAATATATAATGAAATAACTCTTCCTACAGAACAGGCAGCACAGGACTTGATCCCTAAGATGGCTGCTTGACCACCTCTCAGGCTTTCTGCCTGGAGACAATTTTTAAACTGCATTAAAGGGAGGGGAACCCAAACTGAGCCTGGCAATCTTGCTGAGTTGAGGGGAGACAGAAATCAGAGCTCAGGGTGGCTGAGGACATGAGAACAACTAGAAAGAAGTTATAGCATACATTGAAAAGATAAGACAAATCCAGAATTTAATAATGTAAAATTCACAATTTCTAGCATACAATCAACAGTTACTATACATAGGAAGAAGTGGGAACATATAACCCATGCCCAGGAGAAAAATCAGTTAATTCTTTCACTTCCAACCAATTTGGAGGAGATTTACTCTCCTGCCGGAAACAACCAAAAAACAGACAAATGATACAACTAATGTTTTTCAAGGTATTATATAATACACAAAGAAGGGCAGTGATCTCTGAGATGGGAAACAAGGTGAGCCTTACATGTGCGCCAGCTTGCTGCCTTGAAAGAGTCTACAGGGCTGTGGTGCAGGGAGGGAGCATGCAGGAGAGCCCAGCAGATTTGCTGAGTTGAGGAAACGGAACTGAGTCCAGAGAGACCCAGGTGGCTAGAATTGTCATAACAGAATATTCGAAAGTAGAGAGCTACACAGAAAGAGAACGTGAAAGAACTGAAGCTATTCGGTCTCAAATATTCAGCTGAGTACTGATCAACATCTGCATGTGAGGAAACTACCTGAGGCTGGCCAAAAAAAAAAAAAAAAAAGATGCCTGAAAGAATCAGAGGTAATAGTACCTGGAGCTCACACAGAACTGGAAACAGTACCTCTTCCCACCAGTCAGACTGGAAAAACCTCAGGATTCGTGGGGTAGAGATTTTAGAAAGGTCTTGCATCAAATGTGGAGAATAATTAGCCACAGACTGAGCTTTGCTCTAACCCTACCCAACAAATCTTAAAAGCAAGACCCAGCTACACGGAAAGGTGCTATATATCACTAATCATCAGGGAAATGCAAATCAAACCCGCAGGGAGCTATCACCTCACATCTGTTAGGATGACTGTTATCAAAAGACAAGAGTTAACTAGTGTTGGTAAGGATGTGGAGAAAAGGGAACTGTTGTGCACTACTGGAGCAAATGTAAAGTGGTGCAGCCACTATAGAAGAAGAGTATGGAGGTTCCTCAAAAAATTAAAAATAGAACTATCATGCGATCCTTTATCTAAAGGAAACGAAAACACTAATTCAAAAGGATATGTACACCCCTGTGTTCATTGCAGCATTATTTACAATAGCCAAGACATAGAAGCAACCTAAGTATCCAGAGATGGATGAATGGATAAAGAATATGTGGTGTATAGATACAGATTCGCCATAAAAAGGAAGAAAATCTTGCTGTTTGCAACAACATGGATGGACCTTGAGGGCATTATACTAAATGAAATAAGTCAGACAGAGAAAGACAATTACCATATGATCTCACTTATATGTGGAATCTAAAAACAAAGAACAAAAATCCTCCTAGCTACAAAGAACAGATTGGTGGTCACTAGAGGCTGGGAATGAGCAGTGTTGAAATGGGTGAAGGTGGTCAAAAGGCCTGGGGATGTAATGTGCAGCATGGTGAGTATAGTTAATAACATGGTGCTGTATATTTGAAAGTTGCTAAGAGAGTAGATCTTAAAAGCTCTCGTTACAAGAAAAAAAATTTTTAACTATGTGTGGTGATGGGTGTTGACTAGATTTATTGTGGTAATCATTTTGCAATATATACAAATATCAAAATATTATGTTATACACCTGAAACTGATATAGTGTCATATGGTAATTATATCTCAATTTTTTTTTAATTAGGAAAAAGCAAGACCCAAAAGAGTCAAACAGTTTTCAAGTAACTTAACTACGTCCCAGAACAAACCTTAAGAATATTTATAGGAATATAAGAATATCCAGAACCCAAGAAATAAAATTCACAATCTCTGGCAACTAAACAAAAATTTCCAGACATGCAAAGGAGCAAGAAAATATCAATATATCACTTAAAGAATGAATCAATCAAAACCAACCCAGAACTGACACAGATTTTAGAATTAGCAGACAAGGACATTAAACCATTATTATGACGAAAATAAACACGTGAAAAGATGCTCATTAGACCCCAGGGAAATGCAAGACAAAATCACATGAGATTCTACTTCACATTCAGTAGGAAGACTAGGATAAAAAAAAGAAAAACAGATAATAACAAGCGTTGATGAGGATGTGGAGAAATTGGAACCCTCATACATTTCTGGTGGGAATGCAAAATGATGCAACTGCTTTGGAAAGTCTGGAAGTTCCCCAAAAGTTAAACATAGGGTTACTCTCACCCAGCAATTCCATTCATAGGCATATACTCAAGAAAATTTAAGACATATATCTATACAAAAACCTGTACACAAATATTTGTTGTAGCATTATTCACCATAGCCAAAATGTACAAACAACCCAAATGTCCATCATTTGGATGAACAAAATGTGGCATATCCATACAATGGAATATTATTTGTCAATGAAAAGAAACGAAGTACTGATACATGCTTACAGCATGGCTGAACCTTGAAAGTGTTATACTAAGTAAAATAAGTCAGACACAAAAGAGCAAATATGTATGATTCCATTTATGTAGGGTACCTAGAATAGGCAAGTTCGTAAAGACAGAAAGTATAATAGAGGTTACCAGGGGCTGACGGGGGAAGAAATGTAGTTATGGTATACTGAGTACAGTTTCTGTTTGGAATGATGAAAAAGTTCTGGAAATGAGTAGTGATGATGGTTGCACAACATTGTGAATATACTTAATGACAATGGATGGTACACTTATAAATGGTTAAGATGGTAAATTTTATATTATGTATATTTTACCACAATAAAAAAGCAAATAAATCTATTAAAATGTAACAATTTTACCTTTATTAATAATAATTTTAAAATTCATCTATTCTCATGGACCCTCATCACCATGTCTTCAGCCCCTAACCTTAACCTTTTCTAGGTCAGAGGATCTTGTCTTCCAGACTTTGTGAAGTCACTATGAAGACAGTTGTCCGTTACTGGGAAACTTTACATTTCCCTGCAGGAATCCATGAAAAGAGCCCCATTTCCCCATAACCTTCATGGCATAGGTAACATATACATCTCAGGTGGTGAAAATGTCTCGATTGTCCAGTTGGGTGTGCCTTATCATCACTTCTAGTTTCACCTGTGTTGTTTGGAGGAATGATGGATGAGGAAGAAGATATATTTCAATCTTCTGTCTCACATGGGCCACTTAAATATTTTTAATGATTAAATTCTTAAGAAAGAGGCCAGTCTCTTAGAGCATTAGCCAGTATTTTTGTTAAAAGAAGGAATTGTGGCATCAGGGACCATAGTCTTAATCTCATTTTTTGGTCTCAGTGCAAGGTATTTTTAGTCTAAGTGTGTCTTTAAAGATAGATATAGCTAGCAGCAAACAAGCTAGGTTACAGCTGTTTATCATTATTTGGCAGCTGGTAAACCTCAAATTTAGTTATTTTTTCAAGGAGGAAAGCAAAGAGTCAAATCAGACTTCAAAATGTCATCTAAGTTAGCAGAGTGTACCCTGCCAGTCTCACACTCTCATCACTCTGTGATCTACTATGTGTGTTCCACATGGTATTTTTTTCTTCATAAGTGTGACCTAATCCTCACTGATACATCTCCCTCAAAGTTGCTGTCTCATTGATCTACATATTCCTTAGCCTCACTCAGAAAATACAGCATCTTGAAGTTCAATACCTGTCTTTCTCAATAAAGTGAAATTTAGTAACTGCAAAAATGAAGTCATTTTTGTTGTCAGCAATGGTTACTTCAAGATTCATTTTTTTTTCCTATTAGAGTACTTGTAGTTCACAAGCATTTTCTCCACTTTCTTCATCCCCTAGTCAAGATTATCACAAAGGGGAGTTTGAGGCATTCCCCAAAGTAATTCTTGGTTTTACTTGTCTAATCCTTTCAGTTGCCAAGGATTGCTACATAGTTCCAGAACTTTGGGATTTGCCAAGCAAGTCAGTCTTCTTATACTGCTCTTTCCCACCTGGAGTCATCTGCCCCATGACAACCTCTTACTTCTCTTTGGTCATTTTCACATCAAGAAAGCCCAGTTTGGGGACTTCCCTGGTGCTCCAGCGGTTAAGACTCTGCGCTCCCAATGCAGGGGGCCCAGCTTCGATCCCTGGTCAGGGAACTAGATCCCACGTGCATGCTGCAACTAAATATCCTGTGTGCTACAACTAAGACCTGGTGCAGCCAATTAAAAAAAAAAAAAAAGCCCAATTTTTAATCCATGGTGAATTTGATGTTCAGAGTGGCTCATGAAGGAAAATACTTTCCTGCAATGTCTTCATAACAATTTAAGACCTCGAGGAATAATTATCAACCAAAACTCAGTCTGAGAAAGCTAAGGAGGCAGGCAACATGGGCCAGAATGAACGGTTTCTTGTGTACAAAGAATATACATTTTGTGACTTGACATTTCTTCAGGAATTGCTTTTGCTGTGATTTTTCTTTGAAACTTGTGGTATAGTCAAGGGTTCTCCTTGATTCTTAGGGTTCTGCACCCTAAGTCAGCTTTGGTTCTCCTGACTCCGGGGTTAATTCATTGCTTTAACCCATGTTTATCAGTTCATTGGGTATCTATAATACATTTCAGGCCTTCTGGTAGGGTCTTCAGCATGAAGAACCAGTCATGTATGAGATGTCATTCTTGCATTCAGGAAGCTTTCAGTCCACTTTGAGAGACAGACATATAAATAGATAAAAGGCTGTGCAATATGGAGAGGGCCATAATAAAATTTAAGTTAAGTGCCTTGGGATCCCAGGTGAGAGAGTAACTTTGCTTAGGGAAGCTGGAGAAGCCTTTTATATAGGCAGCAGAATTTGAGCTAGATCTGAAACAAGGAATAGAGGTTTTCCAAATAGAGAAGGTTAGAAGAAAAAACATTCTAGGCAGAGGAAATACCATATGCAAAGACTTGGAAGCATGAAAGAGCCCTGTGGTTCCTACGAATGTCACAAAGTTCAGTGAAGCTGGAAAACAGAGTATAAAGAGAACAAAAGATTAAGCTAGAGAAATAGGGTGTGTATCAGTTATCTGTGGCTGCATAACAAACCACCCCAAAACTTAGTGGCTTAACAGAACATTCATTTTATTTGCTCATGATGATACGGGGCTTTCTCAGCTAGAAGTGGTTCTTCTACTGGTCTCACTTGGGATACTCATGTGGGTACAGTCATCTGTATATTAGATGGGAGGCAGCTTGTCTCTGAGTCACACGTTCCTGAGGTCTAACTGGGCTTCCTTACATGGCAACATCGTGTACTACGACAATGGAGGCAAACCTGTAAGAACCTGTAAGATGAAAACAGAACCCCTTGAAGCCTAGGTTTGGAATTCACACATTGTTATTTCTACCACATTCTATTGGCCAAATTAATTCATGGCCAGCCTCGATTCCAAGGGTGGGAAAATAGATTCTACTTCCTGATGGGAGGAGCAGCAGAGTCACCTTGCAAAGGGGTGTTAAGAACAGGGAGGGGAGAGATGGTTGTGGCTGTCTTTGCAAACAATCTACCATAGGGTGGAAGCAGATTGTAAAGGCCTGCATACAAGGTAAACAGTTTGGAACTTATCTGAAGGGCAAAAGGAAGCTATCAGAGGTTAGTTGTTTTGTTTTGTTTTGTTTTTAAACACTAAGGTAGTACGATTTTCTGCTCAGCACCCCTTATTTAAGGAACCATTCTTCTCCTACAATCCCCATGGTTATTGCAGAAGCCATTATGTTAGTACAGTGGCCCACCTTTTGGTTGGTTGTTTGGGCCAGTCAGAATCCTTCCTTTAGACATTTTTTCTACTGAAAGTGAGAGTTGGACTCTTGCCAGTACCTGAAGCTGTAAGATATAACCCTTGGGGAGTGCTAAGTGGCTACATAAAGAAAGCAGCTCTGTACAGAGAAGCAGAGGTGAGAGGTGGAGCCCTGATGGCCTTGAAATCCACTATTTCTGATATCCCTCTTTGCCAAGGCTTTTTCAAGTTTGGTCTCTCTCTTGCAACCACACAAGTCCCAGCTAATACAAAGAGAAGTTAACACCTGCAAGTAGGGAGTTGCAAGTGACAGCATAAAAATCTGAAACCAGATGAGTTTTGGGTGTCATGATTATTGGGAAGTTATGTTAACTGGTTTTTACTGGTATGTAAGAAAACTATTGCTTTTTATATTTTGTATGCAGCTACCCTATTTATTCTTTCTGATGGCTTTTCGACTGAATCTCTTGGAGTTTCCTAGACCAACAATTAGATTATCAGAAAACAATTATGTTTTGTCTTTTTCCTTTCCTATATGCATATATACATACATACGTGTGTGTGTGTGTGTGTGTGTGTGTGTGTGTAATTTCTTTTTCTTGTCTTCCTTGGTTGGCCAGAATCTTCAGAGCATTGTTGTATAATAGCAATGATATTCATCATTCTCATCCTATTCCTGACTTCATAAAAAAGATTCTAATGTTTTCATCTTGGTGTAATTTTTTTTAACATCTTTATTGGAGTATAATTGCTTTACAATGGTGTGTTAGTTTCTGCTTTATAACAAAGTGAATCAGCTATACATATACGTATATCCCCATATCTCCTCCCGCTTGTGTTTCCCTCCCACCCTCCCTATCCCACCCCTCTAGGTGGACACAAAGCACCGAGATGATCTCCCTGTGCTATGCGGCTGCTTCCCACTAGCTATCTATTTTATATTTGGTAGTAGTGTATATATGTCCATGCCACTCTCTCACTTTGTCCCAGCTTACACTTCCCCCTCCCCATGTCCTCAAGTCCATTCTCTACATCTGCATCTTTATTCCCATCCTGACCCTAGGTTCTTCAGAACCATTTTTTTTTAGATTCCATATATATGTGTTAGCATATGGTATTTGTTTTTCTCTTTCTGACTTACTTCACTGTGTATGACAGACTCTAGGTCCATCCGCCTCACTATAAATAACTCAGTTTCGTTCCTTTTTATGGCTGAGTAATATTCCATTGTATATATGTGCCACATCTTCTTTATCCATTCATCTGTCGATGGACACTTAGGTTGCTTCCATGTCCTGGCTATTGTAAATAGAGCTGCAGTGAACACTGTGGTACATGACTCTTTTTGAATTATGGTTTTCTCAGGGTATATGCCCAGTAGTGGGATGGCTGGGTCATATAGTAGTTCTATATTTAGTTCTTTAAGGAACCTCCATACTGTTCTCCATAGTGGCTGTATCAATTTACATTCCCACCAACAGTACAAGAGGGTTCCCTTTTCTCCACACCCTCTCCAGCATTTATTGTTTGTAGATTTTTTGATGATGGTCATTCTGACTGGTGTGAGGTGATACCTCATTGTAGTTTTGATTCATCTTGAGTGTAATTTTTATAGTTCATGTCTGTTAAATACTCTTCGTTATAGTAAGAGGATATTTTTTCTTCCAATCTAAATTTAATTTGCATTTTGAAAATTTGAAGTGGATAGCATATTCTTTCAAATAATTTTTCAGTAATTTTCAGCTTCATATTTTTTCTCCTTAATATATAAATGAGTCAATTATATTGAAGTATTTATTACTATTGAATCATCCTTATACTCTGATAATCCCTACTGGTCTCGATGTAGATTGCTTTCCTGCAGTCCTGAATTTGATAATATAGGCAGCCCTCATTTTGCTGGTACCATGTTAACTGCTACTTGTGCATATCAGAGCCATGCCCTTGCTCGCATGGTTCTAACGTGTGTACATTTTGTTTTACATTGGTGCTGGGCAAAGTGGAAATCACTAGTACTTTACTTAGGGCAGTTTACATTTATATTCATATACTTTTTTGGGGTTTTTTTATCATCTTTATTGGAGTATAATTGCTTTACAATGGTGTGTTAGTTTCTGCTTTATAACAAAGTGAATCAGTTATACATATACATATGTTCCCATATCTCCTCCCTCTTGCGTCTTTGGTATAATATCTACTATATTTGGATTAGAAAAAAAATGAAGAACACTTATTTTTCCTGTGCTCCAAAACTGTTTACATACAAAAGAAAAGCTGAATCAACTCCATAACGCCATCTCTTTATGAGTGACATACATCTTTGACAGTCATTTCATTCTCTTCTTTTGTTTGGGGCTCTTCAGATCTCTTACCTCTTATTGAACCAACTTTGGTAATTTATATTTTGCTAGAAAATTGTTCAGGTTATTTATATTTTCAAATTAATATGCATAAAGTTTATGATATTCTTTCATATTCTTTATTCATTTTCTGTAGTTATGGTCTTTCTCATTCCTAATATTGTTTATATTATATTTCCTTTCCTCTTCTTTCTCTCTCTTTCTTTCTATCATATTTGCTAGAAGTTTGTCAACTTTATACGTCTTTTCAAAGATTACATGTTTTCATTTTTTATCTATACCAATTTATATCTTTTCCAGTTCATTAATTTGTTTTATTTTTATTGATTCACTCTATTTTTGAATTTGATTTACTTTTTCTAGTCTTTTGTGTTGAATAGTGTTCGCTTATTTTTAATAAAGTTTCTAACAAAGGAGTTTAAGACTGTGGTGTTATTGGAGTATATTTGGCAACACCTCATACATTTTGATATGTAATGTTTTCAGTTTGCCTCATTTTTAATCTATAATTCAGTTTTTATTTTCCTCTTTGACCCAAGGGCTATTAGAAGAATGAGTGTTACCTGTACAGTTTCTACTTTTAAAACATCTCTTATTGAGACTATCTTTTGTCCTAGAATGTGTATTCAACCTAAACTGACTATGAGCAAGGTCTGGTTTTATCTTTATGGCTCCCTCTTGAAAGTAAAGCTTTCTTACCCACCAACCTTCCTCCTCCTGCCATGCCTAAATAAGGAGCACTCTCTAATTGTCAGTATAATCATTAAGTCTTTCATATCTTTTGAACAAATATTGACATTGAAGCCCTATCGATCGTTAAGTCAGAAATATTTCCAGACTTATTCAGATAAATTCAAGTGAAGAATCAAGGGGCATTAACTTGCTGTGCAAAATGGACATGTGAGTCATCTTTCCCTTCAGCACCAAGTACATGCAGAGATCAGGGAAAGTAATGTCGGAATGATTCAGAGTTCGATAAGTTTAGTTCAGGAATTCTTCAAAGAGGATGGCTGAATTTTATTGAAGGGGAGGGAAGGAAATGATATCCTAGAAAAGAGACGAAAGGGCTTTCCAGAGAGGAACAGTGAAAGTTACAAGGCCAATAATAAAAATAAAAATAATTACATATATATATATATATGTTGTGTGTATGTGTGTTCATTACTATTTACAAACCCTTTCACGTCCACTACTTTATTTAAGCATTACAATAATTCTTTGAGAAGGTATGATTATTATCTCCCATCCTGTTTGCTTAGAACACTGAGGTTTAAAGGGACTAAGTGGAGCCCAGTGTGGAACCTAGATCTTCCAGCGTGAAATTCACTGTTTTTTCCACTATATCATGCTAAGAAGGCAGCCCTCTAGAGGGCTCTGCAAAATACAGCCCCTGGTGAGGATCAGGAGAAGGAAGGAGGGGTCTGGCTACTTGGGTGTCCGCAAATTTGTAACCTCAGTGTTTGTCTCATTTGAGATCCCTGCAGTGAAGCTGAACGAGCTGCTCGAGAACTTTTATGTCACCGTTAAGAAGAGCGACGGCTCAGACTTCCTGGCCACGTCGCTGCACGCCATCCGCCGAGGCCTGGACCGCATCCTGAAGAATGCGGGCGTGGGCTTCTCCATCACCAGCAGCACCTTCAGCTCCTCCACCAAGAAGCTCAAGGAGAAGCTGTGGGTGCTGAGTAAGGCAGGGATGTCAGGTGCCCGTTCTCGCAACATCGTCTACTTCTCCCTCTCTGATGAGGAGGAGATGTGGCAGGCAGGGTGTCTGGGGGATGACAGCCCCATCACCCTTCTGTCCACCGTGGTCAAGTACAACAGCCAATACCTGAATATGCGGACGCTGCAGGAGCATGCTGATCTGATGTATGGTGACATCGAGCTGCTCAAAGACCCACAGAACCAGCCCTATTTCGCCCGGACAGACAGTGTCAAGCGGGAGAGTCGGAGTGGTTCCACTCGAGTGTGCCACGGGAAGATCTACCATGAGCATTCCAGGGGACACAAACAGTGCCCTTACTGCCTCCTCTACAAGTACATGTACATCCACCGACCACCCACCCAGATGGAGGCCAAGTCCCCTTTCTACCTTACCGCCAGGAAGGAGGCCACAGACATGGGCAGCGTGTGGTACGAGGAACAGAGGATGGGACTGAGGTCTCTTCGGGGAATTGTCCCGAACTTAGCCAAGAAGGTCAAGCTGGAAAACTGTGAGAACTTCACCTTCGTCTCATTTACTCAGGTCTCCAGGAGGCTTGGCTCCCACAGCTGCTGCCAGTGAGTCTCCCCTGGGTCCCGGCCACCACCCAACACACCTGGCAGGGGGGCGCTCCCCCCGCAGCCAAGGCCAGAGTTCTGAGGTGGCAGGGATGACCGTGATTTCATGGTCAGGCTGGTCCCTGTCAGTGGGACTTCCTATTTCTTTGACTTTGCATTTGTTTTTTTAACTGAAAGTAGATGAATCTTTAGGATGTTTTATCCAGATGTGTGTCACCTTTGTTAAATTATAGAGTCTAACGCACTGTATAAATTACTACATACACAAGAGTGAGGAAGTTCATTTTATCTAGTGCCTTTTTAGCACAGATTTTCTCAAAAAAAATAAAAGGGAGTGGGGAAGAAAACCGTTTAAGTAGTCATTAAAAAAAAATCCCAGTAGCCTAGTAGCTTTAGAATGTTATACACACTTTGTGGAATTACACTCACAGTGAGGAGCTAGGAAGGGAGAGGCAGACGTGTTAACTATTTCCAGGAGAAAAATGGCACCTGGCACTCCTCCTTATGTTTTGTTGATGGATAACTGGGTCCTGCAGAGCAAGCAGCCTTGGTTGATGGAAGGTCGTGGAGCTACGCTCAGTCACGCTGATAGGAAAGTGGGGACTGCTCTCAGCCCTGGGAGGACTTGACCTCTGCATCAGTGGAGACAGTTTTATGAGAAAAGATTAATGCACCAAACGGTGCTTGTGAGAACAAGGTTTCCGATGAACTAGATGGTTTGTACAATGAGGGAATTTCTAGTAGTAGAGAAAGTGTCTTGGAAAAGCGGTCTGCGATCAAAACGTGAAAAACCTCCTGAAGCAGAAGTGCCTACGTTTTCTTTCTCAGCATCATGTGAAAGCTATTTTCGTTTGAACATTTTTTAGAGTTTGTTTTTTTTCATCTGTTCCTTGTGTCATACAGTTGTTCCAGCATATAGCACTGGACTGTAAAACAACTGAAAGTAATTTTCAGGCGTAACCAGGAAAATCCAACAGAACAAGCTGCAAAGAAAACAAATTCCAACACATGTTTATTAAAGAGTTTTGAAATATTTTTGTCAAAGTATGACTCTTTCAGCCACAAGAGATCTCATCATTTTAGGTTGGCACCAATGCTTGGGACACGAGGATGTAGGCAACCTACCAGGTAAGCAAACCCAGCAACAAGCACAGAGTTGAAAAATCAGACCATGATGATAGGTTATCAGTGTAGTTTGAAATCATTTCACTCAGGTGAGATTAAATCTGACCACTTGTCATTCAAACATTAACAGAATGTTATAATAACTGCTCTGAATAAGTGAAAAAGGAGCCCAAAGAGGACTAATTAATAATAATAATAATTTCTAGGGAATCTTTATTTTGTATTTGAGGAAAGACTGCTACAACTTCATACCATTTTGTTCCTGTGTATGTTTTCCAGTCCACAGTTGAAAGTCTAGTATACATTCATTTTGTAGGAGTCCTAAAATCAGCCCTATTTCTTTTTCAAAACATTATTTTAGTATTTATTTTAATTGTTTTAAAAAATCATTCACTGGTCATTGAAATATATCATACTTCCTTTACCAGAGAAGACTCAACCAATGCTGCCTTAAGGTTTAATGTTGTTCCCTTTTTAGTTCCTGCACATTTATTTCGTTTACTAGTTGATCTTTCCTGAATATAGATTAACTTTGGTATGTCTCCATCTGTATATAAATAACAGGTAATCTTTAATAAGCAGTGTTATGACTTGATATTGCACACTGTTCTGTTGTAGTTTCCTATAGGGATTTTAAGGTTTTGATTAAAAGAGACACAAAACACGAGGTACAGTTTCCTTTAGTGGGTGAACACCCAAAGGAAATTTTGTTTGAGGAAAGCACATGGTGGTTTTTCTTGTCGGTACTGCACTTAAACAGAAATATAACCTATGTGAACTACTGGGCAGGGCCTGCAGCTTAATTAATAAAACCTCCCATTTTTATTTTAAATCGATTCAAGAAGAAATTGCCATTAGATATCACTGGGATCTTTTCAGATTTTAACATTTCCAAAAGTAGCAATAACTGATCCAGAGGCTGTAATCTTTCTGTTGATAGTGGCTTTTTATCAGCTGAGTAACAATCTCTGCCTCAGGTTTGTCGCTTATCACCTATTTGATGGGCTTTCAACCCTCAGAGTTCTGAAGTGAATGATTATAATCAAAGTCAGGAGGTAGAATCTCCCGTGGTACCTGATGGAAGGAAAGAATCGTATCTCAGCATCCTAAATGCCATTCATTGCATGCCTCCTGTGCCACCCACTGTATAGGTACTTTGTCTATTATATATTGGTGTGTAGATGTGTATGTGTGTATGTGCACACACACTTTAAGTTTATATGTGATAACACCTAGTAAACCTGCTAATATGGTGAAGCACCTATCCATCTATATGGTGTGTCCATGCTCAGAGGATCTGAAGGGAGGGGCAGAGTAGCTAGTTCTTGTTGGGCTTCAGAGCTAAGGCAGTTGTTCTGTCTTTTCGGCCAGCTGTAAACCATACCCTCTGGGGACTGCAGGGTTTTCTACTCTTGGCCTAAGCCAGGAGAAAGGAGATTCCCAAGAGAAGAAAGAGGGAGGTTAAGAGTTTTTTCTCTACTTACCTTTAGTGTTTTTTGTATTCAAAAGTGGGAATGAATACCGGGAACTTGCACATTCACCGAGGCTCAAGTGGCCGTGGCTCTGCCTCAGGAATGGTGGTGCTGTAGGTGTTATGGGACGACCCAGGGAGTCCTTTGGGTGAGCTCTTGCCCCCAGCACCTTCTGCACCTGCTCTAAAGGAAGCCCCGCTCGCCTGGTACCTCCTCCCCAGAATTTAGCCAGTCTCCCCTTGGAAGTTTATTCCAGCAGAGATGATGGGGGCATCAGCTTGAAGGGTATGAGTCAATGAAGTATAAAGGCTTTAGCACAGCACCGGGCACATAGTATTATTTATGCAATAAATCTTAGTTATTTTAGTTACAACCTTTGGTAAGAGTAATAATATTATCCACCTAATCTGCACTATACCACTTATTCCTTCCATTATGGAGATTCTCTCTCCTTTAAACTGTTAAACTTGAAGAGGAAAGCAAACCTGATAATGTGGTCACATTTATACCCATAAATTCTACCTCCAGCACCTCCAAGCCCTGATACCTCAGATATAAGCAAAAACAATTAAAGTATAGAGAAGCCCTGAGAGGCGTTAGGAGAAAGTTTTCCCATGGTTTAGTGTGTTTGCAAAGGGAAGTATTATGGGAAAACCTAACCAAAGTTGTGAAACAAATGGTCTCCTCGGTCATGTGGCATTTCCCAGCTTTCCTTGGATTATATGCTGTATTAATCTGCCCTGACTGATAAATGTTTATAGAAGTGTGAAACTCTGTTACTTTGATTTTTATTTTAATTCAACCTCATTAAAAGCATCGCGCTATACCCACCCTATCAGCATGTTCATAGACAGCTGTGGAGAAGATCTAGACAAAATAATCCTCCTGTAGAAGCGGAAGCCTCTGGCTATAGAAGGAAGATTACCAGGCTGGCAGCGCCTTCTCTACTCACTTGGTAAATGCTGGTCTCACTTTCCTCAGCTGTGAAAGGAGATCATCGGAAGAGATCATCTCCAAAGTGAATAATGTTACATTTCTGCAGTTCCTCAAGGCCATGTAGTTAGGAAGTGGCAAAACTAGGAGGCAAAATTCCTAATTCCTCAAGATCATATGCTGAATCTCCTAAGTGAGTGCTTCTCGCTATATTGGAACGCTTGCTTGAGGAATAACAATTTTCTTGAAATTTTAAGTTTGACAGCTCTTTAAATTATTTTGCTATCTCTACAGGCAGCAGAATGTTATTTTTCTCAGGTTAGGCTAACACTAACCACATTGTTACCACTTAAATAAACAAATATTTATGTTTAAATATTACTCTTATCAAACAAGCATCACTTTGTTGCTTTTGTTGAAATCTGGATTGCTAACAGTGGGTTCTTGAGCTAGTAACCAGTTAACTTTAGGCAGCAAGAAATGCAAACGATGAAGATCTCAAAGAAGAGTTACCTCATTTTCCCTCGGGCGCTCCAATTTAGCCTAAGTTAAGACCCATACATATTGAGAAACTGTTAACAAACAGCCCTGAACCGAAGAATGCATCAAAAGTTTCAAATTCACGTATATCTTTAAATGCTTTTACTTTTGGGGTGAATTTTTAATGCTCTGTTTTAAGAGAAAAACATTCAGTTGTTTAGGCAAAGTTCTTAAGTAAAAATCTTAGTTGTGTTTTTCCATATAAATTATCACCTAAGCAAAAACAGGAGTGAAGGGAGAGATTGGTGATGACCTAAGGCTGAACTCCCTTTCTGAGAGAAGAGGAGGCTGTGGGGAATGAAAAACTAGCTTATCTCTGGAAGTTCCTATGTGTTCTGTATCCATGTATCCTGACATCATAGGATTTCCCAAAACTCCTTTGAGGGAGGCTGCCCATCCTTCTGGCAAAGTTTGCCTATTTTGATGATGATTTTGAGTACTTCTAGTTCTTTATAGCCCAAGAAATCCAGAGAGGTTCCCTATGTTTTAATTGTTGATGAGAATCAGATTTTTATGCTCCATTAAAGTGCTTTATTGTTGATCTAATGCAGTTCATATGGAAATTAATAATTTCAGGAAATACTTGTTAAGACCAAAAAGAAAACTCACTGGATTATATGTAGATGCATATTGCTTCCATTACTATTAAAAGCAATTAGATAGATCCCTCTCCCCCACTGAGAATGGGCTCCTAAATATTTTATGGTCAGAATAACTGATTTAATTGATTTACATTTAACTGTAGTTATTTTTACTGATTTGTTCAAATAAGTTTCTGGAAGATTCAGATTTGACTAACACTAACTGTGGTAAGTGCTTTCGCACAGCTTCCTCGTATTCTCATTTAATTCTCACAACAGCTCTGCAGGGTAGGTCTAATTATTCCCATTTTACTTACTGAGAAACCAAGGCTCAGAGAAGTTAAGTAAATTTCCCAAAGTCTCACAGAGCTAAGAAGTTGGAGAACTTAAGTTTGAACCCAGGTCTTCTGACTCCAAATACAGTGCTCAATGCATTAAACTAAACTGCCTTCTTCAGGCCCAAAGAGGTCCATTTATCACAGAGCTTTTAAAAAATTAAACAGTTTCTATTTGTTTGGGAAATATTTCATTTCTCAAACCATACTGTGTCATACCTTATATGTACTCTCTTACTAATTCAATATATTGGTATAATTCAATAGTTCCTGGAAAGCCTGGTGGTTTTCTATGAATAAGTATAACATTTTCTGCCTACTGAGAACCTTCTGTGTTTATCCAATAAATAACTCATATTATCTATTGTCTACCTTAAAGGGCAGATGTTCATGCCAGTTTATTCTAATAAAAGTCAAGTCGTTTACAAACTGCACCTGTTTTGAATGGGTATCATTGCTTAAAACGTAAAGGGCTTCCTAGCCTACATCACAATTACATGCTCAGGGTTTTTGCTTTCACTTTTTAATTTTGATGTCAGAGGATTTTTATAATCTTTAGGCTAAAGCAACCTCATAGCAAAATGTACTTATTTAGTCATTTGTTTTCTATTCTTTCCTTTATCAGGGCATGGGGATTTTTTTGTTTTGAGGCTTAAAAAATAAAAGGTTCTAGGTAACTCTGAGACAGCCTAATCAAAATCCCCCATTTTACCAATAAGAAAATCGAAGCCCAGAGATATTAAAGGGCCCATCCAAGGTCAGCAAGACAATAAGTAGTAGATTCAGGACTAGAAAATTAATCCAGAATCTTTCCTCCATACCATAGCTGGAAGATTTGGATTTTAAAAAATTAATTAATGGAGCTGTCTGGCAGAAGGCCCCATTGACTTCCTGCCTTCCAAGAAAAACACTCATATAGACCCAGAAGAAGGCCACCTCTCAATTCTAGAATCTAGAAGGAATCAATACAATTTACAAGGCATTTGGAAGTAAAGTGAGACAAAACCTTTCAGGTTGTAGCTCACTGTTTTCTTTCGCTTTGCTTCATGAAACAGGTTCTGTGAAATAGAAAATCTGAAAGATATTTAATACTTGTTCTCATTAACCATGTCAGTCTCCTCACTCAGAGCTCTGGTGCCAGAAAAATAACTGGCTTATCCTTTCTCTTAACCAGATGCCACACTATAAAGTGAAAAGCTTCTCTATCCCACCCTCTCTCCCATCTCCCCACCCACCTCCTCTTCATTCAGTCCAGCTCCAAGTTCTAGGGCTAAAATGTGAGCAGCAAGCAGAGAGGATCTGTTGGAGGCATAGTGCATTCTGAGAAAAACGCCCTTTAGGTGAGGACAAAAACAATAAATAAGCAAGTAGCAGAAAATGCAAATATTGTGATTTTTCATGTATGGTGTTGGATCAGAGATCCAGAAAACCAGACAATAGAAAGGAAAAGGATGCCACTTCAATAGAAAAGTGTTAAACTAGAAACTGGACATGGAAATATGTACATCTTCTTACCCTCAACCTGTGCATCCAAAAAAGGGATTTGACAAACACTCAAGTGGACAGATAGCAAAATGAAAGGCAAATACTGGGTTTGAGGAGAAAGGACCATTTAAGGATGAGTACAGAGAAAACAAATGCGGCATTAAAAAAAAAAAAATGTGACTGAATGAAGGAAAATGAACAACTTCCAGAACAGTTGAAAGTAGTCTACTGCAAGAAACAAGAAAATTTTAGGATTCTCTTCGTCATAATTGAAGGAACAGAAGAATTGCTTCTATGCAGCAATAGTATGTTATCTTAAAATGGGAATGGATTAAGAGAAAAAGGCACCGGAATAAAATGAAAAAGAAGATAAACTAGAAAGAAGGATTTCAAGGAAGCTAAAAACACAATAGCAGATTAAAATCCACATTGGAAGTAGAAAAGAATAATACAGATGCTTATAAAAAACTCAGTGTGGGACTTCCCTGGTGGTCCAGTGGTTAAGACGCCGCGCTTCCACTTCAGGGGGCACGGGTTCGATCCCTGGTCAGGGAAGTAATCCCGCATGCTGCGGGATGTGGCCAAAAAAATATATATATATATCAGTGTGAAGAACAAACGAGATTTTCTTCCTATCATTCTTTCAAAAGAAACAGGAGATGAAAATAGGGGAAAGATAATGGATTTGGAAGACAGAACATTAGCTAACATTACTGATATTTGCTTTCCTGATGGAAGGAGTATATTAAGAAAAATATCATTAGACTATAAAAATGAAATCTTTCCTGAACAAAACAAAAATCTGTGTATTTAGATTGAAAGGTCTCACTGCATTCCAGGCCAAAAAAAAAAACAAGTGAAAGAGACTTGTACCTAATCACCTCCTGGCAAAATTTTAAACTACCAAGGATAAAGAATGAAAAATCCTGTAGGCATTCAGTCAGACAGAAATAAGTTGCCTATCAGAAAACAAAAGAACATTCTGGCTCCAGACTTCTACTCTATAGCACTAAGTGCCAGGAAACGATAGGGAATTCTGAGGGGAAAAGGTGACTTCGGTATTTGATACACATTTTATGTGTAAAGATATGGAAAATATTTTTAGTTGTGACAAGCATTGAAGGAAACCATCTATGTACTATTCTTAAAAAGATAAATTATACTGCAACCTACAAAGCTTGGTTAAATTTTGTTGTTGTTGAATATCATAATTTCAAGGGACTGTGGGGTGTCAGATCATTACCCACTGGAAGAAAGATGTATGCTTTTAAATAGGTAATATGGCGAGAAGACAAAAATCTCCCCAAATGCCCAAAGTCCTCACTTAAAATGGGCTGAACTAATACAAGAAAATGGACCTAAAAACAATTGCCACCTCACAGCATTGTTTCTTTATTTTTATTACTGAAGTGATGCATGATCATTATAGTAAAAATAGAAAATTCAGATACTTTTTTCTACAAATAAAATTTAAATTGCTGTTTTCCCCACTACCATTTAAAACACTATCCTGAAAGAGTCCCTTGCTTCCAAGTGAGAAAAGGCAAGGGGTCCCCACGTTCGTCCTGGTGTCTGATAGCCTAGACCAGAGCTTGTGGAGGCCATCCTGTGTGCTTCTCCACTCTTCCCAAACTCGGAACTAACAACAGGTGCAAAATTAGAAAATTACAGAAGATAAAATCTGTGTTTTAACAAGAGATCAGGAGAAATGAAACTTGTTTTAGAATACAAATGCCAGAAAAGTTCAGTTTCAACAGCAGGAAGCTGGCTGGGGGCAGTGAGGTGCTTTCCTTAGCTATACTTGAAGTTTTATGGAACTGTGTTTAAATTCAGATAGTAAGGGAATAAAAGCAGTAAAAACAAACAAACAAAAACACAAAAAAACCCACTAAATTACTTCCTTCCAGGGTCTACAGTTATCAGTGTTAGAACTAAAGCTGGGTTGCTTTCTTTTGGTTTTCATTTGCTTGCACTGAACAGACTTGAAAACACACAGGAACACTGTCATTGGCCTTGCTCAGTTCCTTCCTGGTCATATAAAGGTTTTATCTGTGCCCCAAGTGGTCATGACAATTTAAACTGGAAATTAAAATTTCAACAACACCAGCATGTTTACTTTAAATTTAGAAATGCAAAAGTGAATGGGTTGCTTTGCGTTTGCTTCGTTTTTCCTTCTGAAGCATAGCAAACCTCTTGCAGATGGTAGGAGCCTCTTCTGGAAAAGCTCCAATTATAACCTTTCCCAGGGTCTCCTCCTGCTTGGCTGTGACTAACAAAAGTCTGTTCACTTTAACTACTTAGACAAGAAACACGTTGCTTTTATTGAAATTTTTAATATTTTCTGTGTAGCCGTACGTTCCAAAAGATAGCAATAAAACTGTGTCCTGGTGTTTTCACTGTTCTGGATTTTTTTTTAAATGTAGAGGAGGCATCCATAATTTCTTAACACTGGAAACATCACTCTGAAGGACAGAGGAAATGGTCAGTAACTTGAATTATTTTATTGTACCATTTTCAACTTTTTCTTTCTTCCTCCAGTGATGCCTGCACATGTACACACATGTATGTGCACGTGGGATCACCCGAGTGGGAAAGCACGTATGGCATCAGTTTTATGTCATAGAGCGTCAGGGTTTCTTGTTCATTTAGTCCAGCCCTCTAGTTGATAGTCCAGTATAGTCTTAACAATTTGCAAGTTTCTGGGGTTTTTTTGTTTTGTTTTTTTTAAGTTGTTGGTGTGTTGTTTGGTTTGGTTTATGTACATGCAGCTTGCCTGTTTAACCCAGATTTTTGAAAATAAAGAAAATGTTAATGTATATTTTATGTCTGTTTTATTAAAATAACTGCGTAATTTTAACTTAATCAGCAGTATGCATGGTTTCTGAATTTTTTTATTTTAGCATCACATTCCTGGAAGTATGTTGTCCTTTGTATTTTGCAAAACGTAGGGACATTTTGAGCAGTTCTGTGCCTGTATTCTCTGCCTCTGAGCTAATGCTTCTGGTGAAATCAGTTCTGACTGACTCTCCCTCTGGTTCTCTGATATAGATTCCTTCACTTGGCAGGCTGAGGGCCCATTTGGAAAGCTCTCATGGTGACTGTATATTGACCATTGTATACATGCCTCTAATGTTTTTCTGCTCTTTAAATTAGTATTTATGGCTTTTGGAGAGTGCATTTAATCCTAAAACCTTTTAAAGTTGAAATTTACTGTTCTATATATACAACAGCTAAAATCATTCCTAGGAAACAAGTTTCTGAAAAATACTTAAGAATGAGTGTAATGGTGGTAATGGTGAAAAGATGAGAGGTTTCATTCACAAATATTGACCCTAAAGCAAATTTAATCTCTTCTCATTGTTTTGCTTAGAGCAATGATTTTTAAAATCTTAGACTCCTGAACCAGTTAAAAAATTTGATGAGAGCTGTAGGTCATTTTCTCAAGAAGATGCGTACTTGCATGCAACATTACATACATAAACCCAAGTTTAAAAACTCCTGCACTAGATTTTTTAAAAATGAGTTGTCTTTTTGAGATCTATGCTAAAATATTTAAGAATCTTCTTCAAAATAATCCAGAGGGGTAGAGAAGATAGAGGTGTAGATGGGATATAAATCGTTAAAGCAGATCAGTGGGTACATGAGCATTCATTATACTCTTCTCTCTTTTTTTGTAGATGTTTGAAATTTTCTGTAAGGCAGACTTTAAAATAAACACACAAAAAGCTCTTGTACTAGAGACTCCACAACCCTCCTTACCAGTCTTATAGAATCACAGAATCTTCAAGCCGAAAGGAAGGACCTGAGGAGAGGTGAGAGTAACGATGCTGACAAATACAAGTGAGGCCCTCTAGATGACACCCAAGGAGCATCTTCAGGCAAGGGTGGTGAGTTGTAACAGTAATGGCGAGAACCAGTGAAATTTTAATTGTTAACAGGGCCTGGTTTGCATCTACTACATAGCAACACATTTTGTCTCTCCCTTTAATACAGAGAGTCGATCTGTGGAAATATGGTTGATCCCAGCAGCCTTAGCTGTCACATACAGATTGAGATGTGATCCATCATGCTGAAAGTACCCAAGATGGGCACACTGAGCCAGGGCCCCAGAAGGCCTGGGGTAGCACATGGCCTTCTAGGCCTGAGGACAATTACTCCTCATGGCATTGCTCTGGAAACTATGTGCTACCGAAACCTTGAAAGAATGAGAGAACCTGCAGGCAAGGACCAGCAAGGGTGTATTAGGTAGGGTAGACAGAGCTAGAGGCGTCAATGGCCTGGTGCCTGCCCACTCTCCCTTAGGTGTCAAGACATTCTTTCCCAGTGCCTGAGGGCATCTCTCAGGAACAGTACCTTTTGGCTTGTTTCAGTCTGTTCCATCTCCTTTTTCTTGCCCTCTCCCAGAATAGGACTGGAGCCCCAGAAGGTGTGCAGCCCATCTTCCTTCCCCAGTACATTCCCTTTTCTGTTTCCTCTTTCGGTTTCCCTGTTTGATTTCTTCCTCTGCTTAGGATCATTTTCACCACCATTTTTGCTGGTAAGACACCAGGGACAGACATGAAAGACATTAAGCAAGATATATTTCAGCAATAAACAAGCTTCTTGTATTACTCATGGGATCCCAAAGAAATAAGGATGAGAAATCAAAATTCCTGCCGGAGTATTTACAATGTACTCAGCTGTTGAAATGTTCAGAATGCAGTCATGGAAGTAATTTAGCACATTTCTAATACACTTAAGTATGGTGATAATGTGTAAGAGTTTGGTCATTTAAAAAACCCAGTGAATCTTTCAAGACATTATTAAAGAATCTAACGCCCACCAATAACAAATAGCATTTATGACAGATAACAGTTAATACCGTATTTGTGGTTTGTTGTTGTCTGTCCCTAGGATAATGGCCCAGAATTGAAAGGATGCAACTCGACCTCCCCATAGGCAGGGAACAGCATTATCTAGATGTTTCCTTTTGTCCTGTAGTCTCAGGACATGTACAGACTATGTACAGCTCACTATCATGCATTTCTCCTCAATGTAACAATGCAGCCAGGGCAGTTTCCCAAGTGTCAGTCATTCGTGTCCCTCCTTAACAATTTTGTGATAGCTGAGTCCACTTGTTCTATTACTTATTTGCTATTTTCTTGAAATTGATCCTTCTCTTTTACTTGAGCAAGCCAGAAATAAATCCTTTTTTTTAAAGCAGGGTTCCTGGAGCCAAACCCCTCAGGTTCAAATTCCAGTTCTGCCTCTTACTAGTTCTGTGACCTTGGGCAAGTTATTTGACCTCTCTGTGCCTCAATTTCTTCATCTTTAAAAAGGGGATAACAATATCTAGCTTGTAGGATTGTGGTGAGGGTTAAGTAAGAATAGTAATACATATACAGCACTTAGAACAATGGCCAGTACCTAGTAACTGTCAAAAAATATTAACTGTTAGCTATGTTATTTATATTACTACATAAATGCTGGATCACTTGCAGTACCTAGAGATAACAATACACAACTACTAAAGTTAAAAGTGTTTGCCCACATGTACCCCAAGAATCCTCTCTAGCGTCACCAGTGGTGCAGCCACCCGCTGTGGGAAACAGCTTGGCCAGCCTCTTCTGTCTGAAGTTACCTTCTCCTTGGCTTCCATGAGGACTTAAGGTGTCGCTGTCTCCTGATTTTTTCGATGCGTCTCTAGATTCTCAGGCACCTCGTCCCTTGACTCTGTCATTTATACTGATTCAATTTTATACATTTTGTCAAGGCGATTTCATACCCTCCCATGGCCTGAGCATAAGCAGACCTACGTTATCGAAAACTTTTTCAACCGGGGCTCTTTGTCTGAACCGCAGAAGGCAGAATGCAACCCGAGTGCCTGTTTTCTCAGTTCTCCTGAGAACTAGTGCCATTCTAGATCAGGGGAGAGACGCTCATTCCTTCCAGACGGTGGAGGCCTTAGGGCAGCAGTGCTTAATTCTCTAGTGGAGCCGCAGCTGAGAAGGGCTCCTCGACCCAGGTCCCACCCGTATTTCTTCCTAAGGTAATGGCGCTTGTATCCACCGTGTTGCCCAAGCCAGAAACCTGACATTTTCCATGACCTCCATCCTCCCTCTCCCCCCAATTCCTCTCTCATCCTCCATTGTGTTTCCATCATTGGATAATTCTACCCGCCTTAATAACCCTTGAATCTCTCCCCTTCCCATTCTGCTCGCTGCCACCAGCTTGGTCAGCCCATACCACTTGCCCCAGGATCACGTAAAAGCAACCTGAGTGGTCTTCTTGCCTCTACTAGTCTATCCTCCACTGCTTCCTGGGAAAATCTCACTAAATGCACACCTTATTCTATCATTACCCCACCCATGGCTCTCCAAAGCCCTTCTGATAAAGCTCCACACCCTCCACGTGGAGGCTGGCTCGTGCTGTTACCCCACTCCCGCGTCTCTGCACTGGGCCTGCTCCTCCCCTCTGCCCAGGAGGCCCTCTCCTTCCACCCGCTCCTCTGCCATCACCCCTTTCTTTTGTGAAAGTCTTACTCAACCTTCAGTTCTTGCCCGGCACGCTGGACATGTGAGCTCCTCCTCTAAGGAGCAGCCAGTCCTCTTGGATTCTGCAGCCTCGGGAGTTAGCAACGTTGAACAGGACCAGGATCCGGTCACTGTCACCCCTGCAGGGCAACCCCCATCCCCAAGGAGCCAGGTGTGTTCAAAGGGGGCAGCTCAGCATTTGCCCCGAGAAGTGGCTGACCCGGGACACCAGGACAGAGGGCTGGCTGTGCTTTAGCTTGCGGCTGCTCAGAGCCTGTCTTTTCACTGTTGGACGTTTTCCTAAGAGAACTTGAATTAATAGCTCGGTGATGAATGATGAGGGGCTGGCACACACTCCTGTTTTCTTAACAGAATTATGGCTGCCAGCCTCACTGTATTGGCTACAATATTACAAGGCTCTGGAATCTCCTGGGAGACTCCCAACAGTCATAACATCTGTGGCATGGAGAAGATTTCCAAAGGACTGCACTGGAGAAGCACCCAAAGAGGTACAGCTAAATTCCTTCTGACCGAAGAGTTTTAACCTGGCACCCGTGGCTGGGTTTCAGGGAGTCTAGGAACCCCTAAGATTACAGGCGTAGGTTTTTTTGTGTGTATGTCTATGTGTACATTCACTTGGGGAGAGGGTCCATGCTGAGGACCAAGATGCCAGTTTTCCCTTTAGATGGTCAGACTTATTTCATTTGTTCATTAAAATGTTTGGACACTTGTTATAATGTGCCAGGCACTATCCTAAGTACTGGGGGTATATATCAGTGAAAACCACACAAACACACACACACACACACACACACACACAAAAAGTATTTGCACTTACAGCCCTTATATTCTAGTGGGAGAAGGCAGACAATAAACAAAATAAGAAAGTCAGTTACATTCTATGTTAGAGGGTGCCAAGTGTCCAGAGAAAAATTAAGCAAGGTTGCTGATAAAGGGAGATGAAATTTTGAATACAGTGGTCCAAGAAGGCATCATTTAAAAGATGACATTTAAGTAAAGACTTGAGACTGTTGAGGGAGCAAAGCTACATGGGTAAAGGGGGGAAGACCGTGCCAGGCAGAGGGAAAAGCGGGGGGAGGTCCCTCGCTCTTCAAAGTTGCTTTCGCCTGACATTGAGGCAGACAGCAGGGGCTAAGAAAACATCATCACCTTCTGGTAGAGTGGAAGGGCTGGGCATCTCAGGTCAAACTGCTTTCTGTCTGATGGACCAGACTGGTTTGTCTGACCAGAGCTGCAAAGAATAAGAATATCACTCGGGACCAGGGACTGACATTCATTATCATTCAGACCTGTTAGTTCTAGCACGAGGTGGAAGCACATATACTTTTGGCTCGAATTCCAATTGTCATTTTGGTCACTGGCAGTTTTCAGTAGATCAACAGCCTCTCAGTAGAAAAGCTTAATAACCCTAAGAGGGAAAGAGAAAAGAGTACATTAAGATTCAAGGGGGGAAAAACGTTGCCTGTTTTCAGCTAAATTCTCTTTGTTCCAACAAAGACTCATTTGACAATATTTTGTATAGTTGTAATCTATTGTAAAGATTTTGGCTTTTATTCTTAGTGAGATGGAAACTCATTAGAGAAAAGACATGATCTTAACTTATATTAAAAAATTATTATGGTAAAATGTACATAAAATTTACCATTTTAACCATTTTTAAATGTTACAGTTCAGTGGCGTGAAGTACATTCACATTGTTGTGCAACCATCACAACTGTTCATTTCCAGAACTTTTTCATCATCCCGTAGTGTAACTCAGTACCCATTGAATAATAACTCATTTCCCCCTTCTCCCGGCCCCTGAGTAAAACCACCGTTCTACTTTGTTTCTACGAATTTGACTACTCTAGGCATCTAAGTGGCATATTTGTCCTTCTGTGTCTGGCTTATTTCACTTAGCATAATGGCTTCAGGGATCATCTGTGTTGTAGCATGTATCAGAATTTCATTCCCTTTTAAAGCTGAATAATATTCTGTCGTATGTATATACCATAGTTTATGTATTCGCCCGATGATGGATATTTAAGTTGCTTCCACCTTTTGGCTTTTGTGAATGATTCTGCTGTGAACATGGGTGCAGACATATCTGTTTGAGTCCCTGCTTTCAGTTCTTCTGGGTTTATGCCCAGAAGCAGAATTACTGGATCAAAGGATAACTCTGTTTAATTTTTTGAGGAACCAACATACTGTTTTCCACAGCAGCTGCAGCATTTTACATTCCTACCAACAGTGCACGAGGGTTCCAATTTCTCCACATTCTCACCGACATTTGTTTTTTGATTTGTTGGGGGTTTTTTTTGACAGCAGCCATCTTTGTGGTTTTTTATTTGCATTTCCCTAATGATTAGTGATGCTGAGCATCTTTTCAGATGCCTTACTTACATTTTTAAAATATCACTCTGGCTGTTGTGTTGAAATTCCCAACTGTGGGGTGAGATGAAGGACAGGGGACAAATGTGGAAGGAGGAAAGCCAGTCTGTTGCAGAAGTCTAGGTATATGATGATGGTGGCTTGGAGCAAGATGTTAGAAGTGGAAGTAGTAAGAATTCATGGGATTCTGGATATACTTTGAGGCTAGAGCTGCTACGATTGAAAGAGGAGTGTGAGAAAGGAGTCCAGAATAACTCCTATAATTTATGGCTGTGCAAATAGCCGTTTACTGAGTCGGGGAATGCCAGGGGAAGAGTATGCTGGGAAGGTGAGGCATTAAGCGTCCAAGTCTGGACATGTTAAGCTTGGTTGCCTATTAGACTTCCAAGTGGAGATGTCAGTTTGACGGTGGATATGGGAGTTTGGAGATCAAGGGTATTTCAGTTATCTTTTGCTGCATAATAAATAAACTACCCCAAAATTTAGGAGTTTAAAACAGCAACAATTTATTATTTATCATCCTGTGGGTTGACTGACTGGCTCAGCTGTGCAGTTCTGCTCTATGTGGCATCAGCTGGGATCACTCACTTGGCTGCATTCAGTAGTGGGCTACGTGGGAAGGTCCAGAGTATCTTCATTCACATATCTGGCACCTCAGGGAGTCAGACTTCTTACGTGGCGACTGGTTTCTCCAGAAAGGACGAGATCAGAAGTTGTCAGGCTTCATAAAGGATAGGTCCAAAATGACATAGCACCTCTTCTGCCATATCCTATTTGTCAAAACATGTCACAGGGCCAGCACACGTGAGCGGAGGGAACACAGACTCCACCGTTTGATGAGAAGAGTGGCATGTGCCTAGAGGGATTGGGTGGCAGCCATCTCAGGAGACTGACCAACACAAAGAGAGCTCAGGGTTGGGGACTTCAGTTTGAAAGCAATCAGAAGACTGTACTTAAGCCATACTACTGGATGAAGATTACCCAGGGAATGACTGTAGATAGAAAGGAGACAGAAAGGCTGATCTCCAGGGTATTCCAACATTTTGCATTTGGAAGGAGGAGAAGCCAGTAAATGAGGCTGAGAAGAAACAACCAATAAGGAAGGAGGAAAACCAGGAGAGTGCAAGGCTGCTGAAGACAGGTGCAGAGAGCGTTTCAAGAAAGAGGGAGTGAGGGGGGGACTTCCCTGGCAGTCCAGTGGTTAGGACTCTGCGCTTCCATGGCAGTGGTCACAGGTTAGATCCCACATGCTGTTCGGTGTGGCCAAAAAAAAAAAAAGAAAGAAAGAAAAGAAAGAGGGAGTGATTCGTTGTGGAAAATGCTGCTGAAAGTTCAAGCGAGACAAGGGATGAAGATTGACAACTGGATTTGGCCACGTGGAGACGACTGGTGGTTTTACAAGAATAATTTCAGTGAATTTGTGGAGACATAAGCTTGATTAGGGTGAGTTCCAGAGCTAATATGCAGACAGAAATTAAAGGCAGTTGGCGTGGACAACTCTTTTCAGGAGTTACACAGGGAAGCAGAGAAATGGGACAGTAAATAATAGGATGTAGATCAATGGAAGACAAATGAAGAAACCAGCTTTCAAAAGAATGTGAACCATTCATCCATTACAGCAAGTAAGGCAGAGTATCATATGGTCACAAATGCAGGTCGGGTGATTAGATGTGCTAGTGGGAGGTGCTGTAGAAGCAAATGCTGTCTAGCGGTGAAGGACGGTTAGTCCAGCCTTGGACAAAATGTAAGATCATCAGACTATCTTTGAGTAGGTGCACATTTATAGGCAAAAAGCGTGATTCTGTGGAGAAAGCTAGGAATGCAAAGAAATAACTGACAGTGTGGAACCTGAGAGCATGTGGCTCAGGAGGGGATGCAGAACTTGGGGCAGAAGAGGACTGTCTGACTCCAGCTTCAGAGAATGGCCCGAGTCTGGTGACTCAAGAACGGGGAAGGCAGTCTTTAGAGCCCAGGATGTCAAGGACCTGGGAGACTAGGGTATTAGGTCACACGACAGTGGCTGCCGATACCTCCAGGACAGCAGCAGGGGTAACGCAGGGGAGAGGACGACTGTGAAGTAGTAGTCGAGTCCTTAAAGAAGGGGAGGGAGCACCCAGGCAGAGTACTGGGCAACGGTGATGCTGGCGTTTTTAAGGGGGGAGGGGGCATGCATTTTTAAGAAGTGGATTTTGAAAGGAAATGAATATTCTGGAGGGGCAATGGTGAGTGAGCCAGACACTAGCTGAACCTGCAGCCGGGATGTAACCCCTGATCTGCCTCCTCCTGAGAGGCACTGGAGACCTGTAGACCTCGAGAGGAAGCCAGGGACTAGAAAGAGTTCGAACGTATGTATAGATATATTTTGGTGATTGAACCAAAGGAATTCCAGACATCACAGCAGGGCATCATCAGGAAAGGACGTCATGGGAGGGTTGGGGGCCGCAGGTGCAGGGCAGGAGGCTGAACCGCAAGGGAGGGAAGAGCGGGCAGCTCACTCTGGTGGCAACCAAGAGCGAAAGGCAGGCGGTGGAGGTGGCACCCGAGGCGAGATGGGAGTTTTGAGTTCTGCTCTCCCACCTCCTAGCTGTGTGGCTAAGAGATCACTTAGCAAGTTAGTACATCTTGTGTTTAGATGGCAAGTGACAGAAAACCTACTTTAATCTGGCTTAAACAATAATGAGGGTTTACTACCCCCATACATACCCTTCCATAGAGGAAGGGCGGCACTGTAGGAATTGACTCAGCTGTGCAATGATGTCCTCAAGGACCCAGTTTCTCTATATTTCTCTGTTGCACCTTTTATCGTGGTGGCTTCATCCTAAGGCTGTTCCACCTCATGGTCACATGACGGCTGCCAACAACACTCAGGAAAAAAATATATATATGATTTCCTTTTACACATCTAGAAAGACTCCCTTTTGGTAGCAGTCTCAGAAAGGTGAAAAAATATCTTTTCCATACGTGCAGCAAACCTCTCCTGCAGTCTCATTTGGGTTGAACTTGGGTAACGTGTCCACTCGTGAACCAGTTCCCGTGGTCTGTGATATACCACGTGCTGACCGACTGTGGCAAGAGGGAGTCATCCTGATCGGTTTGGAGCACGTAAGGCCCACCCCTGTTGCTGAGACAGTCGGCACACTGGCTGTATTGGGGAAGAGTCATGCTCAATAAAAATCTGAGTATTGTTAGGAAGGGGAAAGGAAGAATTTGTGCTGAGTAGACGACTAAGAACGTCCACTCACTGAGCTGTCGTGAAGGTTAAATGAATATTTGCAAGGATGCCTTGCTTTTTCTTTCTTAAAAGGTTCTTGGAGGTAGAGCTCTAGAGGAAAGCTGTGAGAGCGAAAGACAGATAAGGGGGGAGGTGAAGAAACAGAAATTTGGGTTAAGAATCCAAGAACTAAGCGGAAGAGACAGCAGAGGTAGATGGGGCTGGAGCTGAGGCGTGGATGTAAACAGAACACGCCTGTCTGAATTCTCAGTAGAAACTGAGAGTGAAAATTCTTCTGGTGCCTTGCAAGTCCCCCTTTCCCAAGAGCTCATGAGGGCCTAATTGGTTCATCTCTATACCTGCCTGTGCTCAAAAATGTTCAGTCACTCCCAGCTCTATACTGGGCTAGACATTTGCCTCACCCTGGAATTCCAGACTCTCTAGAATATGAGAGTCTGGAATTGGCTTCATTCTAATTATTGCCATATACAAATTTACCCACAAGGTCCATACAAGTCCAACCAAACTGGACTTTTGGTTGCTTCACAATGGCCCCTACACCGGCTCTCCTGCCTGCCTTTGTGCAGGTTTTTCTTTTGCTCTGAATGTTGCTCTCCTATCTTTCCCGGCTGGAATCTCTCATCTTGAAAGCCAAGTTCAAATGATTGTTCTCCGATGGAGCCTTCACTGGTCCTTCCACGCTCATGTACTCATTCCTTCCTCACTACTGGTGTGCTATTAGCATTAGCTACTAGTGTCACCTACTCTAGACTGTCAGATTCTTGAGGACAGCGAAGTTCTCCTCCATACATGTTCATTCTTTATTTGCTCATTAAAAAAAGCTGTGGGTGTCAACTGTGTGCTAGTCACTGTGCAGACAGAGGTGAGGAGGTAGCACTCAGTAAATACTGGTTGAACTTAATGCTACTGAAATGGGCTAGTGCCAGCTGGTAGGATTCCAGTGGGGGAACCAACTGCACTAACGAACCGATGTCCTCTCTGTCGATCTTCTATTCTGAGTGTAACCATATTTGCCAAAACCCTTGCCTCAGTGGGCCTTAAGTGCATATAAAAGCTGAGTTTTTATTGCCAAAGTAAAGCAAAGAACTGAGACAAATAATGAGACAGCTTATAGATTGTTCAGGAAAAAAAAAAATCTGCCTTTGAAATTATTAAGTCATTTCAGTTTTTATTCCAGAGTCATACAAAGCACTATCGTCTGTATTATTTAGCAGTGGCTTTCAAAACATTTTTGCCATTTCACAGTAAAAAAAAAAAAAAACCTTTATATCATGATTCAGGTCATATTTATTCATTCATTCATTCCTTCAATTAAGTAAGTATTAACTACCTACAATATGCCAAATACTATTCTCAGCAGAATACAGTAGTAAACAAAAAGGAAGGAGGGAACAAAAGCCCTTGCCTTCAAAGACCTTACATGCTAGTGGAGCATACAATAAACAAAATAAGTAAAACACACAGAAAAGGAAGACTCATGAACAAAACCTCCTATTATTACGTGCCATGTACTCTGATATTTTCTATTTTATATATAAAAAAAAAAAAGCGGGTCACACCCCATTCAGCTATTAAGTTGGCCTCTCAATTCGGTAACGTGTTGAGACCTACACTTTGAAAAATACTGATCTAGACACTTTATGGAGTAGGCAGAGTGTGTTCTGTGCCCGTTATACAGATGAGACAGAGTGACACGTAAAGCTCAAGGTTAAGTGGGTTAGCCACACACACACGCGCGCTCCGAGGGAAGCAACGCTGGCACGTGTCCTCAGGGCTTCTGACGGAGCCCACTGCTGCCCTCTCCATTATCCTCTGCAGTCCTCACAACTGTCGTAGTCCCTACCTCTCTTTGACTATGAAATCCTGACCTCTACCTGGAGCAGCTCTTCCCTCCCCTGCCAGGTAAAATCCCATCGATACTCCTAGGCCTGTGTAGACTGCCCGTCTCCGGGATGCGGCTCCTGTGCCACTCACCGGACGCTGGCTTCCTCACTGCTGTACCACAGTAGGATCCTCTCCACCGTGACCTCTTTAAGAGCAAGTCTTACTCTCCTTTTCCCCCCAGGGCACAGCTTTACAGAGTAGGTATTAAAAAATACACATGGAACTGAACTGAATTTGTACGTGACTCAAAGGAGAGGGGTGAAGGAAGTGCTTACTCTATTTGAAAGGCTGAGACCAGAAAAGATACCACTGGGAAAAGACCTCTTTACCGAGGTTATAAAAGTCACACATTTGGCAGAGGCTTCAACAATAAAAAACTATACAATCCAAAAAACGTATCTCCTTAGCATCGGGAGATTTAGAACGACGCCAGTAGCTCCTGGATCGCACAGAACAGAAACTTAGTCAAATCAATTCAAGGAAATGAGGACCACGATAAGAAGGGCCAAGGCTAGCTGTGTGGACCTGAGGCAGGGCAGAGGCAAAGGCCCCAGGTGACCCTCAGCAGCAGAAGAAAGGGCACCTTTGCTGCAATGGTGACCATTACGATGGGGACAGCTGCCAACTCACCCAAATGAAGAAAAGCAGTCGCAGTTCTCAACAGAAAGAATCTAAATGGCGCAGCCATATCTAGAATTGTCCACTCCTTTTCATATAGTTGGGGTAAGATGGGGCTGTGTGGTTGGTACAAATATCTAAGGGAAGGAGAGAGAAGAAACTCTTCAAAAAGGGAGATGGACTTATTCTAATTATTGACCCAAACTGGAATATAAAGTTTAAATTTTAGGCTACCACCAGAGAGGATGGGGACTCAAGGCCAAGATGAGGTCAGTTATAAAAAATACTGTATCTGTGATATAGTAGAAAACTTAATTTCAGTCCTATTAAAAGTAAAAAAATGTCGGTTAGCTAAACGACCTCTAAGTTTCAGGGACCTACAACTGAATTCTCTAACCCATGGTTTTCAGACTTTATTTTGAATTAGAGACACTAATTCCTTGGGACTAGGGTCAGCTGTAGGGACTGCATATTTAAATAAGCACCCTGGATTCTGTTAAAGATGTATCACGTTGAGAAACTTGCTTAACCTAATTCTTTCCTTTTTACAATAACCAAAAAGGGGCTCAACTTTAGTTAATGTTTCTAATTAGAGCAAAAATGGGCAGTAAAACTGTACAGGCACACCATTCATGCAGTAACACTAAACAAGAGCATATACAAAATTTAAAACTACATTTCTTATTAATTGTTTTTAACAGCATTTAGTCACATAATTTGTAGTGGCATAGGTTTATAAAAGATGTTTAAGACTGGTTGGTAACTTAGTCTTATCTTGGGTTTTCCTTTAAAATTGAGAATAGGGGAACGAGTCACAAGTTAAAGGATATTTCAGGATACGTTGATTATAAACTCAAAAGGTACACTGATATCAATTCTATAAACAGCAAATGTGAATGAAACTTATTTAAGCCTATTGGTTCACATTTTTAAAAAGCACCCTCATTTGTTTAAAGTTAAGTACTTTAAATGGTTCTTGAAAGTCTACTGTAGCCATAATATACTCAGTCCAACTAGCTGGTGGTGGGGTGGGTTTATATGACCACATCCAATTCAGAGTCTGACTCAGAATTAAAAATTAAACTGCATTACACAAAAGTTACAGTCATGGGTAGCATAATCAGTTCCTCAGATAATACAGCTTCCAGAGCTATCATCATCCTGGTCACCCTTCTGTTTTGCTTTCACTTACACATATCTTTCTTTTAAAGAAACAAAATATGTAAAAGTTCACCAAAATTCGGCAAGTCACAGTTTGTATAGCACTGACTGATAGTAGCTTTGGCATTTGATATTACAAAGTTACTTTTGTTACAAATATTTTCTTCATTCTGGGTCAAGGCGAGGTAAAACAGGAAGAATAAGATTCCCAAATGCAGAATCTTGAGTTATGAAGTATCCAGATGAATGTGCATGTGCATGCTGGGAAAGAGTTAAAGAAAAAAAAAGGCAATTCAGCTATTAAGAGTCACAATTCTTCAACCAAGGCAGTAAAATTACTTATCCTCTCTGAGTGCTTGAGACCAAATTTGTTTTAAAAATCAGTTCTTATGCTGTTAATTTTGTTTAAATACACAGGAGATGGATAATAATAAAGAATTCATATTAACAATTTGCACCAGGTACTAATTTATCATCCCCACTCTCTCCCCTGTGATTCTCTTCAGTCAATAATTGAGTCGAAGACATGAATTACTTTGTTCCTTGGAGTGGGGAGGAAAACTAGCAACAAAGGTCCCAAAGTACTCTGCTCTTGGTCAGTAACGCAGGAGAGTGAGAAAGAAGGGCAGTAGTTGGAAGGAGAAGGGGGAAAGACAGCTGATTACTGGTGATTAAGATACCAACATTTTGTAGAGAATGTTGGCATATAAATAACAGAGAACCACCAGTGACGTCCCTTGTCACTAAACAAAGGACTGTTCATAGGTTGTCTAAAGTGAGATGATCTTTAATATCCCTTCCAATCCTGAGATTCTAAGGTTTAAAAGCATAGGTAACGATGTCTAGTGCAAGGTTTCTAGGAATCTTAGTTAAATTATCCAAGATCAATGAAATACTAATATTGGTTACCATAATAAGAACAATTTTTTTAACTGATAGATTATCACATTCCTATAGTCTTTAAACATTTCCTGCACAACAGACATGCTGACCATTAAAAACAGAATCCAAACAACAATAATAAACCGGTCAGACTATCACAGGACGTAACGGCACACGACAAATCTGAAAAACTAGATATGTGCTATTAAAGTAGCCAGTTCAGCTTTTCAGGATCATTCTGTCCATCCAAGTACCCTAAACTCTTCTGTGTGCAGCAGTCCCTTGCCAGGTGTGGCACAGAATCAATCATGACCACGTCAACACCATGAAAGATACTTTCATTACTGCCGTATCTGGTCCTTCAAATCCTCTGGGCATGCCTGAATGTCAGCAAACAACTGCAATTACATGTGGAACGTTTTTATTGATATTGCTCCACTGAAATACAAAATAAGAATAGTGCCGGTTTCCAAGCCCCAGGAAATCTCCAATGAGACAAGAATGTCAGCCACACTTTCCTCACCTGCAAAGCCGCCTTCTGCTGGGCTGCAATATGCTGCTGCTCAGCGTGGTCCCGGAAGTCCTTGTTAAGAGCGGGTCTCGAGAGCGCGATGCTAAAACGGGAATCTTAGTTACTTGACTGTTTAGAGACTCCCTTACTTCTGAATCACATTTTTCTTTAGATATTCTAAATAGGGATTACAAAAAAGAACTTCCTGAATAAGTCTTTTTTCCTTCTCCCACTGTCTACATTAATTTATATGAAGAAAGCCTATATTATTTACTAGGGCTTCAGATTATCTCCTTTTAATTGATGATTTATGGTCCTCTGCTTTCAAACAGATTTGAGGTACTCTGGTCTATCATAAAGTTACATTTATGAAGAAAACTAAAGAGTTGAATGTTTCAAGCAGAAGGTAGAACATGCAAAGGTAGGACTGAAGGTCAGGGCTCGGGAGGGGAGAAATGGGTTGGCAAAAAATGAGGCTAGGGAGGAAGGCAGGTGCCGGGATATGTAGAGCCTTGTGAAATAAATTAAGAAATGAAGACCTTATCCTAACAGTGAAGGGAGACTCCCAAAGAGTGTTATAAGCAGAAGAGTGACTTGATCAGAATTACCACACTACAGTTCAGAAAGACCGCCACTGTGACAGACAGTGCTGGTCATCTCCCCAACAATTGTTGCTCTCCCTTCTTCCTCACTAATGGAACCCATGCTTAGTTCAATTATCGTTGGTCCCATGCTTCATGGTGGGCCAGGTTATCCCCCAGGGGGTGAACTTTGATTGGTATAAGACAATACCATTTCCCTTGCTGGTTTCCTGTTTAGGCAAGAGAAAGGTTCACAATTCTGGGCAGCTAGACTTCACGGGTAGTCTGCTTGAAGGCTTTGAGAACGTTTTCCTCACTCTTACAAAATGGACACAGGAGAGGAACCTTTCTGGCTTTTGCCTCTGTGGGGGCTCGGTGTACAGTGATGCCTAGGCTACTGCAGTCATATTTTGACCAGTAAGGAGGTGCTGACCCACGGAGAAGGGCAGAAAGGAGAGAAGAAAGGAAGCTCGATCAGTGCTGACACTGGTGTGCCGCTGCAGTGAGCCATTCTGCACTTGATCTTAGCCAAAAGGCCGAGAAGCGATAGTGAGCCATTCTGGAATCACCTTATCTTCACGCTTCTGGTTAACCTATATCCTAACGTTTAGGCCAACTTTTTGGTTTTCTGTTATTTCCAGATTAAAACATCCTAACTGACACAACTGATAAATGTACTCGAGAGAACTTAAGACTGTGGGAAATTCAGGAGGTAGTAACTGAGGCAAAAAATGAGAGTGGCCAGGACCAGGGCAGCATCAGTTGCAATAAAGAAAAATGGACAAGTCTGAGACACATTTCAAAATATAAACATAAGAGAATGACAAATGTTTAGAGATGGAAGTAAAAGGGAATAATAAACAATTAAAGTTCATATTTCTGACTCTGATTACTAGTAGATCTATACCACTCATGGAGACAAGCAAGCCAACAATATCAAGTAGGTAGAGAGGGAGGGAAGATGAGTTCAGTGTGGGACATACTCAGTTTGAAATGCCTGGAAGACATCAAAGTGCAGATGTCCAGGAGGCAGTCTGGTGCTTGAGACAGAGGACGAGGCTGGAGATGCAAATGTATAAAAGTTATCAGCACATAAATTACAGGCTGTGAAAGTGAATGCAACTGTCCAGTGAAAAGACGTAGACTGGGAGACTGGATCTAGAACAGAACTCTGAGGAATATCAACATTCAAGAGACAGGAAGTGGGACTTCCTTGGTGGCGCAGTGGTTAAGAAGATGCGTGCCAATGCAGGGGACACAGGTTCAAGCCCTGGTCCAGGAAGACCCCACATACTGCAGAGCAACTAAGCCCGTGTGCCACAACTACTGAGCCTGCACTCTAGAGCCCGCGAGCCACAACTCCTGAGCCTCTGTGCCACAACTACTGAAGCCTGTGCGCCTAGAGCCCGTGCTCCGCAACGAGAAGCTACCTCAATGAGAAGCCCACGCATCGCAACAAAGACCCAACACAGCCAAAAATTAATTAATTTTTTAAAAAAGAGAGAGAGGCAGTGGAGAAATGTCTGCAAAAGAAACCAAGATAGTATAACAGTGGATGAATGGAAGCCAAGGAAAGAGAGTATTTTAAGGAGGGCGTTGTATACAATGGAATACCACTCAGCCATTAAAAAAAGAAAGAAATCTTGCCATTGATGACAACAAATACCGTATGATCTCACTTATATATGGAATCTAAAAAACAAAACACACAAAACAAAATGAAAACAGATTCATATACACCTGAAACTAACACAACATCGTAAATCAACTATACTCCAATAAAATATTTTAAAATATATATCAACCAATAAAGAAAAGAAAACAGCCTCATAGACTCATAGATAGAACAAACAGGTGGTTACCAGAGGGGAGCAGGTTGGGGGTGGGCAAAATAGGTGAAGGGGATTAAGAGGCACAAACCTTCAGTGAGAAAATAAAGAAGTCACAGGAATGTAATATACAGCACAAGGAATATGATTCATGATACCGTATTAATTTTGTGTGGAGAAAATAGTTCCTAGGCGCTGTGGCGATCATTTCACAATGTATGCTCATGTCAAATCACTGTGTAGTACACCTGAAGCTAACACAACTCCATTTCAATTAAAAAAAAAAAAAAAGGGTGCAATCAGTGGTGTCAAATAATGCTAGGAAGTCTAACAAGAAAAGGACTTTGGTCCACCAGATTTAGCCACAAGGAGGTTGCAAGCGACCTAGGCTCAAACCTGTTCTTTGGGTTGGAGGTGGGGAGGCGCGGAAGTCAGATTGTAGTGGGTTGGGGAGTAAATAAGTGAGAAAGCAGAGATGAGTATGTACAGACAACTCCTTTAAGAGGTCTGGCTGACTCTGCACACCTAAAAATATAAATTAGCTCTAGCTTTCACGAGAGTCCTTTCCTGTATACCTGAATTCACCAGGAACAGTCCCCTGAAGAAACAGAAGAATATTTTATACTATATTATATATTATACTTTTACTAGAAATCAATCTAACAAGCAAATAAAATAACAGAAACAGATAAAAAAAAGAGAGGGGAAGGTTAGGGTGGTGGCTGAATGGGATAACAGATGTCAGGGAAGAGATTTAAGATGGCAGAAACGGAATACAATAAAGATCATTAAGCTACCGCAACTTTACCTATTTTGCATAATGCTTAAAAAGTGGGACATTAACAATAATTTCAGTAACAAAACAACTATACAAAACTCTTTTCTTTTTTTGAAAGTAGGCTGTAGGGAAATTTTAAGTCTGATTAGAATTAAAATATTTAAAATCTAAGCAATTAAATAATCTAACTTTTCAAGTCTAACTAGGAAATAAAACATGTTAAATTCCAATGTTAAAGAAACAAACCATTGCCAACCAATTTCAGTTATATTGTCCAAGATATTTTTTATATCACTGAATATAAAAACCACATTATGCTTCAATACCTAGCTCCAGGATGATTTGTTGAAGATTGGTTCTGCATTAGTAATTTTCTTTTTTCTTTGTCCAGCTCTGCCAAGATTGCAACTCTATTTTTGTTTTGAAAACCTAAAAAAAGAGAGAGTGTTGGGGACGAGAAAGAGAAATAAAATGTTTTAGAGCTGTTTTATAAACCTAGGCCACCTAGAAACCCAGAAAGCAAAATTCTGTTCTCTAACATGATAACGAACCCACTAGTAAGCAGTTTCCCTAGATGGTTACTATCTCCCTACTGCCTATTTTCCAGCAACTTTAATAGGATAATACGCAGATAAATGCAAAGGATAATACTGCCTGAGGACTTTTTTAAGACTTAGTTCTAAAGAATTTTAATCATCAAAGTATGGGTAACTGCATTTGTTTTATAACAAAATCTCTGCAGCCCCAAATGCTACAGGGACCAATCTCTATCCTGCTGAATCTCTGAGAGTGAAGATTTTCTTAGTTCTCAGTTTTAGGCCTCTCTGTGAATGCCTCTTTCATGAGGGGAAAGCATTAGATACACTCAGGTCACAACAGTATTTTTCTCAACTGCTTTCATTCAGAGATGTAATGAAATGCTTTCATTCAGAGACACACAGTCTTTCAAGGAACAAGTCAGAGAATTGCAACTGACTAGAAAGCAATTCTGAGAGAGAAATGGAGCATAACTGACAGGGTACAAACAGATAGGTCCCTTATCAACTTTGAGCTTCAATTTTAACGTAAGATCTAGAGCAGAGGTTCTAAGTCCTGGCCCAGGAGCAGCATCCAACTATGTTTTTAAAATCTGAATTAAATGCCAACATGTAAACACTGTATACAAAATTCTCAGATTACTTGCTTCTCTTGAAACATCTCAAGGTCTGGCACAGGGGTCTGGATGCCTCCATGGCAACAACTATGTAGAACAAAGGAACAGTTGTCCCTTTTAGCTGGGCACTCTCCAGCTTGTTACAGTCCTTATCAGATTTGTTTATAGTTGTAGGCATTTAAGTTTCTGATCCCTAATTTAGAAGAAAACAAATGGAAAGGTTAAAGGATTAGGAAAAAAACTACAGAGGCAAAAAAAGGCCAGGGGACTAGAACCACTGGGTTAGCATCACTGCGCTAGAAGAAAGAATGAATGGGGAAGGAGGGAGCTTTCAAGCAGAGCAGAAGTAAGCACTCCTAAGGGTACTCACATGAGGGATTATAAGCACTGTATATTGATCATAAAGGGGAATTGGGTGGTAGGATGCATATTTCCTCCTCTCCTGGGGAGAGGAGTTAGGTCAGGGACAGCGCAGGACGTACAAGAACAGGAGCATTCACTGAGATCCACACTGAGATCGGGCTGAACCAGAAGCAGCTGAGGCTTGCGGCACTTTCCCCTAAACCTGCCCTTAAATCTAGCAACAGTAAACTGACTCAGGCCAGGCCAGAAATGGGCAAACCTGTCCCTGCCACAGCCATTTTAGGAATTTATCATCTCCATTTTCCTTCTCTGCCCCCTCATGCTTATGCCATCAACCTGTCGTCAAATTCTAGTAATAGCAGACTCCTTTCTGGAACAGATAATTCACACTAACATATTCTGGTACTTCTGAGGAGATGATTTTGCAAGCCTTCCAGGTGATCCTTCATCTATTCTAATCCTAATTCTAATCTTCCTTCCTGCCGACCTCTTACTTAATCTTCCAGGGAAGAAACTCTATAAGGCCTTTACATGCCACATGTCATTACAGGCTCCACCCAACCTCATAGACAGGACTGCCTCAGGAGAAGTCTTCTACCTAAGGAAGGATTTAATACAGAACTCCCAAGAATGTACGATACTTATGCCTGTGAGCGCTAATGCTATGGTAAAGGGTGCCATGTGTAAAAATAATTGAAACTTTGTCGAAATACTGTTAAAGAAACACCATTACCAAAGTAATATAGAATGTCAAGTCCAAACAACCTAATAAGTATGATGTCCTAACATCTTGTAGTTTTTTAAAAAAATAATACCCATAAATTGAAAGAAAAATATTTTATTTCATTTTAAAATAACCACTAATGCAGTGTGTGTACCTGGGCACTGTATAACTTTGCAAACCTGGGAATCAGTTCAGACACTACCATCCTCATTCCCTGTTCCACACAGTACTTGTTTTTTATCAAAGCAATTGCCAAAAACCCACTTCACAAAAATATGACATCGTCGAAAGTAATGTAGCACACTGGTAAGTCACACTTATTAAATTGCCTATATTTCACCATTTTCTACCTACAGAAACAATAATTTCATGATTCACTAACTTTAAAAACAAATCACGTCTTTCTTGGCTTGATCAGTAACAGCCTCCTTTAAAAAAATTTCATGTTTGACAATCGGAGCACAGGTAGCTACAGTGAACTCCCTGTTACCATGGAAATTAAGTGTGAAAATTAGTAACTATAGGCTCTAAATTAATATTAATACACTAGTTTCTTTGTCCATGATCTTTGCCCACTAAGGAGAGCTATGTTATTCTCAATCTATTTTACTACTCATGGTGAGCCTGTTACCCAAATAAATCAGTCAGTATTATATGGATCAGATGGGAAGTACAGAATTTGGGTATTATTGATTTTATATAATAGAAACTTCCCTAAAAGTAATGTAATACAAATTAAGGTACGATAATTATGGAAGGATAAGTATACTGTAATGTGTTATTTAGAGGAATGCAGAAGTGAGTTCTCTGTAAAGTGAAGAATGCTTCCCAGCTTGAGGTTGGCCAGGCAACAACTGGAACATTAAAAAGAGAATAATAATTATAACTAAATGGAACAAACTGAATCCATGATAAACCATGAATTCATAAAAAGATACAAAAAAGAAAGTTAGGGAATTCCCTGGGAGTCCAGTGGTTAGGACTCTGCGCTTTCACTGCCAAGGGGCCGGATTCAATCCCTGGTCGGGGAACTAAGATCTCACAACCCGTGTGGTGCGGCCAAAAAAAAAAAAAAAAAAAGTTAAAGTATATAAAAAGATTGTAAAGAAAGGTAAAATAATAGTCATTATGCTAATAATTAGGTTAGTGTTAACATTTAGATGTTTTGTTTCTCCTATTAAGTTTATGTCTGTTTATAAGGCATAGCTGTTTACTTTTTTGTTTAGTTACAGGAGGAAGGGGTAGATATAGGGAACTGTGGATAAGCCAAACAGTCCCAGAAAAAGCAAGTTATATACCAAGAACAGGAGGGTCAGATCAGAACAGGTCCTCACACACACACACACACCATTTGAAAGGAAACGCAGTGGTAGATGAGCACCCATGGTCACACACAATGACCAAGGAGAAACCCTGAGCTCTAACTGGATGATTAGCGGAATATCCTAAAGAGAGCTAATGGTACAGACCTGATCCCTGATTTCCTGGGAGATGAAACATCCATAATTCCTGGCAGGAATGCTACCAGGAAAGGGCAATTCATAATGACAACAGAACAATGGGTTATAAAATGCTAATCACATTTAAAAAAAAAAAAAGAAGAAGAAGAATATTTCATTCAGGGAGTAACCCCAGGTTGCAAGAAACTAAAAATCTATGAGAAAAGGCATGAGTTAAAAAAAAAAAAAATCTCCTTAACTTGGCAAGTTTAGTTACAGAAGTGACCAAGTGCACACCAATGCAACTTTTAAATCATCTTTAAAGGCATAAGCAAATCTTATGATTTACCTAAGAATTAAATCCATCAACAAACCCTAAACCTTGACTAATCTGAAATTTTGTTTTGTTTTGGTAGTGGTAAGACAACCATAACCCTAGGAAGGTATAAAAAAATTACTAAAATCCTGGGAAAGTACAGAAATAAGAATCTGGGAAGATTATTATAATCCAAGGAAGATTAAAAAAAACAAAGTACTACAGAGAGAGTAAATGAATTAATTAAACCCATGGGTTAGTATTTTAAAATAGGTTTAATTTTAAGTATAGTAAGTTTGTTTGTGTTTTTCGGGGGGACGCTGGCCTCCCACTGTTGCGGCCTCTCCCACTGCGGAGCACAGGCTCCGGACGCACAGGCTCAGCGGCCATGGCCCACGGGCCCAGCCACTCCACGGCACGTGGGATCCTCCCGGACCAGGGCACGAACCCCCATCCCCTGCATCGGCAGGCGGACTCTCAACCACTGTGCCACCAGGGAAGCCCTAAGTATAGTAAGTTTTGCCATCACTATATAAAGTGAAGTATTATAGAAGTCAAATTAATTGTAATTTAAACTGTTATTAAAGAGAATTTAACTAAATAAGCTTGTAATCAATTCTAAATGCTTAAAACATTTTATTTTGGAGCTTAGTTTATAAGTAGGTTTAAAAACTGAGCATTAATTATGAGCAGTGATAAGGATTTTTCTCCATGCACAAAATCCCCTTAGACATTAAAGAACTTGTTAAAATAGTTAAATAAGCGGTCATTAGACAGGGGTAGCTCATAGCCTTCCTTCCCTGGTAAAGGATAATGCCTCTCTCTGTATCTCACTTAATGCCCCACGCTCCCACCCAGAAGCCTGAGTTTTATCCTTATAATACCTCCTTCTTCCTACCCCCATCCAACCAATCACCTAGTCCAATCAATTTTATATCCTTGATGTCTCTAAAATATCTTCCCCTCTCAACTCCTATTCCACAGTCTAACCAGGCAAGGTTATCTCCTGCATAACATTCAAGAACTTAACATCTACATGTAGGCAGCTGAGAGCCACAAAAACTATTTTACAGGGAAAGGGTATGGTCAGGTCTATTAGGCTTTTACTTTCTGAGCTTGTCTTATGCCCTGAAGCCTATGCTTCCCTCTTGAGCGTTCAAAAATAATCTAGTACTAATTTACATGTCAGTTTTGTACAAAACATTTACTGTATTATAGAAATATATAAAAGTCAACAGATAGCAGTTAGGTAATAATAATAGCTTATTCCACATTTGAAACATAAGGCAAAAAACTAGGTAGTCAATTTGGTTATGTGAAGTAGTTAAGTGTAATTTTCTAGAGCAAGATTCTCCCACCTTCAGAGTTTGTAATACAAACTTACTCTAAGGCAACAATATATAAAATTTAACTTTTATTCTAATCACTACATGAATTGTTTTTTTAAACACAAACTGTCTCTCACCATAATTCAACATTTTACTTTTACATTATTTTACATGTATCTTAAAGTTACATGTAACTTTTACATTCTTAAAAGCATGAGAGTGTTAAAATATATTATCTCATGTACAGTAGGAATTACTTAATATTCCTTTATAACTAAACTTTTTCCTAATAAATTTACCTTAGAATAAAGCAGCACACTCCAAAAGTTCCACTTAGAACTATAACTCTATCTCCATTCACAATCATATACATTCTCATTTCCATATTCATTTATAGAAACATTTAACTCCCACACATTTCTGTGTCACTAAAAATATTATGGAGTAACTAGCATTACAGCAAATTGTATTTAAAACCTAACAGCTGACATTCACTTTGCGTGAATAGCTCTATGACACTTAAACAAGGACTAATAGGAATTCCTTTTATTGAAAAAAATCTAAAACTAAAGAATGAAAATTATTGTTTGATTAGTGGATAATCTACTTTCCAATTACAGTTGTTATATTGCTTTCATAACAATTTTTTAAAAGATATTTTAAAATATTCAAATCCTTTCAAAAGATTATCTTACAAGCTATATACTCTTCACAACTATACAGTAAATGAACTATCATCCTAAGACAGCTGTTTAGGGGGAGTTCCCTGGTGGACTAGTGGTTAGGATTCCGGGCTTTCACCACCATGCCCAGGTTCAATCCTTGATCGGGTAACTGAGATCCCACAAGCCGTGTGGCACGGCAAAAAAAAAAAAAAAAAAAAAAAAAAAAAAGACAGCTGTTCAGTATTGGAGGAAAGTCACTGTGGCACTATTAGTTTAACATGTTTTAAGTTATTTATTGATTCAACGTATATTTATTGTGTATCCATGACATACATACAGGCACTAAGGTAGAGTCTAAGGATGCAATGACGAGCCACAACTTGATTTGATGCTAGTTCTCATGGTTCTTAAACATTCCCGTGAAGACAGACAGTATCAAATAATTACACAAATGAATGTATAATTAGAGTCTAAGATGAGTAGTCTGAAATAAAGAAATAACATTCTATAAGTATTAAAAACAATCATTGTAGGAATCAAGGTTTTTGTTGTTTTTTTTTTACATCTTTATTGGAATATAATTGCTTCATACTGTTGTGTTAGTTTCTGCTGTATAACAAAGTGAATCAGCTATATGTATACATATATCCCAATATCCCCTCCCTCCCATCCTCCCTATCCCACCCCGCTAGGTGGTCACAAAGCATCGAGCTGATCTCCCTGTGCTATGCAGCAGCTTCCCACTAGCTATATTTTACATTTGGAAGTGTATATACGTTAATGCTATTCTCTCTCTTCGTCCCAGCCTCCCCTTCCACCCCCATCCTCAAGTCCAATCTCTACATCTGTGTCTTTATTCCTGCCCTGCCACTAGGTTCATCAGTACAATTTTTCTAGATTCCATATATATATGTGTTAGCATATGGTATTTGCTTTTCTCTTTCTGACTTACTTCACTATGTATGACAGACTCAAGGTCCATCCGCCTCACTATAAATAACTCAATTTTGTTCCTTTTTATGGCTGAATAATATTCCACTGTATATATGTGCCACATCTTCTTTATCCATTCATCTGTCAATGGACATTTAGGTTTCTTCCATCTCCCGGCTATTGTGAATAGTGCTGCAATGAACATTGTGGTACATGACTTATTTTGAATTATGGTTTTCTCAGGGTATATGCCCAGTAGTGGAATTCCTGGGTCATATGGTAGTTCTATTTTTAGTTTTTTAAGGAACCTCCACACTGTTCTCCACAGTGGCTGTATCAGTTTACATCCCCACCAACAGGAATCAATGTTGAATCAACTTGACCTAGACTGGGAGTAGGGGGAGCAGTGTCAGAGAAGTCTCCTACAGGAAGTAATGCTAGAGCTGAAATGTTAGATTAATTAGGTTAATTAGGGGTGGGGGACAAAATAACACTTCCCCCTTTAGAAAGATCACTGTAGCTACAAGGTTGAGAATGCACTAGACAAGAGAAAAAGAGACTATTACAGTAGAACAAGCTGGAGATGACAGAAGTTGTTAGTGGCCAGGGAAATGGAGAGAGATGAACAGACCCAAGAGCTTTTTAGGAAGTTAAATCAACAGGACAGTGACAGAATAAATAAGAAGTCAAGAATGAGGAAGAAGGTGTCATGGATGGTTCTGAGGTTTTTGGCTCATAGTTAAATGGTATATTATTCGTACTGCTGCTGTAACAAATTACCACAAACTTAATGGCTTAAAACAATACAAATCTATTATCTTACAGTTCTATAGGTCAGTAGTCTCACTGGGCTAAAATCAAGTGCGGCTTTCCTTTCTGGAGGCTCTAGGAGAGAATCTGTTTCCTTCCCTTTTCCATCTTATAGATATGCCTGAGTTCCCTGGCTTGTGGTCCCCTTTCTCCAACTTAAATGCCAACAACGTTGCATGTCTCTGACCCTTCTGTGGTCATTTCTCTCTGACCACAGCCAGGAAAAAATTCTTTGCTTTTAAAGACCCATGTGGGAGGGGGACCTTCAAGATGGTGGAGGAGTAAGACGTGGAAATCATCTTCCTCCCCACAAATACATCAAAAATACATCTACATGTGGAACAACTGCTACAGAACACCTACTGAACCCTCGCAGAAAAACTCAGACTTCCCAAAAGGCGAGAAACTCCCCATGTACTTGGGTAGGGCAAAAGAAAAAAGAAAAAACAGAGGCAAAATAATAGGGATGGGACCTGCACCTCAGGGAGGGAGCTGTGAAGGAGGAAAAGTTTCCAAACACTAGGAAGCCCCTTCACGGGCAGAAACGGGGGGTGGGCATGAGGGAAGCTTTGGAGCCACGGAGGAGAGCACAGCCACAGGGGTGCGGAGGGCAAAGTGGAGAGATTCCCACACAGAGGATCAGTGCTGAGCAGCACTCACCAGCCCGAGAGGCTTGTCTGCTCACCCGCCAGGGCGGGTGGGGGCTGGGAGCTGAGGCTCCGGCTTCGGAGGTCACATCCCAGGGAAAGGACAGGTTGGCTGCGTGAACACAGCCTGAAGGGGGCTAGTGCGCCACAGCTAGCTGGGAGGGAGTCTGTGAAAACGTCTGGAACTGCCTAAGAGGCAAGAGACCATTGTTTCGGGGTACGCAAGGAGAGGGAGTTCAGAGTGCCGCCTAAACAAGCTCCAGAGACGGGCGCGAGCTGCGGCTATCAGTGTGGACCCCAGAGCCGGGCATGAGACTCTAAGGTTGCTGCGGCAGCCACCAAGAAGCCTGTGTGCGAGCACAGGTCACCATCCCCACCTCCCCTCCTGGGAGCCTGTGCAGCCCACCACTGCCAGGGTCCCGTGATCCAGGGACAACTTCCCCAGGAGAAAACACGGTGGGCCTCAGGCTGGTGCAACATCATGCCGGCCTCTGCCGCCGCAGGCTCGCCCCGCATCCGCACCCCTCCCTCCCTCCAGCCTGAGTGAGCCAGAGCCCCCTAATCAGCTGCTCCTTTAACCCCCTCCTGTATGAGCGAAGAGCAGATGCCAGAGGGTAACCTACACGCAGAGGCAGGTCCAAATCCAAAGCTGAACCCCAGGAGCTGTGCCAACAAAGAAGAGAAAGGGAAATCTCTCCCAGCAGCCTCAGGAGCAGCGGATTAAATCTCCACAATCAATTTGATGTACCCTGCATCTAGGCAAGGAATCATCCCAAAATTCATGCGGTGGACTTTGGGAGCAATTGTAGACTTGGGGTTTGCTTTCTGCATCTAATTTGTTTCTGGTTTTATGTTTATCTTAGTTTAGTATTTACAGCTTATTATCATTGGTAGATTTGTTTATTGATTTGGTTGCTCTCTTTTTTTCTTTTAATATATATATATTTTTTCCTTTTTTTCTTTTTGTGAGTGTGTATGTGTATGCTTCTTTGTGTGATTATGTCTGTATAGGTTTGCTTTTACCATGTGTCCTAGGGCTCTCTCCGTTTTGGGGTTTTTTTAGTATAGTTTTTAGTGCTTGTTATCACTGGTTATTGGTTTGGTGCTCGCTTCTTTTTTTTTTTAATTACTTTTTTATATTTTAAGAATTTTTTTAATTTTTTATTTCAGTAACTTTATTTATTTTATTATCTTTTTTTCTTTCTTTCTTTCTTTTTTCCCTTTTCTTCTGAGCTGTGTGGCTGACAGGGTCTTGTTGCTCTGGCCGGGTGTCAGGCCTGAGCCTCTGAGGTGGGAGAGCCGAGTTCAGGACAGTGGTCCACCAGAGACCTCCTGGCCCCACATAATATCAGTTGGTGAGAGCTCTCCCAGGGATCTCCATCTCAATGCTAAGACCCAGATCCACTCAACAACCAGCAAGCTCTCGTGCTGGACATCCCATGCCAAACAACTAGCAAGACAGGAACACAACCCCACCCATTAGCAGAGAGGCTGCCTAAAATCAGGATAAAGTCATAGACACCCCGAAACACACAACCGGACGTGGTCCTGCCCAACAGAAAGACAAGATCCAGCCTCATCCACCAGAACACAGGCATCAGTCCCCTCCACCAGGAAGCCTACACAACCCACTGAACCAACCTCACCCACTGGGGTCAGACACCAAAAACAATGGGAACTACGAACCTGCATCCTGAGAAAAGGAGACCCCAAACACAGTAAGTTAAGCAAAATGAGAAGACAGGGAAATACACAACAGATGAAGGAGCAAGGTAAAAACCCACCAGACCAAACAAATGAAGAGGAAATAGGCAGTCTACCTGAAAAAGAATTCAGAGTACTGATAGTAAAGATGATCCAAAATCTTGGAAATAGAATGGAGAAAATACAAGAAACGTTTAACAAGGACCTAGAAGAACTAAAGAGCAAACAAACAATGATGAACAACAAAATAAGTGAAATTAAAAATTCTCTACAAGGAATCAACAGCAGAATAACTGAGACAGAAGAACGGATAAGTGACCTGGAAGATAAAGTAGTGGAAATAACTACCACAGAGCAGAATAAACAAAAAAGAATGAAAAGAATTGAGGACAGTCTCAGAGACCTCTGGGACAACATTAAACACACCAACATTCGAATTATAGGGGTCCCAGAAGAAGAAGAGAAAAAGAAAAGGACTGAGAAAATATTGGAAGAGATTATAGTTGAAAACTTCCCTAATATGGGAAAGGAAATAGTCAAGTCCAGGAAGCACAGAGAGTCCCATACAGGATAAATGGAGAAACACACCAAGACACATATTAATCAAACTGTCAAAAATTAAATACAAAGAAAAAATATTAAAAGCAGCAAGGGAAAAGCAACAAATAACATACAAGGGAATCCCCATAAGGTTAACAGCTGATCTTTCAGCAGAAACTCTGCAAGCCAGAAGCGTGTGGCAGGACATATTTAAAGTGATGAAAGGGAAAAACCTACAACCAAGATTACTCTACCAAGCAAGGATCTCATTCAGATTCAACGGAGAAATTAAAACCTTCAAAGACAAGCAAAAGCTAAGAGAATTCAACCCTACCAAACGAGCTTTACAACAAATGCTAAAGGAACTTCTCTAGGCAGGAAACACAAGAGAAGGAAAAAACCTACAATAATAAACCCAAAACAATTAAGAAAATGGTAACAGGAACATACATATCAATAACTACCTTAAATATAAATGGATTAAATGCTCCAACCAAAAGACACAGACTGGCTGATGGATACAAAAACAAGACCCGTATATATGCTGTCTACAAGAGACCCACTTCAGACCTAGGGACACATACAGACTGAAAGTGTGGGGATGGAAAAAGTTATTCCATGCAAATGGAAATCAAAAGAAAGCTGGAGTAGCAATTCTCATATCAGAGAAAATACACTTTAAAATAAAACTATTACAAGAGACACTGAAGGACACTACATAATGATCAAGGGATCAATCCAAGAAGAAGATATAACAATTGTAAATATTTATGCACCCAACATAGGAGCACCTCAATGCATAAGGCAAATGCTAACAGCCATAAAAGGGGAAATCGACAGTAACACAATCATAGTATGGGACTTTAACACCCCACTTTCACCAATGGACAGATCATCCAAAATGAAAATAAATAAGGAAACACAAGTTTCAAATGATACATTAAACAAGATCGACTTAATTGATATTTATAGGACATTCCATCCAAAAACAACAGAATACACTTTCTTCTCAAGTGCTCATGGAACATTCTCCAGGACAGACCATATCTTGGGTCACAAATCAAGCCTTGGTAAATTTAAGAAAATTAAAATTGTATCAAGTATCTTTTCTGACCACAACACTATGGGACTAGATACCAATTACAGGAAAAAAGTTTGTAAAAAATACAAACACATGGAGGTTAAACAATAAACTACTAAATAACCAAGAGATCACTGATGAAATCAAAGAGGAAGTCAAAAAATACCTAGAAACAAATGACAGTGAATACACGATGACCCAAAACCTACTGGATGCAGCAAAAGCAGTTCTAAGAGGGAAGTTTATATCAATACAATCCTACCTCAAGAAACAGGAAATATCTCAAATAAAAAAACCTAACCTTACACCTAAAGCAATTAGAGAAAAAAGAACAAAAAAAAAACCCCCAAAGTTAGCAGAAGGAAAGAAATCATAAAGATCAGATCAGAAATAAATGAAAAAGAAATGAAGGAAAAAATAGCAAAGATCAATAAAACTAAAAGCTGGTTCTTTGAGAAGAGAAACAAAATTAATAAACCATTAACCAGACTCATCAAGAAGAAAAGGGAGAAGACTCAAATCAATAGGATTAGAAATGAAAAAAAGAGAAGTAACAACTGACACTGCAGAAATACAAAGGATCATGAGAGACTACTACGAGCAACTATATGCCATTAAAATGGACAAATTCTTAGAAATGCACAACCTGCCAAGACTGAATCAGGAAGAAATAGAAAATATAAACAGACCAATTTGAAGCACTGAAATTGAAACTGTGATTAAAAATCTTCCAACAGGGACTTCCCCGGTGGCGCAGTGACTGAGAATCCGCCTGGCAATGCAGGATACACGGGTTCGATCCCTGGTCCAGGAAGATCTCACATGCCACGGAACAACTAAGCCCATGCACCACAACTACTGAGCCTGTGCTCTAGAGCCTGCAAGCCGCAACTACTGAGTCCACACACCTAAAGCCCTGCACTGCAATAAGAATCCCACGCACCGCAATGAACTGTAGCCCCCGCTTGCCGCAACTAGAGAAAGCCCACATGCAGCAACGAAGACCCAATTCAGCCAAAAATAATAAATTGAAAAAAAAATATCTTCCAACAAACAAAAGCCCAGGACCGGATGGCTTCAGAGGCGAATTCTATCAAACATTTAGAGAAGAGCTAACACCTATCCTTCTCAAATTCTTCCAAAATACAGCAGAGGGAGGAACACTCCCAAACTCATTCTATAAGGCCACCATCACCCTGATACCAAACCAGCAATGATGTCACAAAATAAGACAACTACAGGCCAATATACTGATAAACACAGATGCAAAAATCCTCAACAAACTACTAGCAAACAGAATCCAACAGCACATTAAAAGGATCATACACAATGATCAAGTGGGATTTATCCCAGGAATGCAAGAATTCTTCAATATATGCAAATCAACCATTGTGATAAACCATATTAACAAATTGAAGGATAAAAACCATATGATCATCTCAATACATGCAGAAAAAGCTTTCAACAAAATTCAAAACCCATTTACAATAAAACCCCTCCAAAACCTCAACATAATAAAGGCCATATATGACAAACCCACAGCCAACATCATTCTCAATGGTGAAAAACTGAAACCATTTCTACTAAGATCAGGAACAAGACAAGGTTGCCCACTCTCACCACTATTATTCAACATAGTTTTGGAAGTTTTAGCCACAGTACTCAGAGAAGAAAAAGAAATAAAAGAAATCCAAATCAGAAAAGAAGAAGTAAAACTGTCACTGTTTGCAGATGACATGATACTATACATAGAGAATCCTAAAGATACTACCAGAAAACTACCAGGACTAATATATATGCTATATATATATATCTGTTTATATATATTTCATCATGAACAGAATGTTGACACAAATATGAATGTTAAAGGTGCTTCTGGGGAAGTCTCAGATGGATATGAGGAATATGTTATTGGAAACTGTAGGAAAAGCAGTCCTTGTTACAAAGTGGCAGGGAACTTGACCAAATTGTGTTCTAGTGTTTTGTGGAAAGTAAAAGCTGTCAGTAATGAACTTGGATATTTGAGGATATTTCTAAGCAAAATGTTGAAGGTGTGACCTGGTTTCTCCTTGCTGCTTATAGTAAAGTGTGAGAGGGAGACAACTGAAAAAGAAATTATTATGCAAAAAGGAACCAGAACTTGAAGACCAAAAATTCTCAGCTTATTCTTATTGCAAAAAATGAGAAAGTGCGTTCAGGAGAGAACACCAAAGACGTGACTGGACAGTCTTTAGTAAAGAGATTATGGGTGTGTGACATGGATCCAATCAACCATCTCAGCAGAAGCACTGTCAGCGTGGACTGAAGAGAACAGAGGTGGGATGAAATGAAGAAAGACTGTCGGACTTCTGGGGTTCTACAAGCAGGAAGTTAGATGTTAGAGATGTCTGGATGCAAACAAGCGTCATCCTTTGAGTACAGGGAGGAATGACTCTGAAGGTGGGTCAGGGGTCAGCAGGGCTGCTACTGCCATCATGGGTCCAGAGAGCACAGGCCCAGGCAGCAGGACTGTTTCCTCATTAGTTCCAGAGGGTTTGGGGACAAAATTCAGGGAGGAGAAGGCAGAGCCACCACCCTTGTTAGACAGAAAATTGAGCCAAATAGGATTTCACTCTCAAGCCTTAAACTCTAATGGAATTTTCCACAGAAGTTTCTTAAAATTAGCCACATATATTAATGTCATACAAATAATTTCAGCACACAAATGTGTACTGTAGAAATGTTGCAGACTGGAGAGTAAAAGATGTGAGTTCTAGTACTGATGTTGATATAATAAACTAAATCTTTGAATAAATTAAAAATCGAATGGAATTTGCCCTGCTAGGTTTTGGACTTGCTTAGGACCTGTCAGCTTTCTTCTTTCCAATTTCTTCCTTTTGGAAGCAGAATGTCTATCCTATACCTGTCCCACTATTGTATTCTGGAAGCAGATAACTTGTTTGGTTTCATAGGTTCACTATTGGAGAGGAATTTTGCCTCAGGATGAATCATACCTCTAGTCTCACTCATATCTGATTTAGATGCTATTTAGATGAAATTTTAGCCTTAGAGTTGATGCTGGAATGGGTTAAGACTTTTATGGCTGTTGGAATGGAGCAAATATATTTCGCATGTGAAGACTTGAATTTTGGAGGCTGAGAGGGTGGAGTGTTATAGGTTAAATTGTATCCTTGCAAAACACATAGGTTGAAGTCCTAAGCCCTAGTACCTCAGAATGTGACTGTATTTGGATACAGAGTTTTTAAAGAGGCAGTTAAGGTTGAATGAGGTCATTGGGAGTGGGCCCTAAGCCAATATGACTTGTGTCCTTATAAGAAGAGGAGATCAGGACATGCACACACAGAGAAAAGAAAGACCATGTGAAGACACAGGGAGAAAAGACACAGGCCATCTACAAGCCAAGGAGCAATCAACTCTGCTGACAACTTGATCTCAGAATTGTGAGAAAATAAATTTCTGTTGTTTAACAACAACAACAAAAAAGACTTACTAATACATGCTACTACACAGATGAACCTCAAAAACATGCTAAGTGAAACCAGACACAAGAGACCATATACCGTAAGAGTCCATTTATATGAAAGGTGTCCAGAAGAGGCAAATTTATAGAGACAAAAAGTACATTAGTGGTTGCCCAGGCCTGTAAGAATGGGAAGTTACTGCAAACAGGCATGAGTTTTCTTTCTGGGTTAATGGAAATGTTATAAAATTAGATATTAGTGAAAGTTACACACTTTACAAAGTTACTAAAGATTCTTGAAGTGTAATCTTAATACAGGTGAATCTTATAGTATGTAAATTATATCTCAATAAAGTTGTTTAAAAAATTTTTTAAATAAAAAACAAAGACTCATGTGATTAAAATGGGCCCACCTGGATAATCCAGGATAATCTTCCCATCTCAAGGTCCTTAACCTTAATCACACAAGCAAAATTCCTTTTGCTATGTAAGGTAACAAAGTCACAGATTCCGGGGATTATGACCTTGGCGTTTTTTGGAGGGATGTGGGGAGAATACTATTCTGCCTACCATACTCCTTAATGATATATAAAATGTATTCATTGGTTAAAACTCAAACTTATTCAGGGGAGACTGCCTGATGTCTAAGTCTTAGCAGAATAAAAAATACAACAACATTTTTAACATGAAGTAATTAGTACCAGTAACTAGTCTTCTAGCTATCTAGTTAATGGAAAACACTTCCTGTAACTTGCAAGATTAAAAAATTATTCAACTCTTAGCCACCTTTGGAGTTTACTGAAAATATAGATCAAGGAAAGGAATAAGCCCTAATGTCTGCTCAGGTGATCTCCTTGTGTTCAAATTCTCTCTCACTGAGACCCCAAGGACTTACCCCTTTAAGCTACTGCCACTTTTTCTATCCACTGAGGTTTCTTGTCTTCAGCACTAGCTAAATAAGATGGTGAAATCTCTTCTGCTTGAATCACCCTTTCCTCCTCGCTCATTTTTCTTTTCCTCTTACAGATAAACTCATAGGCCCATTTCCCTGTAAGGATTTTCTGCTCAATAACAGATGGAGAAGAGATACAAAAATTAAGGTCTTTTGCCCCTAGTCTAGAGCTCCCAATTTTCTTTTAGATACTATAATTAGAATGTTCTAACCCTCCAGCTAACGTGCAGTATGGGAAATCAATGAACAGGAGACTTGGACACAGATTCAATTTGGGTTCTCATCTCAGTATTACCAGTCACTATTTAATATTGGGAAAATTACCTCACTATGCAGGACTGATGGGCATAACAGTGACAACTTTGAGGGTGGTTATATGAAATATAGAAAATAAAAATAAAATACCTAGCACACTGCCTGCCACATGGTAGTTGCTTAATAAAAACTAGCTATTACTGTTATTATTACCTAGTGTTCTCTATCATTTAGATTGTCAACCTCACTAGATTCTTGTCAGCCCCATTCTGACAATTCTCTGTCAGTAAACTGTTTTTCATCACACAGGGTACAATTGATTAGCACAACTTTCTAGATTACACTCACATGACAGGCCTCCCAGGCCAGTCTGAATGGACCTGAGGATCACAAGCTCTCTTCTACTATACAAACAATCTCATGCTAGTTTACGTCATATTCTGCCTCAACTCAGTTTCATTCCTATTTGAACCTGGGCCTACAAATCAATCCTAGCATCAGAAAACTACTGTACACTCTTTGCCTTGGCAATGAAAACTGAGGCAAAAAGAAATCTAGCTTTGAAAAATGAACTCCAAATTGTGTCTTTGTGTCCACTCTCATCTTTAAAAATGTACAGATGCCAGAATTTTAAGATGATTTTTATGCATCATTAGGATAAATTCTTTTTTTTTGTTTTTTTGTGTTTTTTTTTTTGCGGTATGTGGGCCTCTCACTGTTGTGGCCTCTCCCGTTGCGGAGCACAGGCTCCGGACGCGCAGGCTCAGCGGCCATGGCTCATGGGCCCAGCCGCTCCGCGGCATGTGGGATCTTCCCGGACCAGGGCACGAACCCGTGTCCCCTGCATCGGCAGGCGGACTCTCAACCACTGCGCCACCAGGGAAGCCCTAGGATAAATTCTTAATTGAGAGGTAGCATACCTTAGTACAAGCCTGAAGGGTAAATCTGGTTTCCTTCTGGACCATAGGTGGTTTAGGTGAAACTTGTACTTGGGTCTGAGGTCAAGTAAGACACCTCCCAGGAGCTATGTTCCATTCTTACACAGAGCCCTAAAATCACAGCTAAGAGCATCCAAACTGGCCCCAAATCAATAGTTCCCACCACTTGATCTGCAGGGCTTATAGTCATTACTCTAAGCATTTTGAGATAACTATAAAAGAATCAAAAGAATTCACACTTTTTTTTTTTAATTGAGAGCAATCTCTATTTTTTTAATTATTTATCTATTTATGGCTGCATTTGGTCTTTGTTGCTGTGTGCAGGCTTTCTCTAGTTGCATCAAGCGGGGGATTCTCTTGTTGCGAAGCACAGGCTCTAGGTGCACGGGCTTCAGTAGTTGTGGCACAAGGGCTCAGTAGTTGTGGCTCATGGGCTCTAGAGCTCAGGCTCAGTAGTTGTGGTACACGGGCTTGGCTGCTCTGCAGCATGTGGGATCTTCCCCGACCAGGGATTGAACCCATGTCCCCTGCACTGGCGGGCGGATTCTTAACCACTGCGCCACCAGGGAAGTCCCAAGAACTCACATTCTTTACTCAGTTTTTCACCAGGTTTCTCTGTGTATCTGAAATCAGGTTAGACCAATCTCCCAACTGCCAGCACATAATCACAGAATCTTGATATTTACCAATAATGAGAGCCTCTTTACATAGGAATGGTACCTTCGCCAAATTCCAGTTTGACAATCTGCCTCTACATACTAAATTCTCAAAATGTTACTTCTTATCAATCAAATAATTATTATGAACCTACTGAATGTTCCACACTATGATGGATGCTAAGAATATGAGACTTCAGTAACTGTCTGCCAAGAGCTTGTGAAATTTAGCAGTTCATATTACTACTATAGTATGATAGACTGCTAGATCTGTAGGGCCTGTCCCCTACACCAGAGACATTAATAAATTACAACACACAGATGAAGATTTCTTAAGTCATTGTTCTTTCAGTTTCCATTATAAGATAATTATGGAACTTGGCAATCTCCAAAATAAGTAGTTCCAATACACATAAACAGTACAGAAATAATATAGAGAGTAAAATGCAATAGATCCAAATAAATAAGAATTTTAAATTTTCACTGAGAGTCTAGGAATCTACAGAACATGATATGGACTCCCTCTGCTGGTGCCTAATAGCAGCAGCTCCATGACACCAACAATATCACTGACAAAAGAGCAACAAAAGCCAAAGGACTAATCTAAATTCGCTTCTATGTTTTTTTGTTTGTTTGTTTTATAAATTTATTTATTTATTTTTGGCCACGTTGGGTCTTCGTTGCTGTGTGCAGGCTTTCTTTTTAGTTGTAGCAAGTGGGGGCTACTCTTCATTGCGGTGCACAGGCCTCTTATTAAGGTGGCTTCTCTTGTTACGGAGCACGGGCTCTAGGTGTATGGGCTTCAGTAGTTGTGGCACAGGGGCTCAGTAGTTGTGGCACAGGGGCTTAGTTGCTCCACAGCATGTGGGATCTTCCCAGACCAGGGCTTGAACCCATGTCCTCTGCACTGGCAGGCAGATTCTTAACCACTGCGCCACCAGGAAAGTCCTCGCTTCTATTTAGATTAGGGGATGTTTCATAGTGGATCTGACTATGGATCAATCAAAGGTGACAGTAAAAATTATTGTGCTTTATTGCAACTGCTTAAAAAAAAAAAGAGTAACTAGCAAATTGTAAATCTTGCATATTTGTGCTATTAAAACAGAGGGATAAAAATATTTAATTTGTTTTCATTTGGACTGCATTGTGTGATTTTTAGCAGCATATTTTCTCTCCAAAATAGATTTCTCTTAATTTCATTTCGGTTCAAATTAAATTATTTTATTTATTTATTTGTTTGTTTGTTTGTTTTTGCGGTACGTGGGCATCCCACCGCTGTGGCCTCTCCCGTTGCGGAGCACAGGCTCCGGACGCGCAGGCCCAACGGCCACAGCTCACGGGCCCAGCCGCTCCGCGGCACGTGGGATCCTCCCGGACCCGGGCACGAACCCGCGTCCCCTGCATTGGCAGGCGGACTCCCAACCAGTGCGCCACCAGGGAAGCCCCAAATTAAATTATTTTTAATCTGAATCCTTATAACTTGGTGAAAAGAGGAGGTCAAAGACCATAAGGGAATACTGACCTGTGATTAGTCCATAGAGCACACAAATCACACTTGGTTATTTGAGAGAACAGAATTGTATTAGCTGGTTATAGCCAGTAAAGCTATCACCAGAGCTAGCTTTTTACAATACCACACTTCTATAAAACTCATGTAATCTTTAGTCTGTCCTAAATGCAACTAATATACTAAAACAGATTCAGTGGGCTTCCAACTTCCAGTACTAGCAGAATAGTTTGGTTAGAGTAATCCTGCCACAAATATAAATATAAATTCTGGAAAAAATACTAAACATTCATTATTTGAAGGCACTAGAGACTGACCAAAATCGGGCAGAAACTGCAACTGGTGAAATTTGGGAATTGGTGGCCTTTTGCACTCCTCAATCCACGAACAGCTTGCATAGCCTCACCTTACTGGCTTGAGGTATCAGAGGACAGACAGAGTAACCAGAAAATTAGGGGAGAAACTTGAGAGGGAAAGGCAGAAGGAGTAAAGCCTAAAACATGCCTATAAAATCCACCCAAGGTTTTGCTTTCTGCTAAACTACACATACATGGGGGAGACAAATAAAGCACTAAAGCAGCAACTGGAAGCTTTAAAGAATGAGCAGAGATTTCAGCTGCTGCCCAACATAAGGGAGACAAGAGTTTGGAGTATGAGTTGAGCCAAGCCATCTGCTAGAATGAAAATCACATTTCACAGGAATATAACAGAATTCAGAGTCGCTACAATGTATTAGTCATAATATCCAGTATTCAATAACAAATCACTAAATATAGTAAGAAAAAGGAAACTGTGACTCATTCTCAAAAAAAAATGCAGTCAACAGAAACCAACTCAAAGATGATCTAGATGATGCAATTAGCAGTGACACAGGACCAGTATCTAGACTCTTAAAAAAAAATAATAAAAATAACCCAAATTTTTAAAAAATGAGCAAAAGGCTTGAACAAACACTTCACAAAGGAAGATCTGCAATGGCCAACAAGCACATAAAAAAGTGTCCAACATTTGTCATCAGGGACATCCAAGTTAATACTACAATGAGATGTCACTTTACACCCTCTAAAATGGCTAAAATTGAAAAGACCAACAATGCTATATATGGAGCAACCAGAATTCTCACACTTGACTAGAGGGAATGTAAAGTACATTCACTTTAGGAAAAGGTTTGGCAGTTTTCCATAAAGTAAACTGTACACTCAGCTGCTCCATTCCTAGATATTCATCCAAATATCTGCAAAAAGACTTACAAACGAATATTCAAAGCAGCTTTATTCACAATGGCCAAAACTGATACAACCCCAAAGTCTCCAAAAAGGAATGAATAAATAAATTGTGGTAAATTCATACAATGGAATACTAGTCTGCAATAAAAAAGAATGAACTATTGGTACATGGCATAACATGGATGACTCTCACAGACAGTACAGTGCGTGTAAACAACTGGACACAAACACGTTTATATGACGTTTAAAATAAAACAAGACTAAGATTAATCAAAAAATATGATGCATCAAATAAGGAGTTTAGACTTGATATGGAGAGGAAATAGAAGTCTGCTTCAAGTTCTTAAGCAGGAGACAACTTACAAAGTGGAATTTAATGCTTTCTAGAGATTAAATTTTACTTTTGAAACTTATTTTTAAATAAAAACTCCTTATTTGGGATGTATCTAACTTGACTTGCTTTACAGAGCTCTTAACACAGGTGAAACGTGTATGAAAAGTTTTTTGAGCAAACGAAAATAAAGGAGTGGATATTGCCTAGTGACAATATAACTTCTTTAAAAGTGGTTCTAATCTCAAGTAAAAGAGCATGAGAACACAAATGTCCGAGGAGGACTTAAGGTTTACAGTGTGAATAATATTAACAGATTAACACATAGGATTAATAGCTATTAAGGATGTTACATATCTGATGAAACACATCTGATGAAACGTTGGACTTGCTTCAAATATGGGGTTTTACTTGGCTATTCATTTTTAATTCTGGCTCTAGTAACAGCCCTATGCTAAATTTTCTATCAAAATACTTTACTATATGAGGAAAAAGTTCCTAGCATTTACCTTGTCCTGAAGGGTTTGCTGCCATCTTCCTATTTTCTGTTTCAACTATGTTCCGTGGCAAGTGGTCTGCACTTTACAATCACCTGTAAAAAATAATGTGCAGACACATACCTTCATCTCTTCAGAAACATCTGTCTGAAGGGCACACAGACTTAAATCAAACGCCTCAAGTTATTTAATTAGAGCGTGAAGGTTAAATGTTTATTCTTGCAGATGTTGATACCAACATTCACCATTACTGTCTTTAATTACTTCATTAGGTTGTGTTTACCAAATACTACCAAATGTATCAACTAACTCATAGCATCAATACAATCACAGGGCTAGGAAGAAAAATCACTCTTCTGTAGTGCCTCTCGATTCATTTTAAAAACGTACCCAGCAACTACTGTGTATACTGAAAGCTAGAAAGGAAAAAGAGCCGAATATTTATCGCGTACATACTCTGCACCATACAAGATCTGTAAGATGATTGAAATTAATTATTTTATTTATCACCACTTCATAGACAGGGAGATCGTGTCCAAGGTCACAAAGCTACTGCGAAAACTTTGGACTGTTAGATTCCAAACTTCGTGCTTTTGTACTAGGCCCTGGGGGGATCCCAAATGAGCAAGACCTTACTCCCGCCCTCAAGAAACATATAATCCGGTGGAAAAAGAGAGTCTCATTCAAGCAATCGTACTAAAAAAGTTTAACAAACGCGCTCTTTACAAGGAGTAAACAGTGCTCCGGAAGCAGAGATGAACTGATTCTACCGGCGTGACGAGGGATGCCTTCTGGGGTAAGCGGGAAAGTACAAGAGCGAGCAAACAGATGTCGATTTGGAACGAAATAATATTAGGTGTCTCCTGCAGCAAAGCACAGAGCGAGCGAAGCCGGCTTAGGACGGAAGGGACAAGAGGGCCATCTTGTGACGGGGAACGTCAATCAGGGATGTGACAGGGCTGGACCTGCGTCTCAGAAAGGTCCCGGGGCGGGAGGCGCGCGTGGAGGGCAGGCAGGGCGGGGGCTGCGGCTGATACCAAGGAGAGGAGGGGGAGTGAGAAATGCTGGGAGGCAAGGCTGGCGGGGAGGCCACTGCCCTGTAGCAAGGAACGGCAGCAGCGGGTCGGCGCCGGGGCCACACACCTTCATCCCCGGCGCCGCGAGGCGGTCCTACTTACCGCGAGGCTAGAGAGCCCGGGACCGCCTCGCCTTCTGGTCGCGTTCTCCAAGGGCGCGCAACCACTTAAAGACCGGCAAACCAAGCTCAATGCCGCGTTCTACCACCTTCCCGCCCCCGCTGCGCTTCCGCCTCCTGATGACTTACACCCGAGGGACCGGAATTCCCGCCTCCTAACGGCTGCTCCTCACGGCGATTCGTACTTTAACTGCTACCTAATGCATACGCCACTTCCCTTCCAAAGAGTGGCAGCCAGAGAGGCTCCTGGACCCTGCATGCCGCACCATCGGGGGCGGAGCCCGAACGGTGCCGGGCAGAGACCGACTGGGTCCCTAGCACCGCAATTGGCTCTTTCGTCCAGGCCGCTGCGCAGTGACGTATCCTGCCGGCTCGGCTAGGTAGGGGCGGGGCGGAGACCGGCTGCGTCCCTAGCTCTTCAAGTGGCGAAGTCACCGACTCAGCCGGTTCTGCGACGATGTGAATCCACTTCGGTTGCGAGTGAGGCAGAGCTGCGGTTGGGTCCCGGAGAGTGAGCTTTATCAACCATCTCGGGTTGCGCGTCTTAACGTACACAAATCCCAGTGATACTTTTCTTTTATAGTTTAAATAATTATACACTAAACTTGTAGAAATTTTTACTACTGTGCAAGAATCTGTGTTTAAGGAATGGATATGCCACATCTCAGAACACTGTCTCTCCTAGTGGGATCGCCTGAAGGCCTGATTCCAGCACAGTAAAGCTACGTATCTACGTTGAACAGTAACCTTGTATTGATGTGTGTCACGTGTCCTGCGGTCGTTAACCATCTTAACGTCCTTCTTAATAATCGATGTTTGCTCAGTAATAAACGTTTATGATGCACAGTTTTGTTGAGCATGGATCCATGGCAAATAATAACCCTACCGAGCGTTTGTTAAGTGCCTTGTACGTACGAGGTGCTTCCTGTGCACCAGCTCTGGTCCTGTCATTCCCTTAGTTATATATGATTCGTATTTATTTATATACTTATATGTGATTTATTTATATATTTATTTATGATTTATATATCAGACTCAGAAATGTTCAGTTACTTTATGTCTTTAGTTGAATTTCAGCGACTAAAGGCCTGTCAGATGCAAAGGTCCAGGTTCTTCAATCTCACACATTGTCTCTGCTCTGGAGGAAGGAATTCCTCTGAGACCAGCTCAGGGAGCTCAGTAGTCTGCTGACTACTTTAATCTAGATATAAAGTGAGCATTTTGGTAGTTGGCCAGGACAACTTTTCAGTTAAGAGACCTTTCTGAGTTCCGGCCTGACGAAAATGATCACTTGGATATATATGGCTGACAGAACCTTAGGAGAATTTTTTGGTTTTAGGTTGCCTGATGAGACAATACAGAAACTAGGGCATAAGAAAACTCCAGTCTAAGTCCCAAATGGACATCCTGAGCAAGCTTATTTAAGCTGAAAAGAAGAGTTCTACCCCAGAACAACATTTTGTAATTTCCTAGTAAATTCAACCTCCCAGGATTCACAGAACGTTATCAGGAGAAAGATAAATTTAACTTGCTGCTGATTGTTTTATTTGGTGAATGTTAGCTCTTGGACCCCCGTCTCCTCCTTGAGAGATTTTGGGACTTCAGTGTCACAAGAATTTTAACATATTAGTTAATAGTGGGTCAATTTACTTGGGTTCAAATCCCACCCCTGACACTTAATCGTTTGATGCTTCAGTTCTATCATCTGTAAAAAGAAAATAAAAATAAATGAGTGACCACTTCATATCCATTAGATGGCTACTATCGAAAAAAAAAAAAAAACCCAGAAAATAAAATGAGTGTTGGCAGAGAAATTGGAACCTTCGTGCATGTAAAATGATACAGCCACCAGTGGAAAACTGTATAATAGTTACTCAAAAAATTAAGGTTTTGGGGGGTTTATACACAAAAGAACTGAAAGCAGGGCCTCCAAGAGGTATGTAAACATCCGTGTTCATAGCAGAACTATTCACAATAGCTAAGAGGTGAAAGCGACACAAATATCCTTGAACAGATGAATGAATAAGCAAAACGTAGCATATACATACAATGAAATATTATTCACCTTTTAAAAAGAAGGAAATTCTGATATATGCTACAGTATGCATGAACCTTGAGGATATTATGCTAAGTGAAATAAGCCAGTCACAAAAGGACAAATACTGTGTGATTTCACTTATATAAAGTACTTAGTCACAATCATAGAGACAGAAATAGAATGGTGGTTGCCAGGGGCTGGGGGGAAGGGGACAATGAAGAGTTGTTATTTAATGGGAATAGTGTTTCAGTTTTATAAAATGAAAAGAGTTCTGGAGATGAATGGTGATGATGGGGGTAATTATGAAAGATCTGTGTTTTACTGGATATCTTTTTACTTGATAAGTAGATAGAAGCCTACATATCTACTAGGGGAAAGTCCAAGACAAAAGGGATGCATGTGACCATCCTGTGGCGCTGTTAACTGATAAGGAAATGCCAGGTAGCAGTCTGTGAAGTGCTTCCTCCTGAAGCCATTATGATTATTATAGACCTTCAGTATCAAGGTAGAGAGCTGAGAATAGTCCTCAGGTTCCAGTTGGAGCCACCCTAACCCTCTTGTGCTATTTTATGATTAAATATTTATGGGAAATGCATGACGCCAGACAGCCTTTAAAATAAACTGGGTAGGAATTTGAGACAATTAGTGTATGACTTACCTATTGCTTGTAACAAATTATCCCCAAACTTGGCAGTTTAAAACAACAAATATTTATTCTCTTACAGTTTCTGAGGAGCTGGAATCAAGGCAGCATAGAGGGGTAGTTCTGGCAGAGGATCTTTTTTAAGGTTGCAGTCAAGATGCTAGCAGGGGATATAGTCATTCTGAAGGTCAACTGCGTGGAAGGATTAACTTGCAAGCTTACTCATGTGGCTAAGGGTAGGAGGCTTCAATTCCTTACCATGCAGGCCTTCCCATAGGGTTGCTCATGACATGGCAGCTCACAGCCAGAGCAAGTGATATGAGAGTGATCAAGTCAGAAGCAACAGTATCTTTTATAACCTGATCTTGGAAGTGACATACCACTGTTTCTGCCATATACTGCGTGTCACACAGACCAGCCTTGGTACAGTGTGGAAGGGAACTATTACAAGGCTGTGCCTACTAGGAGGTGAGATCATTGGGGACGCCTTTATCCATTCAGGCTGCTACAGCAGAATACAATAGACTTGATGGCTTCTAAACAACACCAATTTATTTCTCACAGTTCTGGAGGCTGGGAAGTCCAAGATCAAGGTGCCAGCTTGGTTGGGCTCTGGTGAAGGCCCACTTCCTCATTCATGGATGGCCGTCTTTTTGCAGCAACCTCACATGGCTGCAGGGGTGAGGGATCTGAGTCTCATTTACAAGGGCATTAATCCCATTTATGAGGACTCCCACCTACATGACCTAATCACCTCACAAATGCCCCACCTCCAAAGGCCATCACATTGGGGATTAGGATTGAGGTAGGTGTGGGAGGGATACAAACGTTCAATCCAAAGCAGGGACCATCCTAGAAGCTGGCCACTACAACTACATTGCTCAAACAAAATGTATTCTTACTTCAGATCCTATAATAGAAAATGAAGTGAACTTAGTCTAGGAGACTGCTAGCTACAAAAAGGGGCAGAATTGCCCACTGGCTAAGAGAGCAGCCTCTAGAACCAGACTCTCTGGGTTCAGATTCTTGCTTTGCCACTTACTGGGTGAACACTTAGATTATTTCTCTGTTCCTCAATTTCCTTATCTGTGGAAAAGGGTAATAAAAGCATCCTCTACCATGATATGTCTGGTTGGACACAAGAGCATTTTCCACCTTATAGGAATACAAGGGAAGCTACCCTTGAAGGAGAAGTGGGTTTCAGTTAAGTCAGGACATAGGTGATTCGATGGTTTGGTTAAGGAGAATTTGCTTACCATGGAATGAAACCTCTAGAAACCTTAGGGGAATCTTTTCATTGAATCTTTGCTGTATGCTAGGACTCTGCATGTATTATCTCAAGACCAACCTTTGAGAAGGATACAATGATCACCTATCAATTTTAAAGATGTGGATACATTGAAACTTGTCCAAGATGCTACCACTTTTTGATTACAATAGTGAACTAAACCACTAGGTGAAGTTGCCCATTGGCGTTTATAACCATGGCCAAGGATAATAATGCGAGGGAGGGGTTCCCTGGTGCAGATTGAGTCCCACTCCCCATGTGGAGTCAGGTCTAGACCATGGTTTGCAAGCCAAGTCTGTGTGTCGCAGATACCAAGGCATTAGGCCACTCTGCTCCTTCATCCATGGGGGAAGGAAAAGAGATGTCTTCTCAGGTGGGGCAAGGAGAGGGGGTCTGCAAGAAGGGATGAGGGTTAGATTAGAAGTGTTTCATTTAACAGATTGATGGACAACCTGGAAGAAATGGACAAATTCTTAGAAATGCACAACCTGCCAAGACTGAACCAGGAAGAAATAGAAAATATGAACAGAACAATCACAAGCACTGAAATTGAAACTGTGATTAAAAATCTTCCAACAAACAAAAGCCCAGGACCAGATGGCTTCACAGGTGAATTCTACCAAACATTTAGAGAAGAGCTAACACCTATCCTTCTCAAACTCTTCCAAAATATAGCAGAGGGAGGAACACTCCCAAACTCATTCTACGAGGCCACCATCACCCTGATACCAAAGCCCGACAAGGATGTCACAAAGAAAGAAAACTACAGGCCAATATCACTGATGAACATAGATGCAAAAATCCTCAACAAATACTAGCAAACAGAATCCAACAGCACATTAAAAGGATCATACACCAGGATCAATTGGGGTTTATTCCAGGAATGCAAGGATTCTTCAATATACGCAAATCAATCAACGTGATACACCATATTAACAAATTGAAGGAGAAAAACCATATGATCATCTCAATAGATGCAGAGAAAGCTTTTGACAAAATTCAACACCCATTTATGACAAAAACCCTGCAGAAAGTAGGCATAGAGAGAACTTTCCTCAACATAATAAAGGCCATATATGACAAACCCACAGCCAACATCATCCTCAATGGTGAAAAACTGAAAGCATTTCCACTAAGATCAGGAAAAAGACAAGGTTGCCCACTCTCACCACTCTTATTCAACATAGTTTTGGAAGTTTTAGCCACAGCAATCAGAGAAGAAAAGGAAATAAAAGGAATCCAAATCGGAAAAGAAGAAGTAAAGCTGTCACTGTTTGCAGATGACATGATCCTATACATAGAGAATCCTAAAGATGCTACCAGAAAACTACTAGAGCTAATCAATGAATTTGGTAAAGTAGCAGGATACAAAATTAATGCACAGATATCTCTGGCATTCTTATACACTAATGATGAAAAATCTGAAAGTGAAATCAAGAAAACCCTCCCATTTACCATTGCAACAAAAAGAATAAAATATCTAGGAATAAACCTACCTAGGGAGACAAAAGACCTGTATGCAGAAAATTATAAGACACTGATGAAAGAAATTAAAGATGATAAAAATACATGGAGAGATATACCATGTTCTTGGATTGGAAGAATCAACATTGTGAAAATGAATCTACTACACAAAGCAATCTACAAATTCAATGCAATCCCTATGAAACTACCACTGGCATTTTTCACAGAACTAGAACAAAAAATTTCACAATTTGTATGGAAACACAAAAGACCCCGAATAGCCAAAGCAACCTTGAGAAAGAAAAACGGAGCTGGCGGAATCAGGCTCCCTGACTTCAGACTATATTACAAAGCTACAGTAATCAAGATATTATGGTACTGGCACAAACGCAGAAATATAGATCAATGGAACAGGATAGAAAGCCCAGAGATAAACCCATGCACATATAGTCACCTTATCTTTGATAAAGGAGGCAGGAATGTACAGTGGAGAAAGAACAGCCTCTTCAATAAGTGGTGCTGGGAAAACTGGACAGGTACATGTAAAAGTATGAGATTAGATCACTCCCTAACACCATACACAAAAATAAGCTCAAAATGGATTAAAGACCTAAATGTAAGGCCAGAAACTATCAAACTCTTAGAGGAAAACATAGGCAGAACACTCTATGACATAAATCACAGCAGGATCCTTTTTGACTCACCTCCCAGAGAAATGGAAATAAAAATAAACAAATGGGACCTAATGAAACTTCAAAGCTTTTGCACAGCAAAGGAAACCATAAACAAGACCAAAAGACAACCCTCAGCATGGGAGAAAATATTTGCAAATGAAGCAACTGACAAAGGATTAATCTCCAAAATTTACAAGCAGCTCATGCAGCTCAATAACAAAAAAACAAACAATGCAATCCAAAAATGGGCGGAAGACCTAAATAGACATTTCTCCAAAGAAGATATACAGACTGCCAACAAACACATGAAAGATGCTCAACATCCTTAATCATCAGAGAAATGCAAATCAAAACTACAATGAGATATCATCTCACACCAGTCAGAATGGCCATCATCAGAAAATCTAGAAACAATAAATGCTGGAGAGGATGTGGAGAAAATGGAACACTCTTGCACTGCTGGTGGGAATGTGAATTGGTACAGCCACTATGGAGAACAGTATGGAGGTTCCTTAAAAAACTACAAATAGAACTACCATATGACCCAGCAATCCCACTACTGGGCATATACCCTGAGAAAACCATAATTGAAAAAGAGTCATGTACCAAAATGTTCATTGCAGCTCTATTTACGATAGCCGGGAGATGGAAACAACCTAGATGTCCATCATCGGATGAACAACCTAGATGTCCATCATCGGATAAAGAAGATGTGGCACATATATACAATGGAATATTACTCAGCCATAAAAAGAAACGAAATTGAGCTATTTGTAATGAGGTGGATGGACCTAGACTCTAGCATTACCCAGTCAGACTGCCTGGGTTGGAAGTCCTGCTGTGCCACATACTGCCATGTAACCTTAGGTGTGTCACTGAGTATTCTAGTTGCCATTTTAAAACCTCACTCCTTTTTACTTTACTCTTGAATTGTGTTTATTTTATTAGACGTTTTGAAATGCTTTCTTAAACAAGACACGTTATAAATAAGAAGGGGGAAACTAACTTTTTATATTTATTTTATATCTGGTCACCTTCATGAGTTTTTATCTTGTTTTAGACTTCTAATAGTTTCTAATAGAGGGACAGTTACTGAACGCCTAGACTCTGGGATAAGACAGATCTGGGTACAAGTCCTGTCCCTGTCACTTATATCTGTGACCTTGGACAAGTCACTTCAGCTCCCTGAAACAGTTTTCTCAGCTCTTACTTTCCTTATGTGAGTATCATGAGGATTAAGTATAATAGATAGTGCATCATATTGTGAAATTTATATAGTAAGTTCCCTAAAATTGAGCTATTTGTAATGAGGTGGATAGACCTAGAGTCTGTCATACAGAGTGAAGTAAGTCAGAAAGAGAAAGACAAATACCGTATGCTAACACATATATATGGAATGTAAGAAAAAAAAAAGTCATGAAGAATCCAGGGGTAAGACAGGAATAAAGACACAGACCTACTAGAGAATGGACTTGATGATATGGGGAGGGGTAAGGGTAAGCTGTGACAAAGCGAGAGAGTGGCATGGACATATATACACTACCAAACGTAGACTAGATCGCTAGTGGGAAGCAGCCGCATAGCACAGGGAGATAAGCTCGGTGCTTTGTGACCACCTAGAGGGGTGGGATAGGGAGGGTGGGAGGGAGGGAGATGCAAGAGGGAAGAGATATGGGAACATATGTATACATATAACTGATTCACTTTGTTATAAAGCAGAAACTAGCACACCATTGTAAAGCAATTATACTCCAATAAAGATGTAAAAAAAAATTGAATCAACAGAGAAAAAAAAAGTAACTTTTATTTTGCCACTGGTTTGTGCCTTTAATTAAATAGATTGAACCCTACTGTTTTTGGTGGGGTATGAAGAGGACTCACTGCACTGCATTAAACCCCTCAGGAGGCCTGGCAGCCTGAGTACCATGTAATGCTTCATGTTAGGTCCTTCTCATTTGGTCACCTCTAAGGGGCCAACTTCCTACTACATGCCAGTATCCTCAAAGTACCAAGAAGAGTGCCAAGCAGGTACACCTGCTGATTGATTTTTAACCCTAATGAAAGCTGAAATGTGATCTTTTATTCATTTATTCAATAGATATTTAATGGAAATACAAACTGAATGATTTGTCCTTGTCTATAGGATGCTTTTAAGTGTGCAGGCCAGAATCTCACTTTTGTTTTTTCACTGCTTTAAAAGCTGATCTAATCCTTTAGTCAAATGATGCTTTGTGGGCTCTCACTGTGTGCCGCTAATACGCTCTTCAGCAGTACTGTTCCATTAAAGTTCAAGGTGTTTGTTCTTCTTAAACTACTGCACTAACACTGTTACTACTCCCCAGGTTCAGTGCCATCTCTAAATTTAACATATTTGTTGAAAGACTCTTATTTGAGATCATTAATGATAAAATGCCAGCCCTATGCTTCTCCAAATCCCCTAGCATTCTTCCAGTTCCTGTAAAATTAATTAGTACCTTTAATTTACTACCCTTGGGCCAATTTTATTCAACTGTGACTTTAGGAAGGGATTGCATTCCTATTGTAACTGGAGACAAAGGCATTTGTGGTCAAGACCTAATCCTGAACCCTGGAATCTGTAAATGTTACCTCATATGGGAAGAGGGTCTTTGCAGATGTGATTAAGGATCTTGAGGTAGGGAGATTATCCTGGATTATCCAGGGGAGCCCTGGATAATCACAAATGTCCTTATAAGAGAGAGGAAGAGGGAGGTTTGACATAGGCAGAAGAGAAGATGGTGTGATTAGAGGCAGAGACTGGAGTGATGCAGCCGCAAACCGAGGAATGCTGGCCGCTCCCAGGAGCTGGAAGAAGCAAGAACATTCTCCCCTCCTTAATTTCAGCACAAACTGATTTTGGACTTCTGGTCTCCAAAACTGTGAGAGGATAAATTTCTGTTGTTTAAAGGTACCAAGTCTGTGGTCATTTGTTACAGCTGCCACAGGAAACTAATATTGAATCCATGACATTTCACAGCTCACTCAGAGCATGTGTGAGAGTACCTGAGAAACAAATGCTGGAAAGACTTTTGTCTGGGTTGCATTTTAATGAAATAGTTCAGACTTACAAAAATCTATAACTAATAATATAATAGACACTGTGAAACTTACTACCTGGCCTAAAAAGCAAAACATTTCAAGTACATTTGAGTTCTCCCAGGCACCCTTCCCCCACCGTGTTCCTCTCGTTCCACCTCAGAGGTAAGCTACTTTCCTGAATTTAGTTGTCATTGCTCCAGTACATATCTTTAAACTTTTGCTACATTGTATCCCTAAGATATATTAAGTTGTTTTAAAATTTTATAAAAATGTTGATATTCTATCTATCTGGTATATATATTCTTTTGCAATTTGCTTTTTTGTTAACTATCTGAGCTATTTCCTTGAGTGCTTTCTACATGTAAAGTACCATATTGGGCAATGTGGATGATACTAGACAAATCAGACAGGAAGATTTTGCACAAACATTATCCTGTTAAAAGAGCTACAAATGTAATGTCTTACAGTATTTTCCCATTGCTTTTTTTGTTTGTTTGTTTTGCGGTACGCGGACCTCTTACTGCCGCGGCCTCTCCCGTTGCGGAGCAACAGGCTCCGGATGCGCAGGCTCAGCGGTCATGGCTCACGGGCCCAGCCGCTCCGCGGCATGTGGGATCCTCCCGGACCGGGGCACGAACCCGTGTCCCTTGCATCGGCAGGCGGACTCTCAACCACTGCGCCACCAGGGAAGCGCTTCCCATTGTTTTAAAGGAAGGTTCCTACCCGGTAATGTCAACCCCAAAAGCGCAGAAGGCAGCAAATAAGAAAAGAGTGTATTTGGGGTCTTAAGAATTGCAATTCTGGAGACACAGATTTGGGTAAAACCAAAAGAGTGTTCTGGGGAAAGTGTTCAGGGACTTATAAACGCAAAAGCCATGAGGCTCTACTCTGATAGAAGAAAGGAAATATTAGTCCTTAAGGGATGGCTGTCGCAAGTTGCTTTCGGGTAAGGTTGCAGTAAATATCTTGAGTTTCTGAACATTGGGCAGATGTTCTGGATGTCTGTATTAAGACAATAAGTGGTCAAAAGGCCAGATTCCTTCTGGGCTGAGATGTGCATACGTCACATTTCCTCAGGGGCCTTCCAGCTGCATTTTTTAAATTTATTTATTTATTTATTTATTTATTTATTTTTAGGCTGAACCACGCGACTTGCGGGATTTTAGTTCCCCGACCAGGGATCAAACCTGGGCTCCGGGTAGTGGAAGTGTGGAGTCCTAACCACTGGACAGCCAAGGAATTCCCCTGGCAGCATTTTAGAGAAGTCTCTTAGCAATACTGACTCCATTTTGATTTTTCTTTCACAGTATCTACCATCTAATACCTAAATATGTGACTATAGCTTTGAATTAATAACATGCCTGTCTCTCTTGTTACACTGTGGTTTATTTTAAGCATATGATTCTCCCAGGGCATTTTGAAACCATTGTTTTATTATTTTGAGAAATCTTTTAATTGGCAACAATAGGAATGATCGTTTTCTATATTTAACTCCTAACACCTGTAAATCAACACAAGTCCTACTTACCTTTACAAGATTTTCAAGGTAAATATGATAGTTCTCAAAATTAAGAATTGTTTACAACTTAATCACTCAAAAAAACACAAAACTAATACATACAAATCAATGTTAAATTTTATGTGACACTGATGTTTTGGCAAACTTGGTCACTATTCACAGTGTGAAGAGGATGCCCTTAGCAACAGCATGCATTTCTTTGACTTTGCTTGCCTCTCCCACCAGTTTTCTCTACTCAAAATTGTAAACTTTCACCTGCATGGCACTGTGTGAAGTCATTTTGCTTTCATTCGGCCCAGTACTACCCTTAGGCTCAAGCAAAAGGGGCTGCTTCCCCCACATATTAGAGGGTCTTGCATAAAACACATGTACACACACACACACACACACACACACACACACACACACACACACACACACACATACTTGTTAAGGAACAGATGAGAACCTCTGTCACTTGGCACTGGCCCAGCATAACCTAGAACCTTGAATAACTGCTCCTAACACTACTCAGGCCCGATGGAAACACTTCATACCTCTTGCCCTCTGCTCTTAAAGCAAAAGGCAGCTGGGTTGGAATGCTGTAAAAGTTTTGGGGTTATGCACCCACTGAGGTCTGGGTTGGGTAGAAGCCCAGTCTTCCTCCTGTGTGTCTCCTTTACACTACTATCACACAGCCCTCTGACACCAGAGGTGGAGGATAGTTCCACACAATTCTGAGGCACCAGCTAAGCGTCCTACAATCTAACTCAATTCTGACACCATCCACCTGGAGGTAGCGTTAAATCCTACAGGGTGAGGGCTAAGGCCCCTGAGACTGCCCACCCCCACTTCACATGTCAACCGCAGGCAGTAGATCCTCAGGTTACCCACAACTTCTATCTGACTTGGCGACAAATTGGAAGTTCCCATGACCTCCTTTCCACTTGGATTCGATTATACGTTAGAACGACTCACGGAACTCAGGGAAACATCTATGTTTAGCAGTTCATTAAAGGGTATGATAAACGATACAGATGAACAGCCAGATGAAGACACACATGAGGTGAGATCTGAGAGGGCCCCAAGTGCAGGAGCTTCTGTCACTGTGGAGTTGGGGTGTGTCACTGTCCTGGTATGTGGAGGTTCACCAACCTGGAAGTTCTCCAAACCCCATACTTTGGGATTTTTGTGAGACTTTATCATGTAGACAGGATGGATCATGAACTCCATTTCCAGCCCCTTTCCCCTCTCTGGAGACTGGGGAATGGGGCTGAAAATTCCAAGCTTTTGATCATGACTTGGTCTTACTGGTGGTGATTAGCTGCCATCCAGGAGCCCACCCAGAATCGCCTCATTAGAACAAAAAGTACTCCTGCTACCCAGGAAGTTCCAGTGGATTTAGGAACCCTGTTTCAAAAGCCAGGGTCAAAGGCCAACTATTAGAACAGAAGAGGTTCCTAATGTTCTTTTTTCTTTCTTTTAAATATTTATTTATTTGGTTGCACTGGGTCTTAGTTGCAGCAGGCGGGCTCCTTAGTTGTGGCATGTGAACTTAGTTGCGACATGCGTGTGGGATCTAGTTCCCTGACCAGAGATCGAAGCTGGGCCCCCTGCATTGGGAGCATGGAGTCTTAGCCACTGCGCCACCAGGGAAGTCCCCTAATGTTCTTAACACTTAGGAATTCATGACAGTTTCAGGGGCTCTGTGCCAGGAATGAGGTGGGGAATGGAAGGCAGAAACCAACATATATTTTTCCTATTTTCTCACCAGGTCAAAAATGGACACTGCTTTTTAGTGCAAGGAAGAGTTGAGCAGCAGAAGTACTTAGGTAAGAGAAAAAACTAATTATTCTAAATGCGTCCTCTCAGATCAGATGAATTCAATAAATTCTTGAACAACCAACAATTTTCCTCTTTAGTGCTGAAAGCCCATTTTCTTGCTTTTCTTCTTATTAACATTTGTGATCCTGGAGTTGCTCATGTATTAGTACATTTGGACTGGTGACTGAGGAACATTTCTGCAATATTAAACAATTGATTTTCCTTTCATTTGTATATATGTCCGTTTATATGTACCATGAGTGAAGCATAATACTGATTCTTTACTGTATGACTCTAGATATTGCTTTAAGAGATGGTAAAAATTGCAATATAAGTGATAATTTATGATGAAATTAAAATATATTCTAACATTCTATGATAATTTATCATATGTATCCCTATTTCAGTGTTTTAATATGATATATAAAATTTGTGATTTATTTCTGAATCTAAATATTACTTTAAGAATTTAATTGGCAATTTCAGTTGTTGTTTACTTACCAAAGAACTTTTTTTTTTTTTTTTTGTGGTACACGGGCCTCTCACTGTCGTGGCCTCTCCCGTTGCGGAGCACAGGCTCCGGACGCGCAGGCTCAGCGGCTATGGCTCACGGACGGGCCCAGCTGCTCCACGGCATGTGGGATCTTCCCGGACCGGGGCACGAACCTGTGTCCCCTGCATCGGCAGGCGGACTCTCAACCACTGCGCCACCAGGGAAGCCCCCAAAGAACATATTTTCTCTAAATTAAAAGTAATAAAAAACTATCTAAGAAGTACAATAACTTAAGAAACTTTGTCCAATTTGACATTACTGTTGTTTAATTAATCAAGGAAGCCATTAGACTGAGGTGGCTCTAATTCTGTGACAAACCCAAATCTAAGCCTGTAAATTACTCAAGGTTATGAAATTGAACAACCAGTCACTAACAGCCAAGTAGGCTTTATCCTACAGACAATCCATCATTTCTTTACTTTACTTCCACCCTTTCTCTACAAAAGTCTCTCCCCAGCTCCTGTCCGTGGAGCGCTCCTAACCACTTCTGGTTTGTCACTGCCTCCTTCAAATTGATTTTTCCTCAAATAAGCTCTTACAATTTTTAATATGCCTTAGTTTATCTTTGAACACACCATTTATGTGAACAATCTTATAATGTAAATAATTATTTTGCTGCTATCAAGGCAAGAAAAATAAATTTTATGAACTGTTTATGTGTCAATATTTATTTTATCACTCATACCAAATATCAACAGACCACCCAGACATGAAAAATAAAGTTAGTTGTCTTTGATATTTAGCCAGCTTTCAGTCATTTCAAAGCCATAGCTTTACACATATTTGCTAGCTGGATGTATAACTTTTAAATATTTAGACATATGGAATGTAAGCCCGCATCTGTACTCTGGTTCAGGCCCTACAGATGCTCAGATGGGCCTGACTGGGCACAGGTTTCCATGTATTAAGACTGTTGCTATTCATTTGTCATTAACGTAAGGAAATTGATGTTGAAATATTTGGTAGTTTCTTGAGCTTAAACAAATGTAAATATAGGGAACTGATATCTATTTCATTAGTCAATTAGATGGTGGTCATCCAGACAACTCAGAATATGCTATGTTATGTTTTCTATTCAGAATGTATTCAGAATATTAAAAAAACTTAAGATCATCATCAAAATGAAGATGCTGGGAACATATAAGTTCCAGTAAAAATACACATTATGTATACAGTTATTAGCAAAGGGACACATAATTCTGAAGTGTAAAAAAAAAATTCTAATAAGAAGTAATATTGAAATTTTTTCTAAAATTATAAATGCTTCTGTAGTGTGCCTCAAAATATATGACATGAATTCAACTTTGCTTGTTAACACGTGTCTCAAGACACATCTGACAAAAGTGAAGCTAGGACAAAAAGGAGTGGGGGGAGCATAGCTGTAAGGTAGACGTCTAGGATTGTGCCTGAAAAATGTCTTTGTTGCTGTTGTGTAGCATGTAAATATAATTTGAAATAGAAAGTGATACGTGATAAAGTCTTTTTTTTTTTTAAGTGCTAAGGCCTGTTAATTGGGGTATAATGGAGGGTTTTTTTTTTAATGTTTATTTATTTATTTGGTTGCACCAGGTCTTAGTTGCAGCACGTGGGCTCCTTAGTTTCGGCTCACAGGCTCTAGTTTCCTGACCAGATATTGAACCCGGGCCCCCTGCACTGGGAGTGCAGAGTCTTTAACCACTGCGCCACCAGGGAAGTCCCATAATGGAGATTTCTTAAAATTCTTCTTGTAATTGTATCGCTTTAGGAGTGGAGAAAGGTAAGCAGAACATTGGCTTATAACAGAATGTTGCTTAGTCTTGGAAAAGAAGTAGGAAACATTGTAAATATATTTAACTCAGATGTTTCATATGTTTTGATTTAAAATTTTTCCTTATTAGAATTTTTAAATTACAAAAGAAATAAATGCTCACTGTAATGTGTGAAAGGAAACAAACGAAGTTGTAGAAAGATAATGTTAATCTGGCCTGCCCTTGCCCTGCTGTCCCATCACCCGAAGATATAAACCTAAATAGTCCGGTTCATATACTGTCATGCATTTTCCTACTCTCATATAAACATATACACATACACATTTACACATATATATGTTCATATGTAGTGATCCCACTATACATATTACTTTACCACTTGCCTTTTTTATTTTTAAAATTTATTTTATTGAAGTATAGTTGATTTACAATGTTGTGTTAATTTCTGATGTATACAACTTGCCTTTTTAAATTTAATGTATCATAGACCTCCCAACATATAGAGCTCTAATTCATTTGTTATTGCTGCATAATATAGTGTGGATGTACTATAATTTGTTTTTTTTTTTTTTTTTTTTTTTTGCGGTATGTGGGCCTCTCACTGTTGTGGCCTCTCCCATTGAGGAACACAGGCTCCGGAAGTGCAGGCTCAGCGGCCATGGCTCACGGGCCCAGCCGCTCCGCGGCATGTGGGATCCTCCCGGACCGGGGCATGAACCCGTGTCCCCTGCATCGGCAGGTGGACTCTCAACCACTGCGCCACCAGGTAAGCCTGACCCCCACTTCTTGACTAGATTTCAGGACAAAATTACTGTACCTAACGAGAGAGAAGTTTCTCTTTCAACAGACTTGGGGGAGGTAAACCCTCGAGGGCCAGGCCCAAAGGGCAGAAGAAAGGAGGAGGAGCATCCATACAAGGCAGGGTCCCAATCAGGCCACAGGTGGTTGCTGCGGGGCACATCATGCCTGCTCACGGGGTGCTTTTGATACCTGCCTTGACCACAGGGCTTTCTCTTTCAAATAAAGCGTTGAAAATGGGATCCTAAAAGCAATGGTCAAAAAGGAGCCAAACTTCCCTTAGCAACAGGCTTCCAAAGACTACAGTATGAGAGGAGGGGGTGCCAGGGGAGGAGTAAGAACAGCGAAGAAACCTGGCAAAGAGCACCTGGACCAGGTGATCAAAGTTAACATCATCAGTGACAAGTCATGTTGATACTATGTAGCCTTGATACGATATGATGAGAAGGGCGCTTTACCTCTGTGATCTTCCTCCCCCCAACCCATAACCCCAGTGTGACCATGAGAAAAATACCAGACAAACCCAAATGAAGGGCATTCTATAAAATGCCCGATCAATAATTTTCAAACCTTTCAAGGTCATTATATATAAGGAAAGTCTGAGAAAGTGCCACAAAATAGTGGAGGCTGAGAGATATGACTATAAAATGTATTGTGGGTATTCTGGATGGGATTCTGTAACAGAAAAAGAACACCAGGAGAAAACTAGTGGAATACGATAAAGCATACAGTTAATAGTAATGTACCAATGTTGAACTCCTTAGTTGTGACAAATGTACCATAATGATATAAGATGTTAACAAAAGGAGGTATGTGAGAATTCTCTGTACTATGTTTGCAACTTTTCCATAAATCTAAAAAGTATTCTAAACTAAAAAGTTTAAATTAAAGTGGAGGGGGAAATATTTTTGCTAGCCACATCCTTCCTGAGGGAGTATATCTAAGGCCAAGAAAGCATCCCGCCTTCAGCAACAGGGTTGGTATCTCTAGTGCTTAATTTGAACAAATTATGTGCGTGGGTCAGAAAGGAATATTTCAGAAGTCATTTCCCTGTCCAAATCCCCACAGTCAGCTGAGAGAAGCCTTCTAGAACAGTCGATTCTGGATGTCCTGGCCACACTCCATGCATCCCTTCCCAGAAAGTGCATGGTTTGCAGTGACAACAGCCCCCCCCCGAACCCTAACCCCCAAGATGCTGTTCAGGATCATTTTTAAGAGAGTAGTGACATGATTTAGTTTCTGGTGTCCCCTTAAGTTTCCTGATCCCTGGCCATGTACCCAGGTACCAACACTCCAGGGGGTTCTGGGCAGTAGTGTTGCTGATGGATGGACTGAAGTCAGCAAAGCAGACCTTAATTCTGAGGCTGTGCTGAAATCCAGCAGTCAAGGTGAGGCTAGAACTCTGCTCTCATTTGTGTTAAATTACTTTACTTGGGACTTCCCTGGTGGCGCAGTGGTTGAGAATCTGCCTGCCAATGCAGGGGACACGGGTTCGAGCCCTGGTCTGGGAGGATCCCACATGCCGCGCCGCAACTAGGCCCACGAGCCACAACTACTGAGCCTGCGCGTCTGGAGCCTGTGCTCCGCAACGAGAGGCCGCGACAGTGAGAGGCCCATGCACAGCGATGAAGAGTGGCCCCCGCTCACCTCAACTAGAGAAAGCCCTCACACAGAAACAATGACCCAACACAGCCAAAAATAAATAAATACAATTTTTTAAAAAAATTACTTATGTCATCAATAACCTCCAAAGATCCTATCCTGAGTGACTAAAAGTGTGGCTTTTCCTAGAGAGCACTTAGGTCTGCCTTGATAACAAGAAGCTGTTGAATGAGTTAATTTGGAAGACTTGACAAGGCTGTGAACGTGGAGGAGCCAAGATAGCCCATCTGCACTAGAAACTGGGAGCTGAACAAACCCCATTCTACTGTAGGACAGGGTGGTTTAAGAAGTCTCACAGAGGGCTTCCCTGGTGGCCCAGTGGTTGAGAGTCCACCTGCCGATGCAGGGGACACGGGTTCGTGCCCCGGTCCGGGAAGATCCCACATGCCGCCAAGCGGCTGGGCCGGTGAGCCATGGCCGCTGAGCCTGCACGTCCAGAGCCTGTGCTCCGCAACAGGAGAGGGCACAACAGTGAGAGGCCCGCGTACTGCAAAAAAAAAAAAAAGTCTCACAGATGACTGGGTTTGATTTTGGAGAAAATGAATATTCCTACAGATAAGACTTCTAGAAGCGTCCATGTATGGGCCCCAGCTCAAAGTCTGCTATTCCTGCAAGCCGAGAGAATCAGATTAATGGCTGTGTGGTGAGTGCCGCTTCAGGCATCTCCCGTTTTCTTCATGCGTGTGGGAACGGTGTTCTGCCAGCCACATCGCAGGAAGACCCGAGCTGCTGTGCCAATCACAGAATCCCGAAACGCCAGCACAATGAAGGGCCTTATCTAGCTGGGGTGGGCAGAAGCCCTGTCTTTAGCAAGTCACCTCACCTGCACCTATAATCTGGGTACTGAGTAGAACTTTCTTGCTGTGCCCCCAGCACCATCTTGCTACCCTGCCCACCAGTTATACAGAAAGACAAGGCCTTGTGCCCGTGTGGTCTCACTACCTCTGTATAGTGAGGATGAGTCTGTGGGCCTGCATGATCATGTATCACCCCATTTACAAAGCACAGGAGGGGCTGGGCAGAGCAGGGCTGCCCGGAGCTACCACAGTGGCAAGGATCTGGGAAGAGCTGGTGGAATTCAGAGGCCTTGGGAAGGCTCAGGAACTCTGCTCCTCTTTGGTTTTAGAGTTTTCCAGCATCTTTAGAGAGTAATGTTTCTCCACCCTTTTCTTCTTCTTTCCCAATATTACTGCTCCTCCGTGGGAAAGGTTAATTAGGTTTAAATTTTCCCTAACAAGAAAAATTAAATACTAACGAATCAGATTTTGTTGGGTGGGGCTGAACTTTTCAGACAGCCACTGTAATATCTAAGACCTTTTTGCTCCCCTCACCTCCACCCCAAGTACCAGTTTTCACCTTGCCCCTTCTGAGAATGCACATTATTGAAGGATGCTGCCACTGCTGGGAACATTGCTTCCCACAAAGGGGCACTCTCTTCTTAGACTTTCTTTTGCCTGCTTGTATTCCTCATCTTCTGAATCCCTATGGATGAGTTCAGCTGCATGTTAACAGAGATCCCCATTAAAGTGCCTGAGACCATAGGGATGTGGTTTATTTGTGTGTTTTTTTTTTTTTTTGCGGTATGCGGGCCTCTCCCGTTGTGGAGCACAGGCTCCGGACGCGCAGGCTCAGCGGCCATGGCTCACGGGCCCAGCCGCTCCGCGGCATGTGGGATGTTCCCGGACCGGGGCACGAATCGGCAGGCGGACTCTCAACCACTGCACCACCAGGAAAGCCCGGGATGTGTATTTTTTATTTAAGAAGTCTGGAGTCAGGTGCAGTGGCTCAATGACGCCATCAGTGACATGGTCACATTCCATTTATGCGCTCAGCTATACTCAGGGAGTTGGGAATGTCTCGCTTGTGGCCACAAGATGGCTGTAGCAGCTCCAGGCATCAGGGCCTCTCAAGGCTGCATCTGAAGGGTGAGGGAGGAGGAGAGACGGGACAACTAGCAGTCATGAGGGGCAAAGGAGTGGTGGCAACTAACAGTTTCTCACACATCTTTCTCTCCCTCTTATTTCCTCACTTCTTTACCTTTTGGCTTCCCCCAAACCAGCGTTCCCCAAACCCACATTGCATCAGTACGCATCCGAGTGGGAGGGAGCACAAGCATTAGAACTAACTGGCCGACCTCGAGCAAGTTACTTAACACAGCTGGGCCTCAGCTCCCTCACTTATGAAGTGAGGGTCGCAGACTAGATGCCTTATGTACGTAAACTTCTTATTGAAGTATCACATAAAGGCTCACAGATCAGAAATGTACTGCTTGCTGAATTTTTACAAAGAACCAGCCCCACATTAAGAAACAGCATATTATCAGTACCCCAGAAACGCCCACAAAGGTAACATTAGTCGACTTTTAGCTCAATACATTAGTTTTGCCTGTTTTTGAATTTTATACAAATGGAATCAGCGGGAGACATTCTTTCGTCATATCTAGGCTTTTTTCACTCAACACTCTATTTGTGTAATTCATTCACCACGTTTTGGTTTTGTTTGTTTGTTTTTATTTTGGCGGCAACACGCAGCTTGTGGGATCTCAGTTCCCCAACCAGGGAATGAACCTGGGCCACGGCCGTGAAAACCCGGAATGCTAACCACTGGACCACCAGGGAACTCCCCAGCACGTTGTTTCTTCATTCGTCTTGCAGTATAATGTTCTACTGTGTGACCACACCACTGTTGACAGTCATGTGAGTTTTTTTTCTAGTTTTGGTTACTATAAATCTCTGCTGCTGTGGAGATTTTTTTAAAAATTTATTTCATTTATTTTTGGCTGTGTTGGGTCTTCGTTGCTGCACGCAGGCTTTCTCTAGCCATGGCGAGCAGGGGCTACTCTTGTTGCGGTGCATGGGCTTCTCATCATGGTGGCTTCTCTTGTTGCAGAACATGGGCTCTAGGCACACGGGCTTCAGTAGTTGTAGCACTTGGGCCCAGTAGTTGTGGCTCGTGGGCTCTAGAGCACAGGCTCAATAGTTGTGGCTCCCGGGCTTAGTTGCTCTGTGGCATATGGGATCTTCCTGGACCAGGGCTCCAACCCGGTGTCCCCTGCGTGGGCAGGCAGATCCTTAACCCCTGTGCCACCAGGGAAGCCCGCTGCGGAGATTCTTGAATCCACCTTTTGATGAATATACATATGCATTTCTGTTGTGTTCTGGGAGTGGGAACTGTTGGGTCATATGATGTCTGAATGTTCATCTTCTAGATGCCTTTAAAGATCATTCCTAAGTGATGGAACCAAACACGCTCATGGGGCACACAGCCAATAAACAGGCTTTCCATCCTATCCAAAGATTCACTAATTAGACTCAGTGCCAAGGCTTCCAGTACTTGTCAGCGGAGTACCTTCTCCAGCCCAACCTCTGTAATGGATAGTGACCACAAAGCCGTATACACACAGCCACACGCTCCAGAGATGGCTTGTGAAGAAAGCCAGGTTAACAAGTAGCCCTCGGTGCTGGCAGCAAATTATATTTCTGTGGCCAGGTGAGGCCCAGCTCCTAGGAGCCTGCAGGGCCAGCCAAAGAAGTTTGGGGGCTTGGGAAAATATCTACTCCACTGTGAGGCTCTTTACAGCCAGACCTATGACGTGAATCTGTCAAAAGATAGTTTAGTTCATCTGAGATCTTCTCCCAAACTGTAAGCACCTGGTAACTGCTCAATAAAAATAACACTAAAAGTTTAGGGCAAAAGGACCCAGTAATAGAATTTTGTAAGAGAAATCTGCCTATCTAAGCAACTTTTCAGCAAACAGGAAAATTTTCCAAAGTAAGAACTTAAAAGTGCTATTGACAATAAGGGGCATGTCAATTTACAATTTAGAGAAATGGGTGGAGCTATGAGTACAGTATTTTGTTTTTTAAGGTTTGTTTAGTCCTTTTTTTTTAACGTTTTTATTGCAGTATAATTGCTTTACAATGGTGTGTTAGTTTCTGCTTTATAACAAAGTGCATCGGTTATACATATACATATATCCCCATATCTCCTCCCCCTTTCGTCTCCCTCCCACCCTCCCTATCCCACCCTTCTAGCTGGGCACAAAGCACCGAGCTGACCTCCCTGTGCTATACGACTGCTTCCCACTAGCTATCTATTTTACATTTGGTAGTGTATATATGTTCATATATACACTACCACTCTCTCACTTTGTCCCAGCTTACCCTTCCCCCTCCCCGTGTCCTCAAGTCCATTCTCTAGTAGATTTGCATCTTTATTCCTGTCTTGCCCCTAGGTTCTTCTTTTTTTTTTTTTTTTTAGATTCCATATATACGTGTTAGCATATGGTATTTGTTTTTCTCTTTTTGACTTACTTAATTTTGTATGACAGACTCTAGGTCCATCCACCTCACTACAAATAACTCAATTTCGTTTCTTTTTATGGCTGAGTAATATTCCATTGTATATATGTGCCACATCTTCTTTATCCATTCATCTGTTGATGGACACTTAGGTTGCTTCCATGTCCTGGCTATTGTAAATAGAGCTGCAATGAACATTGTGGTGCATGACTCTTTTTGAATTATGGTTTTCTCAAGGTATATGCCCAGTAGTGGGATTGCTGGGTTGTATGGTAGTTCTGATTTTAGTTTTTTAAGGAACCTCCATACTGTTCTCCATGGTGGCTGTATCAACTTACATTCCCACCAACAGTGCAAGAGGGTTCCCTCTTCTCCCCACCCTCTCCACCATTTATTGTTTGTAGATTTTTTGATGATGGCCATTCTGACTGGTGTGAGATGAGATCTCATTGTAGTTTTGATTTGCATTTCTCTAATGATTAGTGATGTTGAGCATTCTTTCATGTGTTTGTTGGCAATCTGTATATCTTCTTTGGAGAAATGTCTATTTAGGTCTTCTTCCCATTTTTGGATTGGGTTGTTTTTTTGATATTGAGCTGCATGAGCTGCTTGTAAATTTTGGAGATTAATCCTTTGTCAGTTGCTTCATTTGCAAATATTTTCTCCCATGCTGAGGGTTGTCTTTTTGTCTTGTTTATGGTCTCCTTTGCTGTGCAAAAGCTTTTAAGTTTCATTAGGTCCCATTTGTTTATTTTTGTTTTTATTTCCATTTCTCTAGGAGCTGGGTCAAAAAGGATCTTGCTGTGATTTATGTCGTAGAGTGGAGAACAGTATTTCTTATAGTCTGTAGACAGAATCATCATGAGCATCAGCTAGGACGTTGTTTAAGAAAAGGCAGATTCCAGATTCCCATCCCTGAATCAGAACCTCTTAGGTGGGCCTAGAAATTTGCATTTTAACAAGCACACAGGTGGTTCTTCGGCACCAACTCCATGATCTGTATTGCATTCCCCACCTTACAGGGTCTCTATGCTTTCAGGGGAGGAGCTTCTACATGGAAAGGTAAAACGATCCTATCACTTACCCACAAGCCTCTCTGCCGGTTCTGGGGCAAATTCTAATTTCTTGTTTGCAAAACTCCTCAGATCCTGGCCTCAAGTGGAACTGCTGGCTTTTGCTTTTTCCCGGAACATCACTGGCTGAATTAAACTGTGCACACAATTTTGCCTCTGTTGGCGATAGTGCCGTCTCAGTTGCCCCTCTTGTTTGAGGCAGCCCTCTGTGGCCTTCTACATGTCACTCTGAATGCTCTTTGAAAACCTCCTTTGTCCTCATCAGCCATCCACTTCAGAAGTGGTGGTGTTATTTTGAGGCAGGGTTTGGGATGCCACATAAAATAAAGCTATGATTGTATTAAAAACCAGAAGAGGATAAGCAGCTAACACAAACATGAATAAGGCCTAGACACATGCTGTACCAGGAGAGAGAAAGAAAGAATGCTTCGTTGTGACTCTGCTTTGTTTTTAAGGTCTGGGTCTCATGCAAAGCCCTGATAGACTCGCTATGAGGTTTTGGGATTCTGGCTTGGCATACTTACTGAATTCTGGGGCCCAAGGCCCTGTCTTCTGAAAGGTTCCAGCCTAAGTGCCTAAGGTTCCTTGTGGACAGGAATCGGGGGTTGGGAGGTGGGGGAAGGGCCCATGCTGTGTTCCTGGGTTCTGGTGGCATCTCCCCGTACCCCACGCACACACATCCGGTGCATTTTCCTCAGAGATGAGCCCTAGAAACCGAAGCTTCCCTCCATACATTCCAATAAACCCTACAACATTTTGCTCTGATACAGAAACTTCACGTTTCCTCCTCACCACCGTGTTGCTTTGAAAACTTTTAGTAAAAGCACAGTCACATAGTCTGGGACACTTGCTCTGTTTCAGTGACAATTTCCCCCCACAAGGAACACTGAAATACAACAGGAAATAGTGAATATGAATAGGCAGTCCTGGGCTAAATTTGACTGGTGGAAACTTTATCCTAAAATGTTTTCCATAGAAATTCACTTTCTTTAGTTTTGATGACTACCCACTGGATCATTGTGGCCACATGCCATTGACCAACGAGGAAACTGGAAAATAAACTTTCATATGGCCTTTCAGGAACTCTGTTTTGTTTTTGTTTTTTAAACGGTGGGAGCATAGAAAAATGATACTCTGACCCAAAATGAGCAAATAGAGGAGTTTGGAGAGAGCATGTTTATTTATGAAAACTTTATGATTATCATTTCATAAGAATAGTAGAGAAAGCATGAGAGAGAGGGAAAGGAAGGGAATTAACATTCAGGGAGCATCTATTCCATGGCAGCATTTGGCTGGGAATATTACATACCGAAGGCTCTTTCATTCTCACAACCACCAAGTAAGGTAAATATTATTACCTGCTCTCTGTCCTTCTTTTTGGGTCAGGAAGCAGGTTCGTTTAGGTAACTTGCTAATCACCCACTTATATTTAGCAATCAGGAATTCAGATGTGGCTCTCTTTTCACTCTTCCCTGGCATCTTGAGGAGAACGCTGTGTGGAGTCTTAATAAAATGAGATCTCAGTTGTGGGAAGGTGGCCTGGCTATTAAAATAAACAACATCATTCAATTAAAAAAACCTATGTTATACATCTATAGAACACTCATTTCTAGTTATATTCATGCTATTTGTTTTAATCAGAAGAACAAATAATAGGGTCTGTTGTAGTTGTAAGCAGCCCTTGAATATAAAAGTATTAATTTTACTCAACTCCAAGAGGACCGGACACCGGCATTCCTGTGAGGTAGATGCAGCATTTAAAAAACTGTTCCCAGTGTCCTCTGAGTTCTGTTTTCCCCAACCAGGGCAGACCCACGTGGGGGAGAGAAAAGATAACTTGAGGACTGAGGCCGGATGACTTAGACCAGGGGAAATAAGGGAAGGTCTCTGAAGCTCAGTGAATCCCTGGATGATATTTTGGGTCAGCTTCAACTCTTGGCATTCTCCTCCTGCTGAAGTATCACTTGTTTCTTTAGAAGAAAAGGGTGGTGGAGACCACAGTGAGTCCCGACTTCAAGATTAGTCAGGTAAAATTGGACGAACCTAAAGAGTTTGGGAATAGATCGGAAAAATGTGCTCCCTTACAGCGGGCCTCCTCCCCATTACTCTTCTAGTATCAACTTGTTCTTACATGGGCTGATGGCCTCTACTGACTTGGCCCTGAGCACAGAAGCTGTGAAGCCAGGTAAGGTGGAAAAAAGAGGTGAACTTCCACCCTCAAATAGCCAAGTAACGCCTTGACTATCTCCATTCTGCTAGCAAATAAAGCTCAGAATCCAGCCCAGCCAGAGGCTTGGAAAGGAAGCACAGAAGCATGAAAAATAAAAACGGGAACCTCACGATTCTTTCAAACGGCAGTTTGGTCAAGGTGTGAGTTAAAGAGTCATAGATCATGTGTAGCACTCCCTCTTTATTTACTGATGCTCACTCTTCTGAGGTTTAACCTTACATAAACCCGGTGAACTGCAGAAGCAAGATGGCATGGGATCTCAGCGTGCATTTGAAGAAACTCCACACTGCGTCTTTGAATTTCCTTCTAGGTTCCCCGCCTGATGTCTCGATCTCCTGGGAGCCTCATAACCTTTTTACGCCACTCTTATAAAATGTGTCATAATTCCTCTTATCCTGGGTTATTTCAGAGGCCAGAAGATCCCGACGCACGTGCGTGTCCTAAAGCCCCCAGCCCCAAGCGTGGCTGCCCCTGGGCGCAGCAGTAAACGCGGGTGGAATGGAACAGGATCCTCCAACGTCTTTTTCCACCTCTGATTTCCGTTAAACATTAGCTCCGGGGTCTGCACGCAGCCCCCAACGGGCCAGGAGGCGAGCTTGGACTCTCGGTGGACAGCGGCGGAGGGCCGAGGGCGCACTTCCTGCGGGACGGCGGGAGAGGGCGGAGCTGCCCGCCTCCCCCCTCCCCTCCCCCGCTCTCCCCGCCCCCTCCCCCTCCGTGGGCTGCCGGGGGCCGCGGGGGCGGGGCGGCGAGCGGGCTGGGCGGCGTGGCGGGGCGGGCTCGGCGCCCTGGCTAAGGTGCGAGCGGGTCCGCTGCGGGCTCCGGCGCGGAGCGGAGTGGAGCGGAGCGGAGCAGTCCGGCCCAGCCCAGCGCAGCCCGGCGCGGGCATACGCGAGCCGGCGGGTGGCGGTGGCTCCCAGCCCGGCTGGTGCTGGGCCTCCGACCGAGCTGCGGCGGAGCGGGGCCTTGGCCCGCGCTCTGGGGAAGCCCGCCGCGGCGGGCTGCAGGAGGAAGCGGCGGCGGCGCGTCCCGAGCCGTGCGCGCCATGTCGGGCGGGCCCCCCAAGGCCCTGCCGTCCACTGGGCCCCAGTCCCTGCGCGACATGCCGCACCCGCTGGCCGGCTCTAGCAGCGAGGAGGCCGTGGGCGGCGACAGCACGCCCAGCCCAGACCTGCTGACGGCCCGCAGCTTCGGCGACAAGGTGGGGCGCGCGGGGCTGGGGACTGGGAGGTTCGTTTCGCTCCCGAGCGGGATGAGGGATCTGGATCTGGTCCCCGCTGGGCACCGGGCCGCGCCCACTCTGGCGCCCCTTTCCGGGGGACAGGCTTGCCCTCGCCCCAGAGCCTTGGGGAAAAAGCGTCTCCTCCCTATCGCCCCCTCAGGGTCGCAGCCTCTGGCGGAGCGGCCAGAGGGGACGGGCTTGCCCGGCTGGTCGCGAGGCCAGTGACAGCTGGTGGGGAGGGGTCCCGCCTGCCCGCTGTGGCTGGAGGCGTGCGTGCAGTGCTCAGAGCCTGTGTCCTGGGATGGGGTCCCGGTTCCTCCAGGTGCATCTCTGAAGACTGAGCTGCCGAGTCACTTGTAGCTCCTCCAGTTTGCTGCGACTGCAAAGAAGCAAGAGTTAATGGTTTTCCGTGGTCTTACTGCCAGAGGCTTCTTACCCCTGTCTGTCATGGGGGCAGTGATCTTTGTTTAGGTTTGCTTTGTGCCCTGAGGAGTCACCTGACTCCGACCCCAGCCGGCAGCGGGAGTAGAGTGGCCCTGGGGTTTTCTGTCTGGGGCTCCATTTACCTCTCACTGTCTCCCACGCTGTTTAGGTTTGGCAGAGGCTGGTTTTGTGGCTGAAGGGAAGAAAGGTCGCCCTTTGACCTTTTTTGCGTAGAGGGGGGGCTCCTGATTTTCTTAGAGCAGCATATGACCCTCCTGCTGCTTTGAGAGACAGTGAGGGGTTAGGGGCGGCATCTCCCTTCCCCCCCTCCCCCCCGTTGCCACTTCAGCTGTGATCAGGACTTGAGCTGATTGTATCAGCGCTGCTGTTGCCACTTAGTCAATAATTGCAGAAATTAGAATTGTTCTCCACACCTGTGATCAGGTGTAAATACTAAGTGAATGCCTCTTAGTAAAATACTAAGTGAAGGGCTCCTTGTCCCAATACCGAATGGAATCAGGAGACCCAAATTTCTTCCCCCTTAGATGGGAGGGCATGTGGTACAGTAAAAATGAGTGTGAGTGCACTAAGCAGTCAAATTAGCCAGGAAGTGGGAATTGATGTACCTTCCCAAGAGGGTTCGTGAAAGCAAAGAGTGGGGCAAGTTGCGGGGGGGGGGGGGGGGAGAGGCAAAGCATTAGTAGCAAGTAAACTTTAAAAAGCTAATAAAACCAATGGATTGAGCAGCTGGGGGTGTGTGTGTGTGTGTGTGTCTTTGTAAGTATTTCTCTTTATTTTATAGAAGATTATAGACTATATGAAGGCTTGAGTCGCTTGGAAATACCTTGCCCATATTTGACACTCAATAAGTAATTGTTGAATGAATAATTTGCTTTCTTTGTTTTTGTTTTTGTTTTGCGGTACGTGGGCCTCTCACTGTTGTGGCCTCTCCCGTTGCGGAGCACAGGCTCCGGACGCGCAGGCTCAGCGGCCATGGCTCACGGGCCCAGCTGCTCCGTGGCATGTGGGATCTTCCCGGACCGGGGCACGAACCCGTGTCCCCTGCATCGGCAGGCGGACTCTCAACCACTGCGCCACCAGGGAAGCCCAATTTGCTTTCTTATGTACAGAGAACTTGGTCCTATGTGCATGTAGGATAGGAATTGAGGTTAAACTTATAATTTTTTTCTCAGGTCTGTGTAGGATAGTGAATTAATTATATATCGCTGTGTAACCAATTACTGCAACATTTAGCATCCGAAAATAGTGTCTGTGGGCCAGAAATCTGCAAGCAGCTTAAATCTGGGTGGTTCTGACTCAGGTCTTTCATGAGCTTGCATTCAAACTTTGACTAGGGCTGCAGTCACTGAAGACTGGGTTGGGGGTACGTCCTCTTCCAAGCTCACTCTCTCGGCTGTTGGCAGACCTTAGTTCCTCTCCATAGGGCTTCTTGAGGTGGCAACTGCTTTCCCCCAGAGCAAGTGATCCAAGAGATGGAGAGATCCCAAGACTCAAACCACAGTCCTGTGTAATCTAGTCTCGGAAGCGACATATCTCTGCCGTATTCTGTTGGTCACACTGGCCATCACTGGTACAACCTGGGAAGAAGGTATGAATAATACCAGGAAGCGGGAATCATCGAGGTATCTTGGAAGCTGCCTGCTACAGAAGGCTCTTTTAAATATCTGCTTAATGATCCATTCTTGGAGGACACCTGATGCAGAAGTGTGGGCATTTTGCTACTAAGTCCTGGGAGGACAGATGCCCCGTATCCCTGAGATCTAGTTGGTGGACAGGAAGTCGAGCCTAAGTCTAATTACTTCTGGCTTCCTTCACAGGGACAGTTCCATGAGAGAGATGGTCTTGAAGGCATTATTATTAATTATTGAATATTTAATAAGTCTCCTTAGAGCTGCGAGGAGCATCAAAATGACATGACTCCCAAAGGCCTGATTTATAGTTAGCCACTTTTCCTTAGAGGGCAGTATAATTTCTTCCTCTGACTGGGAGTAACATTTTCCTTGAATCTTGGCATACACATATGTTCTCGTAACTCTGGAGAAATTTCTGCAGAGAGAAGCTACCAAGCAACAGAGGTGAGTCAGGACCAGTGGAAGGAAGCCTTCCCTTTGCTCTTTCTCTTGCCCAGGAAGTGTGGGGTTCACCGGAGGGGAGGTAGGAGCATTGAGTGCTATGGTCTGTCTTTGAAAAGAAGCCTGTGTCTTCTTGCCTTTTACAATGGACCTTGGGGTTGTGATCCTGGATGCCTGATTCAGAGTCAGTTCTGAGGGTTTGACAGGCTGCTCATAGTGCAGGGTTATTGTATTATGCAGAGGGGAATTGCTGAGGTGCCACGAACAGGAAAGCCTTTCGTCTCGGTCCAGCGGACACTTCTCAGTGGCCTCTGGGGTTCTGGGAAGGAGGAGAAGACCAAATGTCATGGCCTCTTCATCCACAAAATTGAAAACCATTCAAACCATGGTGTGAAGGGAAGAATCTTTTCTATCTACCAAGGGTTGCTAGGAATTCTTTTGACGCTGGCTGAACTCCCCAGGCCTTCTAGCCCTGTATCTTTCATCTCCACCTGAAATGTAAATACACCACTTGGCCCTTTCTGTCTTTTTTTGCTTTCATCTGCAAACCACTGGGGGCTTGCTTCTCCCCTGACTCAGCCTCTAACTCCTGTGTACCTCCCAAAGCCTGACACCAAGCCCTCTCAAGCCCCACCTGTGGTTAACACCTCTACCCACATCCTCAGTCTCTTCACTGAACTCTTCCACCTACCTCCTGCCCCCTTAAGTCACTGCTTCCCCTGAAGTCTTCAAAATGGAGGTGTCTTTTCCTCCTACACTCCACTTATTTCAGGTTCAGGAGATGCGGGTCAGTAGTGTCCTTTCTCTCCACTGCCTTTTTTTTTTTTTTTTTGGCCGTGTTGGGTCTTTGTTGCTGTTCGCGGGCTTTCTCTATTTGCATTTGCGGCGAGCGGGGGCTACTCTTCGTTGCGGTGCGCATGCTTCTCATTGCGGTGGCTTCTCTTGTTGCAGAGCACGGGCTCTAGTCTTCAGTAGTTGTGGCACGTGGGCTCAGTAGTTGTGGCTCACGGGCTCTAGAGCGCAGGCTCAGTAGTTGCGGCGCATGGGCTTCGTTGCTCTGCGGCATGTGGGATCTTCCTGGACCAGGGCTCGAACCCGTGTCCCCTGCATTGGCAGGTGGATTCTGAACCACTGCACCACCAGGGAAGTCCTCTCCACTGCCTTTTAACGATCAAGTGCTGCCCCTCTGAGGCTCATGTCATTGTATTTACTCACTCAGCAAATATTTGAGGGCCTCCTACGAGCCAGGCACTGTTTTAGGAACTCAAATGCACCAGTTGAAAACCCCTGCCCTCATTGGGTATATTTTAGTGAGTACATACTATTTTATGTAATAAATGCTGTGAAAGGAAGAAAAAGTTGGGGGGAAGGGAGTGTTCAGGATCACTGGCTGAAGGGAGGCAGCTTCAGTTAGACGCTACTGAGAACTTGAGATTTGAGCAAAGACTTGAAGGAGGTGAGGCAGTTGGCGAGTGGATGTCTGGAGGAGTGTCCTGGTGGAAGAAGTGGCCAAAGCAGAGGCCTGGCAGCTCCTGCCCGTGGTGACGGGGACTACCCTAGAAGCCAGTGTGGTTGGGGCAGAGTGAGCAATGGGGAGTCCTTGGCCAAGGGCTGGGAGGAAGGGGGCCACATACTCTGGGGCCACTCTGGGAACTTTCGCCTTTACTTTGAGCGCCATTGCAGGGACTTGAGCAGAAGGAGGGTGTGATTTATGTGTTGAAAGGATCACACAGGCTGTTGAATTGAGAATCCTTTATTTGACTATTCCACTGAATTAGGTTTCTTTTCTGTCAAAAACACATAAATCAAATGCAACCTGGCTGAAGAAAAGAAAAAAATCTATTGGCTCATGTTGAAAAGCCCCAGGTATTTTGGCTTCTGGAGTGGCTGGAACTAGGTATTCAAATGATGCTGGGAGTCTGTCACTTTTCATCTCTTGACTCTGCTTTCTCCTCTCTGTGTTAGCTCTGTTCTCAAGCCGGTGAAGGGATATAACTTTGCAACTCCAGCAGAAAGAGAGCACCTCTTTCTTGATAATTCCAGCAAAAGCTCTGGGCTAGTGTCTCCTGGGCCTAAATTGGGTCAGGTGCTGAAGCCAGTCTTTGTAACTCTGACTGCCCAAGGCCTGGACCAGGTCCTTATCTTTGGAGGGTGGAGAAGGGAAGTTTTTGTGTGTATGTTTTAACTGTGAAATATAAATATGTGAAGTATAGAAATGCATCTGTATTAATAAAATGTATCTGTACAGTTTAAAGAATAATAAAATGAACACACATAAAGTTAAGGCATAGACCCTTACCAGTATTTTGGAAGCCCTCTCTGTGCCTGGGGAGGAAGGAGGTGGTTTCCAAAGCAAAGTCAGGATGCTCCTCCTAGAAGGAGGAGGAACGAATGAATGTTGGACCAGCATCTATTGTTTCACAGATGTCCATTACAGACCTTCCACTGCCTTCTTTGCTGTCACTTTGTAACTTCCCTGTTTCTCTTGTTCATTAAAATCTTGAAACCCCCCAACTAACTGTCTTCTCAAATCATGCCTTTACTTCAGGGGACTCTGTCCAGCTCTCTAAAACTATCAGTTTCTTGACCTTTTATCTAGTCACCTTTCCCTTTTTTCCAGTTCATTTGCCCTCTCCCCCGGCCACATCCCTGCATTATAATACCTACAACTGTTCCTGCCCTGAAATAATGCCATTACAAAGCTCTCATCTTGCAGTGCCCTCCTCCCAGTCAGTGAGAACTGCCTACACCTGTTCCCTGACCCCTTGTTTTCACCTGCCTCCTTTAGATTCCACGGCTTAACTTGTCAGTTGCTCCTGCCACTGTCCTTTACGCAGTTCCCTTGCGCTCCTTTTACATCCAGCTTGGGTCATTCCATTTGTTCCTGTCTTTTGCCTGCACTTCAGGTGTGGAGGTGCCTTGAGAGTTGCTGCCAGTGTAACCTCACAGCTTCCAAGCACAGTTGGGGCCTCGGTGGTGCTGAGCCATCCTTTCTTTCTTTTTTTTTTTTTAATGTGGGATCCTAGTTCCCCGACCAGTTGCCCGCGCCCCCTGCGTTGGAAGTGCAGAGTCTTAACCACTGGACTGCTAGGGAGGTCCCATGGGCCATCCTTCCTTTCCACAGAGGCTCCCACTCTGTACCGTGGCTGATCTGAAGCTTTGCTCTGCTCCTCACACCTTCCACGCCCCTACCCCCCACCCCGTTCTGCTGATGGCCTCACTTTCTACCTTAGAGAAGATAGAAGCCACCGTAAAAGAACTTTCACCAAACTCAAAATGATCAGAATCTGTGGCCGCCCGTTCTTTGCCCCCGTTTGCTAAGGCTGATCCTGGAGTATGTGGCCTGCCCCCTCTGGCCTCTAGAGACCCTGCTGTCACTCCTGTGTCTTCAGACTATTAACTGGCTCATTCCCATCAATTTTTTTTTTAAATTTTTAAATTGAAGTATAGTTGATTAACAATGTATTAGTTTCAGGTGTACAGCAAAGTGATTCAGTTATATATATATCAGTATAAAACTGAATCACTTTGCTGTACACCTGATGTATATATACGATATATATAAATATTTCAGATTCTTTTCCCTTGTAAGTTATTACAAAATACTGAGTATAGTCACCTGTGCTATACAGTAGGTCCTTGTTGGTTATCTCCTTTATATATATACTAGTGTGTATTTCGATCCCAACCTAACTTATCCCTCCCCCTGCCCCTTTCCCCTTTGCTGACCATAAGTTTGTTTTCTGTGTCTGTGGGTCTGTTTCTGCATTCCCATTAATGTTTCAACATGCGCAAGGTGCTCTCATTTCTAAAACAAACCAAGTAAAGAAAACTGTTGTGATGCTTCCTTCTCCTCCATCTCATGCCCTATTTTCTGACTCTTCTTCACCTTTTGAAAGAAAGGTTTGCGCTTCTTGTCTCTACTTCCTAACCTCTGGCTTACTTCTCAGCCTACTGCTGTCTGGTTTCTGGCTTTACTACTCAAGGTCCCTCGTGACTTCCTTATTGCTAAATCCAGTAGACGCTTCACATCCTTGTCTTCCCTGACCTCTCGGTAGGTAGCACTTGATCCTGTTGAGTAACCCACTGCTTGAAACTCTCCTCGCTGGGATTTGTGTTTTAGCGCGTGCACTCTGGAGCCAGGTCGTCTGGATTTTAATCCCAGCTCCACTACTTACAGTCTTTGTGACAGTAAATTATTTAACTTCTCTGAGCCTCAGTTTCCTCCTCTGTGAAAAGGGGATAACAGAAGTACCTACATCACAGGGTTGATATTGAAGATCCATTGCGTTCATACTTAGAGTAGTGCCTGATGCATAGTGAGCCTTTAATAACTGTGAGAAGGTGGTGGTTATTCCCTGATACTGACCTCTCCACATTTTCTTTGTACATTGTTGCCTATTCTTTGTCAATTTCAGTATCATCTGTGGTCTGGTCAGGAGATAAAAACCACTGTAGGTTTTTCAAACTGAGAGACTTAATACAGGGAATTAGCTACATAGGTGCTGGGAAACATGTGAAGTCAAGCAGAGGACAGGGAGGTAACCCAGAGAGTAGCGATAGCAGGAAACTGCAGTCACCCTCAGGGCTGGGGGGGGTCAATGGGAGGAGGTGAGATTAGAAGAATCCAGGAGCTTCTGTGGGAACTAGACCATGGCAGGGCTGCTCAACAAGAGCAGGGACCTCAGGCGGAGGGAGCCCTGGAGAGGAAGCAGCTAAGGCCAGGGATGCTATCTGAACCAGAGAGGAGGGGTTGGGGTAGGGGAGAAGCACCCTGGCTTCTCTCCTCCTCCTGCTTTTGGTCTTTCACCTGTATCATCCGTTGGCCCAGATAGCTTCCTTGGTGGACATGTGGCCCTAGCAGAGTCAAATAGCCAAAAAGAGATTTGCTCAGATGGCTGCTGGGGGAAAGAATCTCTCTTTTTGTTAGATTGTGAGCCTTTGTTTCTTGTGATGTGGAGAGTGCCTGCTTAAGAATGAAGCCAGAGAGGAATGTGGAGCTGGAGAAAAAGAGGGCGACAGGCCCTGAAGATCCCTTGAATCCCGGATCCACCTGTGCCAGCTGCGCCTGAAGCTGGCACTGCTGCTCAGCGGGCATCCTGGTTACAGGAGGTCATGAATGCCCTTTTGTTTATACTATCCAATTTGATTTGATTTGTCACTTGAAACTTAAAAAAAAAAAAAAGACCAATACATCGACCTTAAAATGTTAAGTGAAAATCAAGTTTTACTTTGGGATGGTTAAGAGGAGGGTGCTTAGTTCCTATTGGTCAGCCCCACTCTCAGAGTGTATTATCTGCAGATCAGCTTTGGTGGCAGAGGTGTGTTTTCACCAGGTCCTTGAAGTTTGAGGAGGCTTTCAGGTGCCGGGTGGGGAAGGCGTCATGGGCCAGGGGAGCAGCTTGAGCAAAGCTCCTGAGATGGAAAAGACTTGTGCCTGCTGGGGTTGCCCTGGGTCGGGTCATGTGTTGGGAGTGGGTTTGGAGAGTCCAGAGGTGGGGATTAGTGAGAGAGGAGGTGGGAGGACACAGCAGGAGGAGGCTGTGACTGCTCCGAATGCTCTGATGTGGAGGTTAGCTTTTATTCTTTAGGCAGGAGCCAGCCGTAGAGGGTTTTTGAGCAGGGGAATGTGTGATCAGTGCTTGGGACGGGAAGAGACTGGCAGTGAAAGAGGTAAGTTAGAAATGTGTCGGTTTGGTTTAGGTTGAAGTTGTCGCCTGGAAGAACAAAGAACAGAAAATGTAAAGGTGACTAGTTTTGGTACAGTGGGGATGACTAGTTTTCTAGTCTAGGAGACTGGTGCCGACTGGTGCCCTCACTGAGAGGGGGAACACAGATTGGGAAGCAAGTGTGAGCAAGTGTAAAGATGACTAGAATGCAGCGTAAAGTCAGGAGCTGGGTCAGAGTTCGTCTGGACACTGCCGTTGAAAGCCCACTCAGACTTCAAGGCTTAGCACACATGCTGCCTCCTGGGAGCTCTTCTGTATTATATAAACGTGTGACCCCAGCAGATCCAAAGAGAGATGGGAGTGGAAGATGTAGAGGTTGAGGTCAGAATTTAAACAAAGTGAATATTAGCAATCAGATGTAAGGCGAGAGGTCGTAGCAGTTTGTAGTGAGAAGGGTGGTAGCTTGGGGAAAAAGCAGGGTTGAGGGAAGGTCTTTAGGACAGGGAAGAGCTGGGGGTTAGTGGAGGTTACCGGGAAGAAGGCAGATGAGAGTCTCTCAAAATAAGTACATAAATAACAGCTTGGCAAAGGTGCAGTAGTTCATGTATGAGCAATTGGGTTTGTTTACTAGATTCTAGAGGGGGTCATATGCTCTCTCCTGTTTGCCTTGCCCAGCAGAATTCCTCATTTTGGCTGCCACAGAGCAGGGATCAGGAATTATTGTCGTGTGTGTGTGTGTGTGTGTGTGTGTGTGTGTGTGTGTGTGTGTGTTGGGGGTAGGAGGAGACAAGGGCAAGAGGTACATGCAGAAAAGGTGTTTCAGGGGTCCTGTTTGAGAAAAGGCACAGAGGCGGGAAAAGCACACGGCATGTTTGGGCGGCAGAGTGCAGGCACTTTCCAAAACTTGAATCTCTTGAATGTCTGCTGCATGCCTGGCTCTGTGCTGGATGCTGGGGAAGTTGAGAAAGATAAAAAAAAGTACTCTCTTGAGAGGGTCATTGTCCGGTGCAGAAGAGAGACGTATATCCAGATGGTTGCAATAGAATCTGAAAAATGTTAGATATATTTACTAGTTCTGAGGCCTTGGGCAAGTTTCTTAACCTGGTAATGCCTCAGTGTCTCCCTAGTTAAATTTTGGATTATTTCGCAGTGGTGTTCTGAAGATTAAATGAGTGGGTTTTTTTGTTGTTTTGTTTTTTTAATGTTTATTTATTGATTTGGCTGTGCCGGGTCTTAGTTGTGGCACATGGGATCTTCATTGCCACATGTGGGATCTTTCAGTTGTGGCATGCGGGATCTAGTTCCTTGACCAGGGATTGAACCTGGGCCCCCTGCGTTGGGAGCACGGAGTCTTAGCCCCTGGACCACCAGGGAAGTCCCTTAAATGAGTGTTTAGAATAGTGTCTGGCACACAGTAAGTACTATGAAAATGCTAGGTGTTGTTATTGCCTTAGAAGCAATAACTGGGACCTCTGGGAGCCTGTACAGAACACGTACCTCGGTCATCCCCACCCCAGTGAGCGACCTGGGGTCTTCAAACAGCAGCCCTTGTCAGTCATTGGTTGAGCGCCCCATGGATGGGGTGTTTGGGCATTAATTCCCAAGCACTTTCCAGCCTGCCCCATGGGTGGAAAGTGCTTGAGCAGCCGGGGGAGCAGTTGGGCCAAGAAGTGCGGGTGCTGGCGTGGAAGTCAGGCCAGTGGGCACTGAACTGGCCAGTGAGAGGGGATAGGTGGACACCCATGACATCTGCATGGTTATTATGGAAACAACATGTAGGGAGTGGGGCAAGGAGTGACTGTGCTCAGGCGGGTGGTGGCTTTTCCAAAGGAGATGATATTTGAGCCGGAGAGTGAAAAAGTAGATATTTACCAAATGGACAAGGCAGGAGGAGTAACTAGAGCAGAAGACCCAGCCTGTGCCAAAGCTTGGCAGTGTCAGTTTGCAGGTGTGGAGGGTGAGGGGAGGCAGTTTCACAGGGGCTTTGACCTCCTGGATTCAGGGGTGTACTGGTCAGGAGTCTTGTTTGCAAACAGTAGGAATCTTACACTACTTTAAGCAATACCATACGCACATACCATAAAATCCACCTTTTAAAAACATACAATGTAGTGATTTTTAGTATATTCACAAGATTGTAGGACTGCCGCCATTATGTAATTCCAGAGGGCTTTTGTCAGCCCCAAAAGACACTTGATACTCAGTAGCAGACGCTCCATTTTCCCCGCTCTCAGCCCCTGGCGGTCACTAATCTGCTTTTGCTCTCTATGAATTTGCCTATTCTGGGTATTTCATAAAAATGGGATCATAGAATATGTGGCCTTTTGTGTCTGGCTCCTTGCACTTAGCCTAATTTTTTTTAATTAATTAATTTATTTTTGGCTGTGTTGGGTTTTCGTTGCTGCGCGTGGGCTTTCTCTAGTTGTGGCGAGCGGGGACCACTCTTCATCGCGGTGTGCGGGCCTCTCACTGTCGCGGCCTCTCTTGTTGCAGAGCACAGGCTCCAGACGCACAGGCTTCAATAGTTGTGGCTCATGGGCTCTCAAGTGCAGGCTCAGTAGTTGTGGCGCGTGGGCTTTGTTGCTCTGCAGCACGTGGGATCTTCCTGGACCTGGGACTGAACCCATCTCCCCTGCATTGGCAGACAGATTCTCAACTACTGTGCCACCAGGGAAGCCCCCCAGGATATCCTCTTTTAAAACTGAAAAATATTCCGTTGTATGTATATACCATTTTTTTTTAAATCAGTTATCTATTGATGGACATTTAGGTTGCTTCTACCTCTTGGCTATTGTAACTAATGCTGCAGTGGACATGGATGTGCAAATATCTCTCTGAGATCCTGTTTTCAATTTTTTTGGACATATAAACCCAAATGTTTATATATAAAAACTGGACCATATGGTAATTCTGTTTTTAAATTTTTGAGGAACTTCCATACTGTTTTCTATAGTGACTGCACCATTTTACAGTCACATCAACAGCGCACGAGGATTCCGATTCCTCTGCCTCCTCACCAACGCTTGCTATTTTCTATTCTTTTGATAGCGGCCATCCTAATGGGTATGAGGTTGTATCTCACTGTGGTTTTGATTTGTGTTTCTCTGAAGATTAGGGATGCTGAGCATCTTTTCATATGCTTGTTGGCTATTTGTGTACCGTCTTTGGAGAAATGTCTATTCAAGTCCTTTGCTCATTTTAAAATCAGATTATTTGATTTTTTTTTTATTGTTGAGTTGTAGGAGTTCTTTTTATATTCTGGATATTAACCGCTTATCAGATATATGATTTGCAAATGTTTTGTCCCATTCCGTAGTTTACCTTTTAACTCTCTTGATTGTGTCCTTTGCACAGAAGTTTTTAAGTGTGATATAGTCCCATTTGTCTGTTTTTGCTTTCGTTGCCTGTGTTTTTAGTGTCATATCCAAGAAATCACTGCCAAGTCCAGTGTCATGAAGCTTTTCGCCCTATGCTTTCTTCTAGAAGTTTTATAGTTTTGGGTCTTAGGTTTAGGTCTTTAATCCATTTTGAGTTAATTTTTGTATATGGTGTAAGATGAGGGTCCAATTTCATTCTTTTGTGTGTGGATATCCAATTTTCCCAGTATTACTTGCTGAAAAGACTGTTCTTTACCCTTTGAGGGTGTATATACTTTTAAATCTAATTTCTAACTAGAATCGATAAACCGTGTTAATACTTGAAGTGCTAACGTGAATTTTGTACATGTGCTTGAGTGACTTCTCTGTACTATGTGCTGTGTGAGGCATTTTGTTCCTTGGGAGTTAAGATATCTACATTTTGGAAATAACATTAGCCTGGGACAGGTCAGGTCTCAGACATTCCAGGCGAAAGATGTCTTACTGTAATTAGAATAAAAATGGTTGTGGAGTAGTTGTTTTATTGCAAAAATGGAAACCTAGACCTTCTTTTGGGCTATTTAATTCGAGCAGAGGTATGTTCTCAGGAACTGGGCTTATTATCATGTTGCTGCGTCAGCATCTGTGCTGCAAAAATGTGATATAGCAGGCATTTTCTGCACTGTCCGGTCCAGTACATCTTGTTTATTTCATGACTTGCATCAGCAATTGTGAAGGACACTTGGACTTTTTTTTTTCATTTCTCAAACATTTATAGGAGCCTCTCTGTGCCATGCTCAGGAGATACACAGATGAACAGATGGCCTTACCTTTTAGCTACCCAAGGAAGGGAGACAAAGAAATACAAGTGAGTCATTGCTGTTTAACATGATGACAGGGGTATGTGCAGAATGCCATGGGGGTAATCAGAGTGATTTATTAGCATTAAAGACATTTTTGAGTGAAGCACGTTGGAAGGAGGTCTTGACCCAACAAGGGTCAGTGTTGGGATATGAGTGAGAATTTGAATTTGAATCCAAGATTGGCCATGTAATTTGTGGGACCCAGTGCAAAATTAAAATTCTTATCCCCCTGTTAAAAAAATTATTAAGAATTTCATGATAGTGACAGCAGAGCAGTAAACCCAGTATGGAACCCTTCTGAGTATAGGATCCTCGTGAAGCTGGCCCTGAGTATATCCTTCGGAGGTACTGGTTTCCAGGTCCTGTTAAAATCACCTCTTACCCATCTTGGTGTTCTGGGTCAGGACTGCTACCATCCTGAGGGTGTGTTGTAGTGAGTTGGGGTCCCCAAGGCTTGATTCTCCAGTCTGGGTTGACTGTGGGGCTTGCCTGGAACACTCCATCCCCTGTCAACATTCTAGCATCTTAACACGGTCTCCTGTATGCCCAGCCTTTCATGTTTAACATGCGCTTGGGACTGTTGTCATTTCCCTAACTGTTGCTTCTCTTCTCTTTTCCTTTTGTTCTGATTTCTTCCCCATCGAGGGTGTCCAGCATATGTCCCCTCAGTTATCCTCACCTTTACCCAGAGATAATAGTAACGTGTGTTCACAAGATCCTTGTGAACCTTTGGGGAGCACTTCCTTTGGTTGGGAGCTGTACTGCATCATCTTGAAGCACTCCCCAAGTTACTGTCTCCTTCCCCTTTGACAGCTGGGGAAATGTAGGCTTTGAAAGGTGAAGTAACTTGTTCAAGGTCACAGAGCTAGATGAGAGTGGGGCTGGGATTTGAACTTGGGTTTGTTCAACTTTAGAGCCCACTCTCTTCACCACCACCACTGCTACAAATTGGCATCCTTTTCCAAACCTGCTTCCCACTCTTTCCAGTGCTTACATGCATTAGACACTGTAGGTTGCATTTCTTATGCAAAGCACAGTTTCAGGCCAAGGGAAATGAAACCAGCCCCTTCTGTATCTTAGGCTGTGTTTCTTCCCTCATCTCAGTTTGTTTTTTTCAGCCTCTTACTCCTCACTGTAACCAGTCTCCCTTGTGAGAGAAGTTTCCCAAGGCTTGCTGCCTTCTGCCTGCTCACTCTCCCGTCACTGCCAGGCTCCTTGGATGAGCGGTCTTTGTGCACCGCTTCCATCTGCCTTGCCATCTGCCTCCTCTTGCCTCAGCATCGAGCCCCATGGGCCAGGTCCTGCCTCTACCACTCACGGCTCACGGAGAACTGCAGCGGCTGTTCTTCTGCTGTAGCATCCCAGGCCTTTAGAGCTGCAGGGGGCTTGGTGGTCACTCCCTCCAAGACCCTCTTTTTACAATGGAGGAAACTGTGGCCCAGGGAGAGAAGTGATTTATCAGATCAGGGTAACCCAGCTAGAGCTGAGGTTAGGACCCAGGTTTCCAGACCTTTGGTTCAGTGCTCATTTTCCTTGACTGACATCATTAACCAACTTCCCCTCAATGCTTTTTTCCCTGTCTTTTTTCTCAGGGTCTTACTCTGTTCACTGCTATATTCCCCAGCCCAGTGCCTGGCACATAGCAGATGCTTCATTCACTGAATGAATTGGTTCTCTCCTCTCTTGACTCTCCTCTGGTCTGCCCCTGCTTCTCTGGACCCTCCTCTTTTTTTTCCTGAGCTCTAACTGTGAGCCCACCCAGCCATGGTTCCTGGCCTTTGCTAGTTCCTTATGTACCATCTCTGGATGGACTTTACTACTGCAGCAGGGCTTAGGATTTCTAGCTTTAAACCCATCTTTCCAAGTATTTCTGTGATTCTTGTTTTTAGCACCTTATAATCACTCCATGGTGAGAGTATTTAAAAACCATGGCTTTCTTCACCTCCCCTTTTAAATATCCCACTTTTGTATATAAACATCACTGTCCTTTAATGTCTGTCTTCATTTCCATTGTCGTTGTGAATATCCTAATCAAGATGTATGATTATCTAACTGGCTTTCCTGCTTTGAGTCAGTCAGGTCCCTCCTCCCCAATCTATTTTATTCTGAACACTGTAGCCAGAATTCACCTTCCTAAAATATTGTATGTGTCATTCCCCTCTTTGGAGACCTGCGGCAAGACCTTCCCTTTGGAGACCTTTCCATTGCTTACACAGTAATGGTCTGAGTCCTTAGTCTGGCCTTCTGTGATCAGGTACCTATTTACCTCTATGATCCTCTCCTAGGAAGTTATGTCCCTGCCAAAGGATTTTACTCATGAGCTGCCTGGCATGTCATGTGAATTCTTGCTTGCCCACCTTTGCTGAGCTTTTGTCCTCTGTGTGCCTTTCCAGCTGCCCCCTGCTATTGCCATAGACCTTTGCTATTCAAGGTGTGGTCCATGGACCAGTGGCATTAGCATCACCTGGGAGCTTGTTGGAAATACAGAATCTCAGGCCTAATTCTAGACCTACTGAATCAGAATATGCATTTTGACGTGATCCCTAAGTCATTGTATGCGCATTAAAAATAGAGAAGCACTGTTTTAGAACAAGGTTACTGAGTTTAGCTAAGTACTCACATCATCTGAGGACCTGTTAGAGGATGCTGATGCCTAGGGCCCACCTCAAGAAATTTGGATATAATGAAGCTAGGATGGCCCAGGGAGCAGTATTTTGTAAAAAGGCTTTTCCAGGTGATTCTAACATGCAGCCAAGGTTGAGATCAGTTGCCTTAGAAGAATTTTCTGATTCACTCAGGGGGAATGCGCCATCAGACATGTATATCTCCTACACTGTGCTATAAACTCCTTGAGGGCAGGGGCTCTATCTGATTGCTTATTGCTGTAATGTCAGTGTACGAACAAAGCCTAGGATGGGGTGGGTACCCAAATATTTGCTGAGTCAGTAAATGGACATGAGCTAAATGACATGTACAAGAGTATTTGTTGCAATATTAGTTTTAATGGCAAAAGGTAAGAAGGAGCCTAAATATCTATCAGTGGGGAGCTAGTTTTATAACTAGGGTCATTTAAAAAATGTAGTATTAAAAAGAATATGGCAGGGCTTCCCTGGTGGCGCAGTGCTTGAGAGTCCGCCTGCCGATGCAGGGGACACGGGTTCATGCCCCGGTCTGGGAAGATCCCACATGCCGCGGAGCGGCTGGGCCCGTGAGCCATGGCCGCTGAGCCTGCGCGTCCGGAGCCTGTGCTCTGCAACGGGAGAGGCCACAACAGTGAGAGGCCCACGTACCGCAAAAAAAAATATATATATATGGCAGCCCCTGTATATATTGATATGAAATAATGGCAAGATATAGTAAGTAAATAAAAGAAAAAGTACAAGCCATGTGTAGTTTGCTATCATTTGTAAGTGTGTGTGTGTGTGTAAGAGTGCAGGTGTGAATGTGTACACTAGCCTTGGAAGGATGCACCATTGCCTCTGAAAAGGGTAATTTTCTGACCCTTTGAGAATGTAGCCTTCCTTCCTTGGAGACTCTGACCAAATTAGAGAGAAAGAGCCCTCCTCCTCGCTCCCTAATTTGGTTAGTAATAGTTGATATTGATTAAAAAGGAAAAAGTTGACTAACCCCTAACTCCAATTAAATTTCAAATAGGCAAACAAGAAAAATGGGGCTGTCACTTGTAGTCCTGTGGGATAGGATGTGTATGTTGTCCCTGCCTGGAAACTGAGTCATAACCACTCAAAACCTAAAGAGGACAGAGCTAAACTGTTACTGAGGGGCTAGAAGAGAGAATGCTCTTCTGTAGTCTTTAATCTGTTCTGATCAAATACAGGTGAATACTGGCTCAGAGTGAGCTTTTTCCCTTCTCTCCTGATGGTCAGTCAATATTTTGAACTATCTGTTTTTCCCCTGAGTTAAGAATTAAGGAATTCTTTTCTTTCCTGGTTCAAGTCACTGAGGAGGGGCAAGACCTTCCCTTGTTTCACCAGTTGGCCAGACTTCGTCCAACCCTCATTTCATGCTCTTGCCTCTGCCCTCCCTGACCAAAGGACTGCCGTGGACCTTGCCTGTCTCCATGAAAGAGAATGAGGTGTTTTCAGCCCAGTGACGTCAGTTCTTCTTCCTCCCAGTTTTCTTCATGGCAATCCTTATCCTGGTGAGGGGTTCTGGGCTTCATTGCAGCTTCTTAGAGAGAGGGGCGGCCAACTTTCAAACACGTGGACGTGGAAGACGTGGTGTTAGGAGGTGGTTATGTTAGGGATAGACTGACAGCTCTTTCTAAGACGGTGCAGTTGACTTGAGTCTTTCGATGTAACCAAATTCTCCTCCCCTGGTCTACTGGGAGGCTCGGCACATTATTGTAGGTACCTGTGGAGCTTTTTGAGTAACCTAGGTAGTCTTTTATATAGTAGTTTAGACTGGACTGTTCAGACTTTTAGATTGAATGAGATCCAGATTTGGGGCTAACGTGCATCTACAGATTTCTAAGCAAATCTCAAGTGCCGAGGTTTGAGCAAAACGGTCACCTCTCCACTTTCAACTTGACTCTGAAGGAGAAGGTAGCCCCTGTTTTTTGTTTTTCCTCAAAGCATTCTTCTCTTGGACATGTGAGTGCAAAAGGGTAACATTTATTAAAGACACATCGCAGTGTTCCAAGATTATAAGTTGTAGAAGCAGCGGTTGCATTTTGCATAAACCAGTTTTGGTATCACACAGGTGAGTATGTTTTCAGGTGTTGACCTCGGCAGGTTGGCTACTTATTTAAAGCCAACAAGATTACGACACTGTCCATTTTAAACTTTCTTTGTGTTTAAGTTATGATGAAACTGATAGAATAAGTCTTGCTGTTGACTTCTTCATGAATCAAGGAAACTTCATGTATTATATAGGTTTATGATATTGCAGGAAATGGGTAGAGGATCTGTCCATCATGAGAAACAATGTTGCCAGCAGCAGAAGGAATAAAGTTTATTTGCTCCCTCTGGTTCCAAATCAAGGAGGTACGCTATGTAAAGTAATTTAGAACTGCTACCTTAGAGAGGTTAATGTTGTAGGTTTGAAGCAGACACAGCTGAGTAGGAAAAAGTGGAGCTTTCAGACTCAACCAAGGGAGTCCTAATACAGTCACTTACTGGCTGGGCAGTCATTTACCTGCCCTGAACCTCTGTTATCCTGTCAATAAAATGGGAATTCTAGTAGTACCTACCTAATAAGGTTGTTCTGATAACATAATGAGATTATGCATAGTAGGCCCCCAAAGCTCTTCTCGTAACTGATTCTCATAACTGATTCTCATAACTGATCTGAACACCATATTTTAGATGACTACGAAGATTCCTTGCCTGTTTTTGATAGGTACCGATGGTAAGCATAGGTGCATCATGTGGTGTGTTAACATTCAGAACATAGTAGATGAAAGAAAGGAAAAATGCTTCCTAGAATATAGCAAGGTTGTATAGTTAAGGATTTTTATAAGACTGAACAGAAAAAGGAAGAAGAAACAGACCCAGTTCTGCAGAAAGAATCCATAAATTGTGGGAAAGAAAATCTTGAGTCAGCTCTAGGCTTATTTTCTGCAGTTCAAGGCCAGATTATGGATAGCTTTAACAAAAATAAACAGGCCACAATAAACATTTACAATCATGTTATGTTTACATTACCGTTGATCTGATTATTACTGTGATTTGATTATGGTAGATATTTTCACTTCCTCTCCTTTATTGGATTTTCATTTTATTTGAGTAAGTAAATTACTCTTGGCTCATTCAACATGATGCTAAAAAAGGAAAAGAGGAATCTTTCTGATATGTGAGCTATATACCTTGAAAAGAAAGGTCTGTTTCAACTGGCAAGAAAACAGAATTCCCTCCCAAAGGAAGTAGATAAGAGGAACCAGACCTAATCAGGAAGCTCATATTCCATTCATTTATTCGTCAAATATTTATCAAGTGCCTGGCACTGTTCTAGGTGCTTCTAGCTAAATCCCCTTTGGACAGACCATTGCATTTCGGGACTTTTCAGGTTCCAGTTTCTCTTCCTCTGCCCCAAGATTAAAAGATAAAGTTCTAAAATAAAAGTTACTCTTGTTTGCAGTTTCTTACTGCCAGTATATAGGGAAGCTATTTATTTTTGTAATGTTATCATGCATTAGCCACCTTACTGAATTCCTAACACATTTTGAATAATTTTTCAGTTATTTTCTACTTAGAAATCCAGAGAATCAAATATTTTGCAACTCACTGCTTCTTTTCAAAAATGTATGTTTTTTTTCATTTTATTACATTGGCCAAGACCTATGGAAATTCTTAAAATATTGAGAGCATTCTTGTTCCTTGTTGAAGGGTATTTGAGTATTTTCTTATTAGATATGTTTGCTGTTGTTTTCTTGTCAAGAAAGTTTTTTTTTTTATTCATAGCTTACTAATTTAAAAAAATTTAGGAATGGAATTCAGGTTTAATAAAATGCCTTCTCAGCATCTATGGAAATTATCATTTAATTAAATTAATTTCTTAATACTGAAATTACTTACATTTATACTTAGGATAAGTCCTACTTAGTCTTGGGTTCAGTTTGCTAATGTTTTATGTGGAATTTTAGTTTTAGTCTTTATTTTCTGTCTATTATGCTTTTTTTTTTTTCTCATTTTCTCCATTTCCTGACTCTGGTTATGTTGATCTGGGTGTGCTTTGTTCAATTTTATTTTCTTCCAATTTCTATGTCCTGTTTCTATTTGACTAATGTTTATAATTATATTTTTCTACCATAGTCGAGATTTAATTAGTATCTGTAACTTTCTCCAGAACCAGGAGAGACCTTGGGCTTGCTTTTACTTCCCCTTCTAGGTTTTAGTGAAATTACTGAGTTTTGAGTTCCTGATTTGAAACCACTCTCACAATCCAGATACAGAACATCACCTACAAAAGTTTTCATGCACTTTTGTAGTCCATACTTTGCTCCACCGTTGGCCTAGGCAATCACTAATCTACTTTCTGTCACTATGTTAGTTTGCATTTTCTAGAATTTTGTATAATTGGAATCATAAAATCTATATTCTTTGTGTCTAGTTTCTTTCACTCAACATTTTTATTGTTGCTATATCCATAGTTTGTTCTTTTTTGAAAAAATATTGAGTATATTCATTCATTAATTGAATGAATATATCAATATTTGTTTGTTCACTCATTAATGAACATGTAGGTTGTTCCCAGCTTTGGGCTATTACAAATTAAGCTACTACACTGAACAAAGGAGAGTAAACTAAACTTAAAGCAAGCAGAAGGAAGGAACTAAAGATTAGAGTGGAAATTAATGAAATAGAGGATAGAAAAACAGTAGAGAAAATTAATAGGACCAAAATTTCATTCATTGAAAAAATCAAAATTGACAGACCTTTAGCTGAATCGACCAAGAAAAGAGAAGATTCGAATTACTAAAATGAGAAGTGAAAGGGTAGACATTACTGACCTTACAGAAATAATGAAGGGTTATAAAGGAGTACTGCAAACAATTCTGTCAGTAAATTGTATGACTTAGATGGAATGGACAAATTCTTAGACACAAATAAAGCTGCTGTGAACGTTCATGTACATGTCTTTAGTTGACATGTTTTCATTTCTCTTGGGTAAATACCTAATAGTGGAGTTGCAGTATACGAGAGTTTTTTTTCCATATCTTTGCCAAGACTTGGTATTGTTTGATCAGTTCTAGTGGATGTGTAGTAGTATCTCATTGTGGTTTTAATTTTCTTTTACATGGTTACTAATGATGTTGAACCTATATTCGCATGCTAATTGTCCATTTGTATATCTTTTGTGAAGTATCTTCAAATCTTTTGCCTATTTTTTTTTCTTTTTTTTTTTTTTTGCGGTACGTGGGCCTCTCACTGTTGTGGCCTCTCCCGTTGCGGAGCACAGACTCCGGATGCGCAGGCTCAGCAGCCATGGCTCACGGGCCCAGCCGCTCCGCGACATGTGGGATCCTCCCGCACCGGGGCACGAACCCGTGTCCCCTGCATTGGCAGGCGGACTCTCAACCACTGCGCCACCAGGGAAGCCCCTTTTGCCTATTTTTATTGGGTTGTTTTTCTCACTGAGATATATACGTATCTATCTATATATTGAATGTAATATCTATACTGAATTACTTAAATATTCTTCAGTAAGGTGAAAAAATCACTTTAGGTATGATTGACATACAAAAAGCTGTATATGTTTAATGTATACAACTTGATGAGTTTGGAGATAAGTATACATCTGTTGAAACCATCACCACAGTCTGTGCCATAAACATATCCCTCACGTCCAAAAGTTTCCTCCTACCTTCTTTATATTATTATTACTAATATCGTTACGGTTTGTGATAAGATGTACCCTCTTAGCAAAACTTAAAGTACTGTATACGATACAGTATTGTTAACTATGGACCCTGTGCTATATACATTAGATCTCTAGGACTTACTCATTTTGCATAGTTGAAACTTTGTACCCTTTGACTAATACCCCCGCCCCCAAACCATCTTCCCCTTCCCCATCCCCTGGCAATCACCTTTGTACGCTTTGCTTCTATGACATGGACTATTTTAGATTCTTCAGATAAGTGGAATCATGCAGTATTTGTCCTTTTGTGACTGGCTTATTTCACTTCGCATAATGTCCTCCACGTTCATCCATGTTGTTGCAAACGGCAGAATTTTCTATTTTAAGGCCGAATAACATTCCACTGTATGTATATACCACATATATCCTTATTAAGAGTTTTTGATATATTCTGGATACAAGTGCTCATCAGATATGTATATTGTATTTTCTCCCATTCTGTGGCTTGTCTTTTTTACTTAAATTTTTGAGTGTGTGTGTGCGCGCGTGTATGAGAGAGAGAGAGATTGAAAATTTTTTGGTGTTTGGTGTGGCCAGTGCATTCACATGGCACAAAATTCAGAAGATACAAAATTTTATCTGGTGAAAAGTCTCCCATTTGCCCAGGCCCCATCATTTCCCTTCCTCTGGCAGCAGGTTTCCCTCCCCAGAAGCAACCAGTGTTACCAGTTTCTGGAGAAACTTTCTAGAGGTAGATGTTATGCGTAAATATGAAAGTGCATACATGTAATTCTTTTAAAAGTCAGATGTCAGCATACCGTACACAGAGTCTTGTACCTTGCTGTACACAGTCATAGATCTTGGAGATCATTCCATATGGTACATAAAGCTCTTCCTCCCTCTCCCCTCCCTTTCCCTCCACTCCCTTCCTTTTTTTTTAATGACCCTCTAGTATTCCTTTGTTTCTGTTAGTTCAGTGCCTACAGTCCCAGATGAGAAGCCTGTGCCAGTGATTCTTTTTCTTCTGTACCCAATCTTCCACCTATCCCTAGAGTTTTCTTCTTAAATTGAGAAATTTACCAGCCTGCTTGTATTTAGGTATATATTTTTCTTAGGTATTTCTGCTTTAAACCCTTTCAATTTTACCACTTTGTCTACATCCTTTTTTATTCTTTTTTTTTTTTTTTTTGGTACGTGGGCCGCTCACTGTCGTGGCCTCCCCCGCCGCGGAGCACAGGCTCCGGACGCGCAGGCTCAGCGGCCATGGCTCACGGGCCCAGCCGCTCCGCGGCACATGGGATCCTCCCGGACCGGGGCACGAACCCGTGTCCCCTGCATCGGCAGGCGGACTCTCAACCACCGCGCCACCAGGGAAGCCCGCTTTTTTATTCTTTATTCTCTTTTTTAGGAGAAAGGACTTGTGGATATTTGGATTTTAATCTCTCCTTTTTGGGTCTTCACTTTTTCTGGGCTCATTTTATCAGGTTATATTTTCATTCTTTATGTTGAGGGAATTCCTTGATTTGATCTTCTGAATGATGGATTTATTTTTAATTTCATTCCATTCCACTATTTCTACTTTTCTATTTAATTTAAATTTAATCTCACTTATGTTTGTTTTAGCAATCATGTTTTTGGACCTGCTTTCAGATTGTGATGTCCAAGATGGTGATCCTGGCTTAGGGCAGGAGCTGACCCCCTTCAGACGGGAGTGCACTGACCTTCTGGGCTGCACAAGTGGGCTGCTGCTTCTGCCCTCTTGGGGAGACACATGCTGTTGCCCACCCCCAAGTAATGAGACTTGCTCTTGGGCCTCCTGTGGGGCATGTATTTGCGTGGCCATGCGTACCTGTGTTTGCGTATAAACATGTACATATGTGCGCGTAAGCAGCGCACAGACTCTGCAGTCAGCCTTTGCCTGGCTGCAGTGGTTAGGGTTGGAATGGGATGCGGTAAGAAGAGGATGGAGAGTAGATCCTCGGAATTGCTCTTGGGCAGGCTTCCTGTGTGTGTGCTTGGCTGATAACAGGACAATAGGCTGGGTGGACCCTTCTTAATTGAGGAAGTGGGGAAAGAGTTGCCCTGCAGTTGGAGAACTTCACAGCTGATCCCAAAATACCCTTCCTCTTTTCTTTCTTCAAGCTGCGCTAGAAACTCAGCATTCCACAACCCTTTCCTCACCCGACCCGCCAGCTCAGTGAGTGCCTGCCTCTGTTCTCAGTCACTCACTTCTGAATTGGGGGTTTTTTGTCAGACCCTTCCCGTGTCCACCATTTCCCACTGTGGCCCAATTAGGTTTTGGTTTCTCAACTCTGGCTAAATTTGATTTTTCTGTAAATTTGATCCTGTCACATCTCTTCCAGAAATTATGCAAAAAAAAATTTTTTTTTGACTGATGACATCCATCCCCATTTTCCGGATTTTAAAAATAGATTATCATTTTTATATATATATATATACACACACACACACACTTATTTATTTGGCTGCGCCGGGTCTTAGTTGTGGCACTCAGGATCTTCATTGTCACATGCGGGATCTTTAGTGGCGACACGCGGGATCTTTAATGTGGCATGTAGAATCTAGTTTCCTGACCAGGGATCGAACCCGGGCCCCCTGCATTGGGAACACAGAGTCTTAGCCACTGGACCACCAGGGAAGTCCCTAAAAATAGATTTATTCTTAATTTTATGTTTCCTTTGTCATTGAATTTGGAGGAACATGAGAGTCAAGCCCAGGGCTCAGCCCATCCCCACCGTGGACGTAGTGGATTTCATTATTTTTCACTGGCAGGGATGTAACGGCCTCTCCCACCAGTTTCTTTGTTCCCCTTCCACATAATTTCAATAAGAGCAGCAGCTATTAAATTGAGTGCTATGTGCCGTATCTCATGTCAGAGCTGATTTAATTGTTCTTTCGCTTTGTGCCCGCTGGGTACCAGGTGGACATTGTTTTGGTTGTGCACTGCTGCTTAACAAACCACCCCAAAATGAAGTAGGTTAGAATACACATTTATTCTTGTCGCTTGTGGCTGTATGAGTTGCCTGGCCTCAGCTGTATGGTTCTTGCTTGGAGTCTCTCATGTCATCTGAAGGCTCAACTGCGCTGGGGGCCTAAGGTGACTTGTGGCTGGCAGTTGACTCGAGTGACATCTCCAGGTGGCTTGGGCTGCTCAAGACAGGCTGGATGGGCTCCTGGAGGATGCATCCCAAGAATGCGCATCCCAAGAGACAGGAAGTGGAAGCTACTGGGCCAGGTGAGGGCTGAGCCCAGAAAAGGCACGACATCAGTTCTGCCGTATTCTTTTTTTTTTTTTGCGGTACATGGGCCTCTCGCTGTTGTGGCCTCTCCTGTTGCGGAGCACAGGCTCCGGACGTGCAGGCTCAGCGGCCAAGGCTCACAGGCCCAGCCGCTCTGTGGTATGTGGGATCTTCCCAGACCGGGGCACGAACGCGCGTCCCCTGCATCGGCAGGCAGACTCTCAACCACCACGCCACCAGGGAAGCCCTGCCATATTCTTTTGTTCAAAGCATTCATAGGGCCTGCCCGGATTCAAAAGGGGAGACTGATAGACTCCATCTCCTGATGGCAGAAGTGGCCAGGGCACATTGCAGATAAACATGTGGGTCGGGAGATACCGTAATGGCCATCCTTTAAAATATATGAACTGACACAGATGCCATGCTGCAGATACAACGGTAACCGATCCCAGGACCACAGATCCTCAGACCTTACGGGGCAGAGGCAGGTACATAAACAGGCAGTAACAGCGCAGATGATGAGTGCTTTGAGAGGACCAGGCACGGGGGCATGAAGAGAGCAGGGTGGGGGATATCTAACCCAGACTGGGCAAGTGCTGGCATGGATGGGAGGTCAGTGGAGAAAGAAGGCATCTCAGCGGGATATCTTTGGAGCTGAGTCTTGGAGCACAAGGGAACATTAGCTAGGTGAACAAGGAGGGAGGAGGCATCCCAGGGAGAGGAAGCATCCCTCTCTGAGATGTGGTAGGGTGTGTGAGAGCTCATGGCACTCTGGGGGAATTGCTGGCGGACTGAGGATTGGCAAGTAATTGGGTGCTGCTGGCACATGTGATGGGAGCTGAAACTGTAGCAAAAGTAGGTATGTTCTACCTTCAGATTCTGTGCATCCTTGGCCTGGCCTATGAGCCCTCAGTTGGTTCTGTATCCAAAGTATATTAGGGGTGATGGCTGGGCTGCTGAGGAGGATGGTGGAAGAGCAAGCCTCAGCAGCTCCACTTTGGGGATCCTCCCTTGGATCCTCTCCATTCTTCATCCTTCAGTTCCCCTTGTTCCTTACACTGTGCTTCCCTTCTCAGTCTGTAGCTTAAGTGCGCATGTAGATAAGGATTCTGTTTGCGGTTGAAGGATAAGGGCAGACGTGGGACGAGGAGGATGGGAGCTGGAGCACCTAGGTGCTTGGCTGAGCATTTTATTTTATTTTATTGGCCGTGAGGCATGTGGGAGATCTTAGTTCCCCGACCAGGGATTGAACCCACACCCCCTGCACTGGAAGCACAGAGTCTTATGCTTCCAGTAAGTGGACTGCCGGGGAAGTCCCCTGGCTGAGCCTTTTAGATTCTCTCTCATTTGATGCTCTCCGAGACAGGCGAATAATAAAAATATTATCTCTGTTTTAAGGCTGGACTCTCTCAGCTTGTTAGGAGTGGACATGGGACAGGGTTACTTGTCACTGTACCCCCAGTGCCTTCAGACACGCTTATCTCCAGCCTGTGTGTCCAAGATGCTGATCCTGGCTTAGGGCAGGAGCTGGCCACCTTTAGACGGGAGTGCACTGCCCTGGTCTGCACCTGGGGGCTGCTGCTCCTCCCTTCTTGGGGAGGCACATGCTGTCGTCCCCAGGCAGTGAGACTTGTACTTGTGCCACCTGGGGTGTGTGTGTGTGTGTGTGTGTGTGTATGTATAAACATGTGCACGTGTGCACAGGCAGGCAGACTTGGGTGAGGGGGCAAGCCCAATCATAACCCCAAACTCCTTTGGTTAGAAAGAGAAGGTTCTGAAAAGAGTTCTGGAGAGCAATTGGACAGCCGTATGCATGGACTTATTTGAATTGTACACTTAAAGATGACTAAGACAGTAAGTTTTATGTGTATTTTACCACAGTCAAAAAAAAAAAAAGAAAAAAAGAGAGAGCAAATGTGGTAATACCCGTTTGGCACAGCCTAAGGAAATCATTCTAGAGTCCTGAAAACACTTGACGTGTGGGCTTGCTGATGGCAGCTGGAAGGAGGTGAGATCTCTAAGCCTTTCACGTGTACTTTTGGAAACTTGTCTTTGCACCAGAACCCAAGAAGAATGGGTTTCCTGCCTTCTTTACGTGGACTCCTCCCTTGGTGAGTAACACTGTCGCATAGAATCAAACACGTTCCTTACACTGAGTTTGAGCACAGCGTTTGGCTGGCTGCTGTCTGTGTCCTTTGCTTCTTTGGGTGATTTTGAGGACTGTTCGTTTTCTTGGGGCTTGAATTTCATAGGAAGATGCAATGCACTGGGTATAAATATTACCATCTGCCATTAGTCCCAACTGACAGAGGACAAGGACTTGGTCATTGAAGACAAATACTTGTGGGTCACGTCTCCTGCATCTTTGTTCTTGGCAGAGGCATTGATGGCGCCTAGGCGTGGCTGAAGGTGGAGGAGGGGACACCAGCTCTATCACCAACATTTTCTCGAAGCTGATAAAGGTAGTTCAGCCAGTCACAGAGTCCCTGAACCATAGTGTCGTCCCACAGTCTCTCTTCTTGTTTACAGAGTCCTTCCTTGCTGTTCTGGCTCTGAACAGAGCTTTGACAAAGCCATTTTATTTTGTTGTTGTCCTAAAATTTTTTTAGTGTGATGTAGTAGAAACTGTGTGGCTTTAGAACCAGAGGTAATCTTTTTAATCTTTACCAGTTTGATAGGAGAAATGATATCTTGTTTTCATTTTCATTTTGTTGTTTGCTATTGAAGTTGAACAATTGTTATTATTTTTATTGAAGTATAATTGATTTACAGTGTTGTCTTAGTTTCAGGTTTACAGCAAAGTGATTCAGTCATAAATGTATATATATATATTATATATATAATATATATATCCTTTTTCAGATTCTTTTCCCTTATAGGTTATTACGAAATATTGAGTATAGTTCCGTGTGCTATGCAATAGGTCTTTGTTATCTATTTTTTTTAATTTATTTTATTTTTTTTGCTGTGCCATGTGGCTTGTGGTATCCTAGTTCCCCAACCAGGGATCGAACCTGGGCCCACAGCAGTGAAAGTGCCGAATCCTAACCACTGGATCTCCAGGGAATTCCCCTGTTATCTATTTTAGCTAAAGTAGTGTGTATATATTTTTTATTTATTTATTTATTTATTTATTTATTTATTTATGGCTGTGTTGGGTCTTCACTGCTGAGCGTGGGCTTTCTCTAGTTGCAGCGAGCAGAGGCTACTCTTTGTTGTGGTGCGTGGGCTTCTCATTGCAGTGTCTTCTTTTGTTGCTGAGCACAGGCTCTAGGTGCGTGGACTTCAGTAGTTGTGGCACTTGAGCTCAGTCGTTATGGTGGCAGGCTTAGTTGCTCTGCAGAATATGGGATCTTCCTGGACCAGGGCTCGAACCCGTGTCACCTGCATTGGCAGGTGGATTCTTAACCATTGTGCCACCAGGGAAGTCCCTCCCCTCCCTTTTGGACTTCCCTCCCATTTAGGTTACCACAGTGCATAAGGTAGAGTTCCCTGTGCTATACAATATGTTCCCATCAGTTGTCTCTTTTTTCCATAGTATGTCTTTAATGCTTATTTTCAAAATCCTTCATACGCTGAAGCAAACAACCTATGGTCATAGATGTTCAAATCCTTTTCCCAGTTTGCTGTTTATCTTTTCACATTTATTGTTTATTGACATAGAGAAAAATTTGTTAAAGAAGTTACTCTTCCTTTATGGATTCTGCTTTTGGTTTTTAAAATTTATTTTATTTATTTTACTTTTGGCTGCGTTGGATCTTCGTTGTTGTGTGCGGCTCTCTCTAGCTGCAGCGAGCGGGGGCTTCTCATTGCGGTGGCTTCTCTTGTTGCTGAGCATGGGCACTAGGCGCGCGGGCTTCAGTAGTTGTGGCACGTGGGCTCAGTAGTTGTGGCACGCAGGCTCAGTAGTTGTGGCTTGCAGGCTGCAGAGCTCAGGCTGAGTAGTTGTGGCGCGCAGGCTTAGTGGCTCCGTGGCATGTGGGATCTTCCCAGACCAGGGCTCGAACCCTTGTCCCCTGAATTGGCAGGTAGATTCTTAACCACTGCACCACCAGGGAAGCCCCCATTATTAACTTTTTATTTTGAAATAATTATAGATTCACAGGGAGTTACCAAAGATGTGTATAGGAAGGTCCCAGGTGCTCTTTATCCAGTTTCCTCCAATGATAACATCTTGCATAACAATACCAGCAAATTGACATTGGTACAGTCGACAGAACTCATGCCGATTTCACCCATTTTACAAGCACGCATTTGTGAGTGCGTGCATGTGTGTAGTTTATTCTGTGCAGTTCTGTCAGGTGTGTAGATTTCTGTAACCAGCACCACCACAGTCAACATACAGACAGTTCCACCACAGCAAGGCTCCTTCCTGCTGCCCTTTTATAGCCACGCCCACCCCATCCTCCATCCCCAACCCATGACACCTTCAGTCCTAAGAGTTTGTTTGTTTTTTTTTTTTTTGGCAGTACGCGGGCCTCTCACTGTTGTGACCTCTCCCATTGCGGAGCACAGGCTCCGGACCTGCAGGCTCAGCGGCCATGGCTCACGGGCCTAGCCGCTCCGCGGCATGTGGGATCTTCCCGCACCGGGGCATGAACCCGTGTCCCCTGCATCGGCAGGCGGACTCTCAACCACTGTGCCACCAGGGAAGCCCCTAAGAGTTTTTTAATGGCATTTTTAAATGACTGGAAAAAAGAAAGATGTTTATTTCATGCCATGTGAAAATTAGTGAAATTCAGACTTCTGTGTCCATAACAGTTATGTCCATAATTAAGGCATAACTGTGTCCATTCCATAATGTTATTGGAATGTAGCCACGCCCATTTGTCCACCTACTGTATGAGGCTGCTTCTGCACCACAACAGCAGACAGGAGTTGTTGCAACAGAGACTGTGACCTGAAAAGCCAGAAAGAAATATTTACTCTCTGGTCCTTTACCAAAAAAGCTTGCCAACCCCTGATATAAATCATCATCTAGTTTTCTTTTTTAATCTTGCATTTCATTCTTTTTTTTTAAATCGAGGTATAGTTGATGTAGTGCATTTGTTTCTTTACATGACCTGATATTTATTTTTGCATTTGGCGTTAGAAAAGGATATAACTTAATTGTTCCCTAACTGGTTAACCGAATTCTCCATCAGCATTTATTGACTAATCTCTTCCCTCCTCACTATTTGAAGTTCCATAGTTATCATATACTAAATCTGTCCCATCAGTTTAGGGAATGACAGGGTGAATCATCGAGCTATGTGGGCAGGATATATATTACCCAAGAGTTCTCTGGGGATGAGAAGCCCTCACCCCCTGCATTAACACTGAGTGTTCAAGCCAGATGTGCCCATGCACCATGGTGTCTAACCACTCAGGTTTATTTCCATGTGCAGACACTGTGGTGGGGTCTAGGCTTTATTTTTCTGAAGTCCATGGGGGATTGCTGATGGCCAAATGGAGCTGTTTGTTAATGGTTTCTGGTCCTTTATGTTGGATCCTCTCTGGAGCTGGCTGGCTCTTAAAAATCCTTTGAGAGGCAAGGTGACTTGGTTTATTTCTCTGGCACTGGTGGATCAGGAATTTAATTGTTTGAAGGGATACATGTGAAGGATTGCTCACCACCAGGCCCTACCGCCGATGCAAAGGTGAATGTGGTGGCAGTGGGTACGGGGTCTCTTGTCGGGTAGGTGCTTGTTCCACGAAGTCTCTTGGGACCAGGGGGCAGGCGGTGGCCAGCCACCAGCCTCTGCTCTGGCCTCTTGGGTCTGGGCTCCGGTTGTGCCTCTGCTTGTTACTGGCTGAGTGACCTTGGGCCCGTCCTGTAACCTCCCTGGACCTGCTCTCCTAGTAGGAACACGGATAATAAAGCCCACCCCCATCCCCACCCTTGTGTTATTTGAAGGGTTGAGAATACTGTGTAAAGCTTGCACAGTGCTCAGAAGATAGTATGAATGTACAATATTTAATTTCTTTATTCTCCCTTGACTTAGAGGTGTGGTGTGTAGATCGCTGTGAAAAAGTATGGATTTTTGTCTCCAAGTCCTGTCATCTTTCTTAGCCCCAAGAGTTTGCTTTCTGTTTTGGAATTTTGTTGTGTCGTGAGTCACTTCAGAGCCCAGGCTCCCAGAGCGCTCAGCTGGCCACCTTCTGCTCTCTGCCAAAGGTGGGTTCAGGTGACAGATCCTGCTGGCCAGGTGTTGGAGCCAGGCGGCGCTAACAGCCTGTGAGCTGTTTGTTCATCTGGCTTTAAGTGGATGGTGGTGCGAGATTCCCCACGTGAGTTCCTGCCGTGAGCGTGCTGGCTGTGACAGTGGAAAAGTGACTTGAGTCAGGTATCCCTGAAGCAGGTGATGGAAGGTGAGTGGGAGGAGTCTCCTCTGGGCGGCAACTCCCACCTGGGTAAGAATGTCAAGTGCCTGGTGACCTTGGTGGACCTTGGTGTAAGCCTTTGCTGAGCACGGTCATTTTGGCAGGACTCGCCCTCTTGTCCTAAGGATGGGCTTTGTGGATTTAACCACAGCACAAACGGCAGTTGAACTTGTGTTTACTCGATTTTGCTAGAACTGCGGGAATTTCTAATCCTCTGTAATTTACCTGTGTTTGAAACATGATCCCCCTGGTGTGGCCAGACTCTTTTTTTCTGCTGAGGAGACATTCATCAGAGTCTCCCAGGGCACCCGACCTTATTGTTGACGACACTTCTCAACTGTCCTTTCCTCTCCGTGGCATCTACCACCTGGCTCAGGTACCATTCGGGGGCGGGGGGAGGTGTGCCTGGACAATTACAAGAGCTCCCTAAATGAGCCCTCTCTTTTCTCCCATTTCCTCCCCTTTCTCTCTGATCTGTGTGTTTTTTCTGAAGTCTTTTTGAAAAAGTTACGTGCGAGTGCCACTTTTCTGCTTAAAAGCTTAGCCACGGCCTGTGGGGTGCGCCTCAAATTCTTAAGCCTGTTATTTAAGATCCCTCAGAGTCTGGAGCTCATTGGACCTCCAGGCCTTGCTTCCAGCCACCGCCCCTGGGCGGTTCATGTTCTGTCCACAGTGATGGTCCCCAGCTGTGCCCTCCGCGCCTCACCCTGTGGCAGTTCTGCTGAGGCCGCGCTCCACGCCAGGAGCACCTTTTCCCTGCCGAGTGGCTAGTCGCTGTGTACAGGGGCTTTCACAGACATTCTCCATACTCTCCGTGTAGCCCGGCCACCTGGATCGGGTGACCTTGCCATTTTCCAGCGAGCGTTGGTGAACTTAAGTGGTTTTCTTACTGCCGCATAGCTGGTGGGAGAGCTGGAATGTGAGGCCAGGCCTTGTGCGGTCAGGCTGCCTCTCCGGAGCCGCCCTCGGAGGGCAGAGTTACTCGTGGCTGCTCTGACTCCAGCACAGCAGTTTTTCCTTATTCACGTATTTATCTCATTACATCACGTTGCTGGTTGTCCTGGGTCTGGGCCACACCCCCGTACTCCACCCCAAAACTTGTTTCCTCAAACAAATCCCTTATCAGCTTGCTTTCCCGTGCATCTGGAATAGTACCTGGTACTCAGCGGGAACCCGATAAATGTTTGTTTGGATGAATGCATGGATGAGTAGCTTTTTCTTTCCATATCCTCTAATTTGTGGTGTGAGGGAGGATAGTACCCTGGTAATTAGGCTACTTAAAACTCCCGTGTGTTGGAAAACATCTCTCTTTTGGTCTATAGAAGAAATAGAAAGTGATAATTATTTTGTCCCATTCCCTCTGCCATCTCACAGAGATTCCTTGGAGAAAGATGCTGAAAACATATTTAATTATATATATTGTAGGAATGTAATCTTTTAGCGAAATTTTGTCAAACAAGCTAGACCTAGGAGTGGCTTTGAGGAAAGCTGACCCTCCTTTAACCTATCAGCCTCCACCCACCCCACGACCACAACCTGAACTGAAAAATACTAGTCGTCTTCGCTTTGGACAGTTGACGTTTCTCTCTGTCATACGTAAAATGTAAATGAAAGCATCTTGAGAAATCCTTGCTGTTTATTGATCTCTTGTGTATTGGCTTCAAGACAAGCCTCCCCGCCTCCCCATGGGGATGGATACCAGCACCACCATGTGGGAGCTGCCTCCTTTCTGACTTTGTTTTATCCTCATGGTTTATAGGAAAATAAGGTTGCAGTTTTTTCCCTCATTCATTCCTTGACTTCCTTTATGTGTTTCTGCCCCCTTGACATTTGTACCCTCCTTCCACTGACCCTTATGCACAGGGCTTGTTTCTGCCTCTGAGCTCAGAATGCCCACATGAGGGGGCCACACCGACCAGTATGAAGTGTAGGGCCCTTTTCTTGCATGTCCTTCCTTCCTGCCTTTTTCCCACTTTTCTTGTCTGGTTACTTAGTTGTGAAACTCCTTTAAGCTGTTTTGGTTTAGAATGTCCTATTCCCGCTTTTTCTTTCACTCCTTATTGTTTAGACTATGATCAGACTCTTGGTTGTTGAGTTCCTTCTTCTTTCCCAATAAATCTATTCACCGTGGAAATAAAAAAGAAATCCCCTATGTCCGGTCTGAGTCATGTCAGTAGGAATGTGGGAATTAGAGCTGGAGCAGCCAGGTAGCCAGGTGAATCTCAAGCCTGGAAATCCATCTGCACTTTTGGGGGGAGGCGGGCATGCTTCAGGCTTCTAAAAAGGATGCCATGGGGGGATCCTCAGGCTTCGAAGAGTTTCACAGAAAAACATCTCTTTTAGCTCCTAGCTCTTTCAGCTGCTGAATCAACACAACAGTGTTTAATACCACAAGACCAGTATTGAGAGAATCCTTTTAGGTGAACACTTGTTTCAAGCTAGTGTGACCTATTTGAGCATGGTCACATATTCCTAACAAATTCTCATCTCAGGTTAGTTTCAGGTTTGGGTTGAGGGTTTAAGGACTTCCCTACCCCTAATGGTAGGGTCTGAGCGTCACAAATCATTGAACGTCACAAATCATTGATCGTGAGAGTACTCTGCTGAGGGGCAATTTGAACTTGGAGAGCTCGTGGAAGTTCAAATATACTTCTGCTTCCTTTTTTGAGAGAGACAGTTTAGAATCAGGAGTGCTTAACTTTTTTCCCCCATAGGTATTTTTGGGACTCTAAAAATGATAGGTTCTCTCCAAAGGAAAATTCAAATTCACGAGTGCACGTGCAGAACCTTGCTCATAATTTTTGGCATGAGGTGTCTTTGGATTCTAGAGAAAGCGTCCCTATTATAGAGGAATGGTGAGCTTCAGGTAGTTTTTGAGGCAAGGACACTTTCAGTCTTGCTCAGTGCTCATGGCTTTTTAAAGCACAGCTGAGTGGTGTGGCTGTAAGCGTGGACTTAACAGTAACCACTTCACATGAATTGGTAGTAGAGTCCTGCCCCGGTCTGTTGCTCACTTGAATGCTTTTTGCCCTTGAAAAGGTTTGGTCTGAGGTGATGATTAATCAACAAGTATTTGATCACCTAGTAGATATTCAGCTCTGTATAGTATATCGTTTCATCTAGGTCCCTGTTGTGAAAATGCGCTTTCCTTTAACTTCCCATAGGCATCTGACTTGTTTCATCAGACACTGAGGGCATTCCACATATGCAGTGCTGTGTCAGGTGGCAGCACAAAAACATGTCAATTAGGACCAGCTTTGAAAGGGGAACAAATGGCACAGTTAAGGAGTGTTGTATGAAGGGTGGGAAAGAACTAACGTATATTAAGGGATTAAGTAGCACATTATTTGTGTTTTCTTTAATCCTTACACCCTCCATGTCATAGATGGAGAAACTGAGTCTCAGAGAGATTGAGTACCTTCCTCCAGACCTCTGAGGAGCAAAGCCAGAATTCAAGCCCAGCCATGTGGACTCTAAGCCCAGACTATCTATCTATCTTTCTTCTTCCCTCCCTCCCTCCCTCCTTCCCTCCTTCCCTCCTTCCCTCCCTCCCTCCCTCCCTCCCTCCCTCCCTCCCTCCCTCCCTCCCTCCCATGCCTCTTCTGTTAAAGACCAGAGGTGGATGGAGTGGGTTAGTGTTGGGAGAGTGTAGAAATGAGACCCTTAGACTGAGTATCCCCAGTAGGTTAACTTCATGACCTTTATGAAACATTATTTCTCCTCTGTTAATTACCACCCATCATGTAACTGTTTCTCAGTTGGTCTTTAGAGCTGTTTATCTGCTGTGTGCATCACTCCCCTTTTGTGGAGCATCCAGCTTGTGTGGTACCACAGTATTGAGAGAGTGACCAAAGACCTGGTGGTCACGTTACCACCCGAGTGGCCTCATGCATGCTACTTCCGAGTCTTTTCTTGTAAGTGACACAAACAACTTGGGTGATCTGAGGGATTCTCCGCCCCAGGCCCTCGCGTGATTTTGGTGCAGAAATGTCAGAGGGGAGTGCCTTTATTACTTAGCTTTCAGTTGGCAGAATGCATCCAGGTGGGACGGAAAGAGAGCAGGTGTTTAGTTAGAGTCACGTTCTCTTTGTTGTGTACTTTTGGGGGAGGTTCAATTCGTGTCTTTAAAAAGCTGTCTGCTTGGGCATTTGAGTCCTCCAGATCGTGCACGTACTTGACCAGCAGCAGAGGCAGAACCTTTGTGTGGTGGGTCCTAGTTATCATTCAGTTAGGGACAAGCTTTTGGAAATACCTCTCCTTCTTCAGAGGTCATGATTTCTCAGCATGGAATGTCCATGCCAAGCTCTCCCACCATCTTGTTTTTCCATTTGGCAAATTTTCTTGTTCTTCTCCAGTTGCCCCAGCATCCTTTGTGCCCCTCCTTCATTTTGCATGGACCTTCGTTATACCCCATATTGCGTTGCATCATAGGTAGAGGTTTTTGTGTACACTTGCCCAGCCAGACTGAGTCATTTGAACACATCCTGGTAGCTCTGTGTCAGCACTTTGTCCAATGTGTGTTAGGTGTTTCACTCTGTGGTTGAAACAGTGTATCCTCTTTAGAAGGAATGAAAAGAGATCATGTTTAAATTCATCTGAGAGCGGGAGAAAAATCTTTGCTCCCGACAATCACAAGAATGTCTGGAGAGCTGATTGCTAGTCTGGAGATCCTTAGAAAAAGCTAGTAATAGACATTGGAAACTGAGCCAAGGAATGTGGACTTGGGCTCTTACATTTTGACTTCGTTTGTGATCTTGTTGGAGGTCGTCTTTTGCATCAGGCCAATGGGTGGATTTTACTTGAAGGGAGAGTTTCTAATAGAAAAGCTGGGGAAACATTTTCAGGGTTGTTTTTGGTTTTTTTTTTGCGGTATGCGGGCCTCTCACTGCTGTGGCCTCTCCCGTTGCGGAGCACAGGCTCCGGACGCGCAGGCTCAGCAGCCATGGCTCACGGGCCCAGCCGCTCCGCGGCATGTGGGATCTTCCCGGACCGGGGCACGAACCCGCGTCCCCTGCATCAGCAGGCAGACTCTCAACCACTGCGCCACCAGGGAAGCCCACATTTTCAGTTTTGAAACGACTTTATTAACCTACAAATAATTAAAGGTGATCTCTTAACCTATGTGTAAAGAAGAAGAGTCTTTCCCTCATATGTGATGATCCAGAATCCAAAGTGGGAAAATGTAAGACTGTTCAGAGAAGATGCTAACCTAGAAACCACAGACTGCTGGGCCTTGGGAACTTGGGAGAAACTTGTGGAAGCAACCTTGGAGGTTATGGAGAATATTGGAGATGGGATTCTGGGGCAGGGGTGGGAAAGAAGGAAGACTGAACTTCTACTGATAATCAAATAGGGTCCTAGGACTTAAGTCATATGGTTAAGATGCATTTTGAATAATTCTACAGTTACCAAAAAAAAAAAAAAAAAAAAGATAAATCCCTACATCTTAAAATTCCATATTGTTTACACACTATCTCTTACCTAGATTTTTTAAATTACATAGACATTTTAATAATTATATGTATTAGTCTTGCTGTGGTTAATAAACCACAAATTCCAAAAATACAGAGGTTTGCAGCAAACATTAATTTCTAGATCGAGTTATGTGTCAGTGGCTGGGAGTCCATTGCTATGGCTCTTTTCCACAAGTCTTCCCTTCTGAAGGCAGGAGAGAGCACATGAGGAGGAGAGAGCACATGAGAGCTGATGGAAACATGCAGTGGCTCTTAAAGTGTCTGCTCCCATCTGGTGTACGTCACATTTGCTCATGTGCCATTGGCCAGAGCCTGTTACGTAGCCAAGCCAACAGTCACTGGACTCGAGTGGAGATATGCCCTCCGGTCGGCAGTCACTTGGCAATAGTGAGTGTGTATAATCCACTTAAAGGTACAGAGTTAATAATTGCAAACGATACTACAGTCTACCATGTAGTTTGTGTCTTCTCCTTTTGTCACTGAATGTTATTTAGTAAATACCTGACATCAGTTTAGATTTATCATTTTTAAAAGTTTTAAATACATTTTCACCCTATTATGTGTATTATAGTTTTAGATTAATTTTCGAAGAAATGAACCTTTTGAAAGGAAGCGATGTGGTAGATCGCTGCGTGTTTCTTCTTGAACGATTGCAGTGCGTGGAGCTCTGTTGTACACCGTTGAGCTAGCTCAAGAACAATTTGAATAATGGGGTGATTCTGTATCAGTCTTGTTTCTGAATTTTGTAGACATGCCTCCAGTGTTTTATATTGTTTCCTGCTTAAGAAATAGATTATTGAGATCTAATTCACATACCGTAACAGTCACCATTTCAAACTATATTACAGTTGAGTGGATTTTAGTATACTCACAGCATTGTGCAAACATCATTACTATCTAATTCCAGAATATTTTGTTACCCAAAAAAGAAACCTCATATTTATTGAGTGTTCACTCCTGTTTTCCCCTTCCCTTCAGCCCCTGGCAACCAGAAGTCTTCTTTCTATCTTTGTGGATTTGCCTGTCTGGATTCTTCATATAAATGGAATTATATATGTGGCCTTTCATGTCTGGCTTCTTTCACTTAGAGCAGTGTTTTCAAGGTTCATTGCTGATGTTTTCTGATTTATACCCTTTAACAGGTTTAGGAACCTTCCTTTTATTTCTTAATTTTACTTAGAGATTTTAATAGAATGGCTGATATTTACCAGTGTGTGATACCAGTAAGCATTTTGGTAGTTGTGGGCATGATTATGTTGGACAGTGATCCTATTATCAGTTAATGTAATAAATAACATTAATAAATTTCTTAATGTTAAATCACTTTTGATTTCTTGGTTTATGTTTGACTCAATCCTGGTATATTATTTTTCTTTCTTTTTAAAAAAATTCTTCTAATGTACCATTTGCTGTTACTTTACTGACGAAGTCTACACTTACATCTGATTTCCTTTTTTGTCATACTATTTTGATATCAGATATAGGTAACCCTTATAAACTGATTTGAAAGTTTTTTCATTTTTAAATGTGTTTCAGAGTGTTCAAATAAAACAGGACTTGCTCCTTGAGGTTCATTAGAGCTCAGTTGTAAAACCATTGGGGCTTAGCTCACCTTTCAGTGAAAGTTCTCTGACAGCAGTTCTGAGGTTATTTAGTTGTTTAGGTTTTCTACATCAATTTAATTTCTCTTTGGCCGTACATTTTCCTGCAATGTATGGCCAAAGAGGCTTCCAGGTTTATTAGCATAGCTATTCATAGCACATCCTTGTAATTTATAATCATACACAGAGGTAAGATTTAAATCACTATTGCCTGCTCATTTTTCCCCTCCTTCTTTCTATATTTAATTCTATATTTATTCTATATTAATACAATTCTATATTTAATTCTTTTAGAAGACTTAAATTTTGGTTTTATTTATAACTTTTACTCTTTCTTTTCTGTTTTCAATTTATGCTTTAATTTTTTTTTTTTTTTGCAGTACGCGGGCCTCTCACTGTTGTGGCCTCTCCCGTTGCGGAGCACAGGCTCCGGACGTGCAGGCTCAGGGGCCATGACTCACGGGCCCAGCCGCTCCGTGGCATGTGGGGTCTTCCCGGACCAGGGCACGAACCCGTGTCCCCTGCATCGGCAGGCGGACTCTCAACCACTGTGCCACCAGGGAGGCCCTGCTTTAATTTTTTTATTCCCTCTTCCACGTTCCTTTTTTTTTAGATATTTATTTATTTATTTGGCTACACTGAGTCTTAGTTGCGGCAGCTGGGCTCCTTTAGTTTCCAATCGAGTGCTCCTTAGCAGTGGCATGTGAACTCTTAGTTGAGGCATGCACATGGGATCTAGTTCCTTGACCAGGGATCGAACCCTGGCCCCCTGCATTGGGAGTGCGGAGTCTTAACCACTGCGCCACCAGGGAATTCTCCTTCTTCCACTTTCTTTCTTTTTTAATTGGGGTATAGTTGTTTTACAATGTTGTGTTAGTTTCTACTACACAGTGAAGTAAAGTACAGTTCTCTTCCACTTTGACTTTTTTTTTTTAAATGGGAGCACAAGGTAGATGTGGACTAAAGTGTAGTGTTTTATGGGATAAATCTTTTCAAATGTATATATTTATCTGCTCTTAAGGACTGTGCTGCTTTTCCTCATGTATTGGTTTTCTTGGGTCTGAATGATGAGTTGATATAGGCTGGTATATTTTTCGGTTTTTTTGTGTCTGATGAGGTAATACAGGCCTGCTATTTGCCTCTCACCAGAAGAAGTGAATTATTGGATCCCCTGTTTCTTTTTTTCTTTTTCTCTCTTTCTTTTTTTTTTTGCCTCACTGCACGGCTTGCGTGATCTTAGTTCCCCGGCAGTGAGAGCACCTAGTTCTAACCACTGTACTGCCAGGGAATTCCCTGGATCTCCCTGTTTCTACTTGATGTTAGAATTGTCTTCTTGGATCTTAGGTTGAGTGGAATAATAGTTGACAAATCAGTTGAGTGGTCTCCCCTTGGCAAAAGGAATCAGAAGAAAGAAAACCAGGGTCAGGGACAGTCGGTCAGGAAGACTTGGCCTAGTTCCTCTCTGTGTCTGGATCCAGTATAGCCTGGCTTCCATCTTGTTTTAGGTGCTCTCCCCATCTCAGTAGAGTCCAGCCTTTTCAGAATTTGCAGTCTTGCCTCCTTTGTGCTTGGTGGACCTACCCAGGGCAGCTGACTTCATGAAGGTGCAAGCAGGCGCCTTCTGTTCCCCTGACCTTTCTCTTGCATCTCTACCCCTCCTGGCTAGATGAAGCCCTGGGGGCAAGGCACCGTCTGCTGGTGGGCCTCACATGGTGTATCTGCCTGTGCTGGCATCCCCTTGCTCACAGCAGCCAGACACTCTGGGGGTCCTCCTTTGCCCCACTGTGGGCCCTTCCATACCCTCATCCCTCCAGACAATTGCAAATTCAAACTAGAGTGTCTGTGAGGGTTCGGGACACTTTCTACTTCTTAGGTAACCTTGAGAACCCTAGGTAACCTCAGTGACGTGGGTTAAAGATACCTCTTAGTTCTTTTCTCAGTTGAGTCCCAATTGTCTCCTGTAGGAAATCTTCAAAACTTTTGGCATTTGGGTGATGCCCTTTCCTAGTTTCTAATCTGGTACTCATTCCAGTCACTATGCGCCCGCCCCCCCCCCCCGCCGCACCCCCACTGCTCTTTCTCTCCCGTTCTTCAGGTGGTTGTTGTCTGGAACGGGGAAAGAGGGAGAAAGCAAAGACCTGAGCTTATTAATTCGCCGCATTTATCTAGAAGTCTAGATTTATAATTTTTCAGTGAGTGTGTAACATTGTTATTAACGTAAACACGATCATTTCCTGGTTAGCGAGCCTTTGGAGCTTTTCCAGGGTTCACTCTGTGTTCTTTGATCTGTTATGAACATCTGTGAACAGAACAATTTTGAGGTTTTCCCTTTGAAGTTACTGCCCGTAGTTGGCCTAAATTTAACTTGACAGCAAAGTCAGCAGTCAGGAGTGTCCCGTTCAGTGTGTGCAGGGCACATTCATTCTTCAGGCGTCTCCCGTGTGCCTGGCGGGAGAGAGGGCCGCTAAGACAAGTCAGGTACAGTGTGCATTCAGAGAGCTCTCGTTCTCCCGTAGCCGTCGGGATGCCTCGAGAGGCTTCGGCAAGTTCTTCTGAAACGAGATCATCACGTTGCCCGCACTCCTCTAATAGTATCAGAAAGAGAAATTAGAGTGTTTTCGCATGACTTGTTTTTATTAAGTCTATATTGGCCCTTAAGGTATACCACTTTCTTTCATAAACCCTATGTTTAATGTAATATAGAATTTTGCTGGTGACTAACGTTATTTTAATAATCTCTCTTGCGGCTGGCTGACCACAATGGTGGATCTTGTAACTGAAATTCTTTGAGCGAGGGCAGTTTCCAAAGTGTCCCGGTTATGTATTCCTCTTCCTAAGTAAAAAGGGGTGATGGGGAGAAGAAATTCTCTTATAACTGAAACTACATAGCAAGAATTGATATTTTGGAGCATTGAGGAGTTTTCATGTATTTATCAGCTGTGTAGCTGTAACTCTCACAAAGGCTACCGTAGATATATCTATTGCCACAGGGAAGTCAATAAGGAAGATGTGGTTAAGGCCCCAACTGTGACTCTAGGTGCGATTTCAATTTTCAGCAGCACTTATGGTCTACTGTGAACCCAGCCCCATAGTCTAAAGGGGATGCCGGAATACTTGCAGACACGTTGACTTTTTTGTTTGTTTGTTTGAGTATTTTGATAGTGATATAACGCCTACCATGTTCCAGGCACTGTTCCAATTGCTCCATATGCTAACTAACTCAATCCCATTATACCCATTTTATAAATGACGAAGCTGGGGCAATAGAGAGATTAAGGAATTTACTTAAGTCATGCTGCTAGTAAAGAGTAGAACCGGGATTCAAAACTCGGCAGTCCGTCCAGGTTAGCCTCAGTTTGGTTGTCATTCAACAGACGTTTATTGAGTACCTTATATTGGCAAGAGATTGAGTTGGGTCACTTCTAAAACTCATTCATTCATCAAATACTTACTGAGTACCTACTGTGTTCCAGAAGACACAGTCTCTGCTCCTGTTGAATTTACAGACTGGTGGGAAGTCAGACAGACAGATAATCAATTAATATATAATATATTTTTAGACAGTGGTAAGTCCTATGATGACAATAAAGCCAGGGAAGGGACTGGAAAATGATGGAGGGTGCAGGAATGTTTTTAGATTTTTGTGGGCTGAGAACGCCTCTCTGAGTAGGTGTCATTTGAGCAGAAACCTGTTTGAGGAGAAGAGCCAGGCCAGTGGCAATCGGAGGGGAGAGCAGTGTTCCAGGCAGAGTGAGCAGCAAGTATGAAGGCCCTGAGGTCCAGACGAGCCAAGGCCAGGTGTGTAGAGCAGGATGAGCTGGAGGGCAGTGGGGAGAATGTCTGGGATGAGGTCAGAGACTGTGGTAAGATCATGTTGGCCCTTGTGGGTTATGGGAGGGAGTCTGGATTTTATTTTGAATGTGTTTGGATGGATGTCTTTCAGAGTTCTGAGCAGGGGGGTAACAGGTTTTGATTGACCTTTTCCAGGGAGCATTCTGGCTGCAGTAAGGAGGACTGACGGTAGGGCAGCAACAATGAAACAGGAGGCTTTTGTGTTGAGCCAAGGGATTCTCTCACTTCTTGTAATTCGTGTTAGTTGTAAAGGCGCTGCCCTCCCACAATACGTGCTCTAGAACTCAGGTCTCAGTGAAGCAAACCCGCTACCGGAGGACTCTGAGGGTAGAGGAGCCTGGGTCACTGAGTCCACCTAAGCCCCTGCCCTTTCCTCCTGAGATTTTTGTCTTTTCCCTCCACGTTTGTTTCTCATGGGGACCATATCTTGAGGGGAGTTATCTGGGGGATAACTTGTATTAAGACCCTAAGGGAAAATGTAAGCATTCCTCAACTGGCTTTAAAAACAGAAGCTTCATGTTTACGCAGAAGGATTTATGGCCAGAGAATGGAGATGAGGGACAGTGTTGGGTTGGGGAAAGCCATCCAGCTTGATAACACCCTTGAACTAGGAACCAGATACCTTAGCTCAACTCAGTAGAGTGATAACTGGCTTCCATACATTTGGATACAGAAGTCCTTCACCTTTTTGAGTCGGCTTCCTCATCAGTAGGGATAGTATCTGTCTGCTAACCTCACCACGTTGAGGTTGACGTAGAGGGCAGCGAAATAAGAATGTGGAAGCCCTGCGCACAGACGTGCCATGGAAGGCGGAGACGGTAGCAGCCCTTTATAGGAAAGTCCAGGCATCCGTAGCTCATTTGCTATTCATATATACTCAAATAATACTACGGGAAGCACCCTGTAGTAAGGGTGTGGGTATCTTCCCTGGTTGTGTAGTCCTAAAGGAAAGAATCTGCTGTGTGACAAGGTCTGGGTGACTTTCTCCTCCCCAACCCCCGCTAACTGATTTGAGAAATAGTTCAGTTCCCACTGTCTGGCCAAGATCTTTTAGACCTTTATGTGGGCCGTTCCTGGAGGGTTATTGGCTGAGGTCCCCAGAGCAAAGGTTAGGGGAGTTAAGGTTAGGGGAGTTGTCCTGGAGTCACTGGGAGACGGGCAGACAGATGGATGGATAATCACAGACACACACACAAAGGTGAACAAGGCACAGTTACAGTTGTTGGATGCACAGTGCTTATGGATAAGTTATATATGTAAATAAATGATTAAAACTGTGAAAATTGCTTCAGTGGAAGTATCTTCAAGGTATTGAGAAGAGAGTGACTAATTTTGTCAGGGGCTGGATCCAGGAAGGATTCTAGGAGGAGGGGGCATTTGAGAAGATTTCTGTGAGATCCTGGGAGCCCTCTACATAAAAAAGAGGGGTGTGTGTGTGTGTGTGTGTGCGTGTGCGCGCGCGTGCGTGCGTGCGCGCTATGTAAGCAACGATGAGAAAATATGAAACAGCATAGTGGGTTCCAGGATCAGTTCAGGCCAGATTGTGGAAAATTGCTGTCTGAGCTGATGTTGGCTTATCTGACTAAAGGTTTTGAATTCATTCTTTCTTTTGTGCCATGTTTAGCCATAGGTGATGGAGCCTTTCTGAGGCCCAGTGAGCTAGTGTTGTTAAAATATAAGGGTGGGCCCCTCAGTGCCTAGCATGGTGCCTTGCCTGAGGTCAGTGTTTAAATATTTACTGAAATGATGAAGACGTGATGGTTGTCTCAGAGCTCCAGAGAAGATGTCCCCCCACTGATCCTTAGACCCTGGGATTTGGACACTGCATGCCCTCAGTGACATCAGTGTGCTGAGGAAGCAGGTCGTGGGATGCTGCTGTAGCTAGGTTCTGTGGTCCATACGGAGAGCAGCTGCTGAGGGGCTTGCCTTCCCAGCTGACAAGACCCTGGGCTGAGAAGTGGAGGGGTGGGGTCCATTCCCATGAGTACCTTCTGTGAAATGGTACCCTTTCAGTAATTACAAAAGTATTTTTGACATTGCATAAGTAAGGATGTGATTAAATTATCTGTGGTCAGGGAGACAAAGGAGGGTACCTTTTTTGTTTAGTTTCCATCACCCACTGAGTTGGGTGACATTGCCCTTGACCCCAGACCATGCTTCCCTCTGCCTTGTTCCATACTCTCTTTCCAGATGTGCCGTCTTCATCTGGAGCTTATGGACATGACTGCTAGATTGACTTCTCATTTCCTGTATGTTCTCTTCTCTGGGGGCTAAGTCATATCCAGCCTGCACAGAAGAAGAGATCCTTCTGGGGAAAGACCCACGCCCAGCCTGTGATCTGATTACCCACAGGTCAGGAATGCAAAAAAACATTCCTGACCAAGGCTCTTTGCTTAGTATCATGTCACTTTCTTGCCATATTCCTTAGTCTTTGCCTTCTAATGATTCCAAGGTGACATTCAGAGGCTTTCACATCTACTGCTAGATAGGGCTTTGTTCTCTTATCAAATCTTAAAGCCAGAAAAGGTGACTGGCAGACTGCATCTTTTTTGAATAGTATAGGGACATAATTGATTCAAGTGGCTTCCTACTGAGGCCTAAGAAGAAAGAAGTCCATAAGTTTTTAATCTTTCCTTCCCTTTCTTTTCTGGTACTTGCTCCCCCCCCCCCCACCCCTTTTAAACTTTTTTATTGCGGAAAATTTGAAACACATACAGAAGAGGTGAGAATTTATAGTGAACCTGCAAGTACCAGCTTCAACAATGATCAGCTTTGGGCCATCTTGTATCATCTATATCCCAGGTACCTGACCTTAATTATTTTGAAGCAGATACCACACATCCTATCATTTCATCTGTGAATACTTTAGTTATGTGTTACTAAAAGATGAAGACTTTGTAAAATCATAATACTTCCATTATCACACCTAATAATTCCTTCATGTCATCAAATAATTGATCAATATTCAAAATTTCCCGAATGTCTCAAAGTCTTTTAACCCTGTGTTTTAATCATGACCCACTGCAGTTGTTGATAGGTCTCTTAAGTTTCATTACATCTATAGGTGCTCTTTCCAACTCTGTATTTCTTTTTTCCTTACAATTTATTTATTTATTGAAGAAACTGGGTCTTCGGTTCTCTTTAGCTTCACATTGTGTAGATGCCGCTGACTGCGTCCTCGCAGTACTTGTTCTACACGTTCCTCACTCTTGCTGTATTGCCTGTAAATTGGTGTTGTGTCTAGAGATTTGTTCAGGACTCATAGCCAGCATATTTGGCAAGCATGCTTCGTAGGTGGTGGTGTGAACTTATTCCAGGAGGCACGTAACGTTTAGCTGTCTCTTTGTGATGGTTGATTAGGTTGTTAAATGTGTTGGATATCTAAGAGGGTTCTGGCCCCTCAATGTTTACCTGGGCCCAAGTGGCGGTCTTGAGAAAGTGGGACAAAGAGACAATGTGGTGTGCTCAGGAGTTCTTTCTCTGTCGAAGTCTGACGCCGGTGGTGGCTGTCATGTTCTCTGTCCTTGAACTGTTGGTTCCTGCAGCGCTTGCTGACACGTGAATCGACGGGATTTGGTGTAGAGCATTGCCCGTCGTGTTTCTCTTGGTTGTAAAAGACTCGTTCACTTAAGAAATGGTAAGGACAGGATCAGATTCTTTGAAAGTTATTTTTGTAGTTAGAGGTGTTTCTTGGTTGGGCTAAACCAGCCTCTGTTGCTGGTGTTCTCCAGGTGTGTGTTTTTAGCTACTTTGTAAGATGATTCTTTTCTGCTTTCAGGATCTCATTTTGCCCAACGGCGGTACTCCAGCAGGCCCTGCAAGTCCGGCTTCTTCATCTTCCCTTCTCAACAGACTACAGCTTGATGATGACATCGATGGTGAGACCAGAGACCTCTTTGTCACGGTTGATGATCCCAAGAAGCATGTCTGTACGATGGAGACCTACATCACTTACAGGATCACCACCAAAGTAGGTCTTTTTATTATCTTCCACCTGTCTAGAGTGTCTTGGAGAATTGAAGTCCTACCGCCATGATTCCTGCCTTTCCTTTTTCCCTTCCTTTGTACAACTCTGTTCACCTTTATGACAATTGTGAGTGTAGCTTTTTGGGAGAGTGGATATATTCAGATTTAAAAGGATTATGCATAAGTTTTTTTTCTTTTAACCTTAAAATGAAGGAGAAATTGTACTACAGTCTTTCAAATGAAACTTTTTTTTTTTTTTTTTTGCGGTACGCGGGCCTCTCACTGTTGTGGCCTCTCCCGTTGCGGAGCACAGGCTCTGGACTCAGCAGCCATGGCTCACGGGCCCAGCCGCTCCGCGGCATGTGGGATCCTCCCGGAGCGGGGCATGAACCCGTGTCCCCTGCACCGGCAGGCGGACTCTCAACCACTGCGCCACCAGGGAAGCCCTCAAATGAAACTTTTAAACCCCGTACTTTCACTTATTTTCTATCATGATATTGTTTAAGATGTTAATATCTCATTACTCTTGAAATTTATTAATCATTGTATCAACCATTGTATCAACCTGAAGCTCTGTGATGAGAACATGATTATAATCTGGTGTAATTAGTCTTTTTACAATTTTTTTAACATCTTTATTGGAGTATAATTGCTTTACAATGGTGTGTTAGTTTTTTATAACAAAGTGAATCAGCTATACATATACGTATATCTCCATATCTCCTCCCTCTTGCATCTCCCTCCCACCCTCCCATCCCACTTATCTAGGTTGCCCCAAAGCACCGAGCTGATCTCCCTGTGCTATGTGGCTGCTTCCAACTATCTATTTTACATTTGGTAGTGTATATATGTCCATGCCACTCTCTCACTTTGTTCCAGCTTACCCATCCCCCTCCCCGTGTCCTCAAGTCCATTCTCTACATCTGCGTCTTTATTCCTGTCCTGCCCCTAGGTTCTTCAGAACCTTTTTTTTTTTTTTTTAGATTCCATATATATGTATTAGCATACAGTATTTTTTTCTTTCTGACTTAACTTCACTCTGTATCATAGACTCTAGGTCCATCCACCTCACTACAGATAACACAATTTCCTTTCTTTTTATGGCCGAGTAATATTCCATTGTATATATGTGCCACATCTTCTTTATCCATTCATCTGGCCATGGACACTTAGGTTGCTTCCATGTCCTGACTATTGTAAGTAGAGCTGCGGTGAACATTGTGGTACATGACTCTTTTTGAATTATGGTTTTCTCAGGGTATATGCCCAGTAGTGGGATTGCTGGGTTGTATGGTAGTTTTATTTTTAGTTTAAGGAACCTCCGTGCTGTTCTCCATAGTGGCTGTATCAATTTACATTCCCACCAACAGTGCAAGAGGGTTCCCTTTTCTCCACACCCTCTCCACCATTTATTGTTTGTAGATTTGTGGATGAATGGCCATTCTGACTGGTGTGAGGTGATACCTCATTGTAGTTTTGATTTGCATTTCTCTAATGATTAATGATGTTGAGCATTCTTTGTTTGTTGGCAATCTGTATATCTTCTTTGGAGAAATGTCTATTTAGGTCTTCTGCCCATTTTTGGATTGGGTTGTTTGTTTTTTTGTTATTGAGCTGCATGAGTTGCTTGTAAATTTTGGAGATTAATCCTTTGTCAGTTGCTTCATCTGCAAATATTTTCTCCCATTCTGAGGGTTGTCTTTTGGTCTTGTTTATCGTTTCCTTTGCTGTGCAAAAGCTTTGCAGTTTCATTAGCTCCCATTTCTTTATTTTTGTTTTTATTTCCATTTCTCTGGGAGGTGGGTCAAAAAAGATCTTGCTGTGATTTTTCATAGAGTGTTCTGCCTATGTTTTCTTCTAAGAGTTTGATAGTGTCTGGCCTTACATTTAGGTCTTTAATCCATTTTGAGTTTATTTTTGTGTATGGTGTTAGGGAGTGTTCTAATTTCATTCTTTTACATGTAGCTGTCCAGTTTTCCCAGCACCACTTACTGAAGAGGCTGTCTTTTCTCCATTGTATATTCTTGCCTCCTTTATCAGAAATAAGGTGACCATATGTGTTTGGGTTTATCTCTGGGCTTTCTGTCCTGTTCAATTGATCTATATTTCTGTTTTTGTGCCAGTACCATAGTGTCCTGATTACTGTAGTTTTGTAGTATGGTCTGAAGTCTGGGAGCCTGATTCCTCCAGCTCCGTTTTTCTTACTCAAGATTACTTTGGCTATTCAGGATCTTTTGTGTTTCCATACAAATTGTGAAATTTTTTGCTCTAGTTCTGTGAAAAATGCCATTGGTAGTTTGATAGGGATTGCATTGAATCTGTAGATTGCTTTGGGTCGTATAGTCATTTTCACAGTGTTGTTTCTTCCAATCTAAGAACATGGTATCTCTCTCCATCTGTTTGTATCATCTTTAATTTCTTGCATCAGTGTCTTATAGTTTTCTGCATACAGGTAGTTAGTCTTAATGTCAGGGAGAGGAGGAGTAAAAGAGTGGGAACTAATATTTATTAACTTTCTGCCTTGTACCACTATATTACTGCCTTGTCTTTTCCACACCTGGTTCACATTTGAAAATTTGTATGTGTGCAGAGGCATATGCGCTCACACAGTCTGCCCCTGTCTCTTTTGGCACTGGGTAGTATTTCTCAACATTGCTAGGTGCTTAGATGTGTATTATATCCTCAGAGGTCTTAGGATGATATACATACCCCCCATGAATCATTTCCAGTTACTTATTTTTTTCTCCCTAGTGTCAACTTGTGCCCTGTAGTCAGTGAAATGCAAAACACACTTTTCTTGAATTTGTGCTCTAAACAGCTGAATGTCAAGGTGATCGCCTGGCACAGCCGTGCTCACCTGTCTTGATGCTTCCCCAGCCCTGCTTGTCCTCCACCCTGCAGTTTCTCTCCCTGTCAGCGGATTCTCAGGCTGATGCCCGTGCTGCAGCTCACCACTCTCTCCTCTGCTGTCTCTCTGTCCTTCCTTCCCCTTTCTCCATTGTGCTCTTATTTCTGTCTCTTTTCCTCTGAGTCAGATAATGTCTTAGGATAACCTTTCCAAGTTCCAGTCCCACATTTTCACTTGGCTTCGAGGACAGCACCTTAAGGGTGAACTTGTTGCAGGATTAAATTTTACTTCTTACCGTGAATTCCACTTCTGATCTCAAACCAGAGTCCTTTTCTTTTCCTGTTTCAAATAGTGACACCAGGTTTAGTACGTTGGTGATGCATCTGGAACCTTTTTTCTGAGTGTTGTATTAAAGGACGTGTAGGGATGCGTGGGGATGAGAGAGAGGACAGACGGGAACACAGGGTCCCAAACTCCTGATCTTGTCCCAGCACCCCACTCCTGCTGAGCTTCTCAAGCAAAGTTAATGGTCAGAGGACGAGGTTGTACAAATACTTACTTTATGACTTTGAGCTTTGACTCCCAGGCCTGATTCAGATTCCTGATGACAAAAGCTGGACAAAGTACAGAGCTGCTTTTGCCTGAGGTAAAATGAGCCTAGGGCTGAGAGCCAACGCGGGGAAAGTGTTCCCCACCGAGGTCTAAGGCGTGGCTGTCTTCTCTCTCCAGTGGTGGAGAGAGGCTTTCTCAGGGCTGGCAGATCCTGGCAGTTTTCTCTGTAGGCGTCTAGAAAGTAACATCTTAATAATAGCTAATTATTGAGCATTTACCATATGCTGTACTTTTTTTTTTTTTTTTGCAGTAGAAACCCTTTAAATTTTATTTTATGTAAGTAATATGTGCTCATTATAGAGAAATTGGAAAACTCAAGTAAGCTAAAACAATAAAATAAAAGAACACTTACAAGCTCACCAGCCAGAAATAATCATTTATAATTCTCTGAACTATTTGTCTCTATCCATTCACAAAAATGAGTATTTTACTTGCGGCCAATTCACTTAATACAATGCAAATGTCTTCCTCTGCTAGTAAATGCCAGTGAGCACACTTATGCCATTGTTTCTAAGACTGCAGTAGTGCTCCGCCATGTGGATGAGCTGTCATTTATTTTGTGCTAAAATAAATGTGCTTTAAATATATCCTCAGTTAATCCTCACACTCCGTGAAGTAGGTACTGGTAGTATTCTTAACTTTTGCAAATGAGGAAACTAAGACACAGCGATATTAAGAAAATTGCTCAAAGACATGCAACTAATACGTGTTAAAACTTGAACCCAGATCTGTCTTGAACCCAGATCTGTCTTGTGCTCTGCTTTCAGAAGACATGGTTTTCCAGAAAGTAACCCGCACCGCCCCTCCCACCCCCCCCCCCACCAGCACGGTCATCTACTACCATGGCCTGACTGTTAAAATTGATGATGATGTGCAGATAGACTGGAGGTTGGGGAAACAGAGAGCAGCCCTCAGCTCCCTTTGGAAGCCGTCCTCCTCTTGTCTTTTATCCCATCGCCAGATAGTCATCTCCTAGGCTTATGCCCCAATTAATTCCTCTTTTCAGGTGTCTCAGTGGTCAACGCAGGCTAAATGCTGCTGAGGTCAAGTTATATGTAAGAATTACAAAGTGAATGTTAGATTTAATGATGAGAAGGTTATTGATGACTATGGTGAGAGCAGCTTCATTGGGGTGGTGGTACAGCAGTGCGCAGTGGGTTAGGATGAGTGGGAAGTAAGGAAAAGACGTGGTGAGTGTTGGTAGTTTGGCAGTGAAAGTGAGTGAGAGAACAGTAGCTGGAGGAGGGGATGTGGCTTTGAGGGGGAGAGGCATTTTGTTTGCTTTTTAAGGGTGAAAGAGACTTGTTTAAGTGCCACGTGGCCATTGTTGGTGGAGGAGACTGTGGGTTGAAGGTTGGAGAGTAGGATGGAAGCCTCTGAGGAGGTGGGCGGAGAGTGTCCCCGGCAGAAGTGGAGGGGAGGGAGTGGCCTCTCATGGGGGAAGCATACTTTTCCCATTGTTTCTGGAAGAAGGGAAGTGGTTTGTTTTTGTTTTGTGGCAGGATGTTGAGGGGTTCTTTGCTTATATCTGCAGTTTTCTCTATGAATAGATGATGAGGTCTTTGTGAAGAGTGAAGGGGGAGGTTTTGAAGTGGGGCTTAGAAGCTTTCAAAACTTATACAGGCTTCGCGTTAACTCACGGAGAGCCGACTAAGGAAGTATGGGGACAATGGGGAAGAGAGTTGACTAGGGAAGTATCAAGAGATTGTTTGACAGTGTTGAGCGTCCAGCTGTAGAATTTATTGCTCCAGTCAGTGTGTTTCCCTGATTTTGTTTTTCTTCCAGACTGTGCCTAGGTCTAGAAAAGCAGGCAGTAGGTGGTTGCACTTTTGCCAGAGTTGTATGAATGACGGCGTGGAAGGGGCGTTTAGGATGTGGGCAGGTAAGATGCTGAAGTGATGGTTGGTGGAACTGATGCTGAGTAAGGAAGAAAGTAAAGACAGGAGTGGATGGATTGTCAAGAACTGTAGGTCCCGAGGCTGAAAAACCAGGGGTACTGGGAGATGGAAGAGTCCGAAATATAGGAGGTGCCAGTTAGAGAGGGAGATGTGTGAACTTCTGTGTGATGACAGAGTCTGTGGAGAGGCCGTGGCAGTGGAGTGAGGTGTAGTTGGCTTAGCGGTGAGTGTTGTGTGTGGGAACCGCCTGCGTCTTGAGGGCACCCAGATTATGAAGCCCGAGAACGAGGTGCTCTCAGGGGAATCAGGAGGAAGGCCAGAGGTGTCAGCAGATGACAGGTGTGAGGAGAGGTAGAGATGTCTATAACCTGATGGCATGAGCCGCGAAAGGATTTTCCGGGGTGGGAGGAGTGGTGGAGGGAGCAGGATGTCAACAGCAACTTTTTTTTTTTTTTTTTTTTGCGGTACGCGGGCCTCTCACCGTTGTGGCCTCTCCCGTTGCGGAGCACAGGTTACGGACGCGCAGGCTCAGTGGCCATGGCTCACGGGCCCAGCCGCTCCGCAGCATGTGGGATCTTCCTGGACCGGGGCACGAACCCGTGTCCCCTGCATCGGCAGGCGGACTCTCAACCACTGCACCACCAGGGAAGCCCTCAACAGCAACTCTTGGTCTTGGTCTTAGAGGTTTGTGAAATGTAAGAACACCAGCAGCTTTCCACTTGATGGGACGGCAAGGGGGCTGTATTCTCGGGAGAGCCAGCTTTCAGAATTTGAGCAGGTTGAGAAACCACAGGACATTATTACTTACGGGACGGGTGTTCCAGAGAGCTGGGTGGGAAGATCTGAGGAGGAGGAAATAAATGGAAGCTCGTTTCGGAAGAAGGAGGCCGGAAGACTCTTCAGCATCACTCGCAGGTGCTCTGAGAGCTACAGGGCTTTGAAACAGAATGGGGCTGGCTGGCTGATATTTGATAAGGGAAGAGGTTCTCTTTTGGGGGGAGGGGGTTACTCAGACTTGTTAGGATCCAGCTGTGGCCTGGACGGATGGCATTTCTGATAGAGACAAAGCCTCTCTAGAGTGAGTTGACTGTAAAATCAACTTTTCAGTTGACTGAAACTGCTTGGGGAAGGCTCCAGGCCAGAGTCACTGGACCCATCAGCTCCTAGGGAATAAAGAGGAGTTCTTTTGTGGGACGGTGAGGCCCAGGGGACTGGATGTGCTCCTGGGGGACTGATTTTACTGTGGCTCCGTGCTGGGTCTTCCAACGTATTAAACTTAACAAAATTTGGCAGTGATGCCTAGAGATGACCAAGGAGATGTTCACAGGGTGCAGTGGTGAGAATGAATATTCTTCATTACAACTCTTGTGCTCGGTTACCTGTTTGTAGACCTGACTTTAGGTGTGTACGAATGACCTTATGATCTTGGTGGGGCATTCTAGAGTTGGAACACAGTAAGGAAGGACACAGAACAAAACTGTAAAGTGGTCGCCTCTGGTTATGGAATTGTGGGTGCGCACTTCCTTTTTTATTGTTTTGTTTACCACAGATACTAGAAAATAGAGATAAACGCTTATTAGTACTTTATTTTTCTTTCTAAGTCAGACCCTGAATTTCACAGAGGAAAACCTTACTACAGACTCATAGTTGGGGTTTTATTGGCCTGCATATTTTATGAGCGCTGTATGTCCTATAACGGACTAGATTTCTTTCCAGAAATTCACAGTAATGTCTGTGGCCCAATTTTAACAAGTGTGCAGAATTCCAAGGTGAGCGTGTTTTGCTAGCCTCGTTCCCAGCTCTACTTTTTCTCTCTGTCCTTGTTTTTCTTTATCTTGCTCACCTACTTCTAATTTATGTCATTTGATCATATTCCACATATCGCTCTATCTTTTCTAGAACAAGTGGTGGTAAAAATAAGTAAAATAATTATCAGGTCAGAGAGTGTGAGCATCCTTCTCTTTCATGATGGGTTTTTTTTATGTTATTGCTTTCCAAAGCATCAAACAAATTTTACTGATTTATTAAATCCCCTGTCCTTAAAGGAGCTGTTTTAAAAAATGAGTTTTTTGTGTGTGTAACTATAAGTATTGTATAAGAATGTTAGAAAGTTTGGAAATAGAGTTGAATGTAAAGTTGTCATCATAAGTCCTAGATTTTTCTTCTAACTTTTTATGTCGAAAATTTCAACACCAATGAAATCATAAAATGTGTATAATTAATTTTATATCCTGCTGTTTTTTCTTAAAACTATTACTGAAGCATTTTTGTCATTAAAAATGTTTTACAGACATGATTACTGATAACCATAGAATAAATATACCATAATTTCCCTGACTGTTTTTTAATTGTTGGACATTTAGGTTGCTTTGAATTTGTTATTTTAAATAATATTGCAGTGAACATCATTATAACAGGTATCTTTGCCACAGTTTAAAAATTATTTTCTAATGATAGATTCCTAGAAGTAGCATAGCAGCAATTTTATATATATGTATACATGTATGCCATAAATAAAGGAGATAATTCAGGTGAATATTTTCAAAAGCTTGCAATGAAGACAGACTTCTTATCAATGACACTAAAAGTAGCAACCATAAAGGGAAAAAATGGATGAATTTGACTAACAATTTTAAAATTCTGTATAATAAAAGCCATTTGGCAGTTATGATAGGTAGATCACTATAAAGAGCTTTCACAAATGGAAAAGACTAGACTCACAAATATATAAAAAGACTTCTCACAAAAGAAGAAAAATATACAGCCAACAGACACTTGAAAGGATGTTCAACCACGACAGTCATTAAAGAAACAAAAGTAAAACAAAGATGACATGTTATTTTTCAGTTATACTTCCATCAAAGATAAATAAATAGTCTCAGTATTGAGACTATATGCTAAGAATATAAATCAGTCTGTAACTGGAAACAATTTGTCCATTAAAGATACGTATACTCTTTCATGTATATTCTTTCGTAATTTCAAGAGAATTATCAGTGATGTTTACCGTAGTATGGCTTATTGATTGAAAAATTGGTAACAACCTAAGTGGGGATTTGGTTTAATTATGGTATCTCCATGTGTGTTAAAGATGATTATGTAGATCTGAACTTACTGACACAGAAAGATGTCCAAGATATATTAAAGAGACATAGGAAAATATGAGTGCCTGTGCATAGAAAAAAACATGGAAAGATATGAACCATAATATTAATTGCATTTATCTCCATTTAGAGGGATTATGGCTGATCTTTTATTTTTTATTTCTTTAATTTTCCTGAAGTTTTAAAATAAGTGTGAACCTAAATAAATAGAAGGAAAAAAAAAAGCAGTTGCTTGAAAGTGAAATTGGTTACGGCAGACAAAACTTGTGTTTTATCATACATACTGCTTTTTGTAGTTACCAAAGATTGATTTCAAAGTTAGAGTAGAAATGTTACATAGACTATAATTTAATGAAGTGGTTTTGCAAGCCATAATAAAGAGGAACAACCAGTGGATATCATGTGACAGAAGAGGACAGAAAGTAGAGCCCTCTATTAGTTCTGTTTACAATGAAAATGAGTTGCATTCATTTGTCACCCTTCAAAATCGACCTTTCCTGAGCCCATAATCATCGACAAGTCCCCAGACAGAATCTGCTGGGGGACTCCGTGCGGTCTTGAAGAATGCCCCTTCCAAACTGCCTCCTTACTGTTGAGGAAACCGAGGCTCCGGGAGGCTTGGTGGCATCTCAGGGATGCTAGGACTGCTCACGCCCCTGCGTCAGGAGGAGTGCCAGGCTACTGCTGCCAATATTTCTGTCACCCTTATACCTAAAGATTCATCAGTAGTGATTTGGATTTAACTATTCTATTTATTTCTCTCTCTCTCTCTCTCTCTCTCTCTCTCTCTCTGTGTGTGTGTCTCTGTCTCTCATCTGTCTCTCTCTCTCTCTCATCTGTCTCTCTCATCTGTCTCTCTAGTTCGGAAATGCTAATTCTTTTGGGGAGTCTTCTAATAAATCACAAATGCCTAAATTAAACAAATTTCCCCATGTCTTCCTACCCCTACCCCTGCATCATACGGGAAGGTTGTGTTTCATGGGCGTGTGAAACTTTGCAAAGGGGAGAAGAGGCAGAAAGATTGTTAGTTGGGGTTTAGTCCAAGACTGAGTCCTTTAACTTCACAGTTTTGCTCAGACTGTGATCCTGGCTTCTGGGAAGGATGAAATCATAATTTTTGATGCCAAAGCTGTTCACTGGCTGCTGCTTTGATGGATGACTCTTGTTCATGTGTTTTTTAAGTTACTGTCCTTTTAAAAAATTAATTTTTTGTCTACGTTGGGTCTTCGTTGCTGTGCCCGGGCTTTCTGTAGTTGTGGCGAGCGGGGGCCACTCTTCATGTGGTGCGCGGGCTTCTCGTTGCTGTGGCTTCTTTTATTGCAGAGCACAGGCTCTAGGCACGCAGGCTTCAGTAGTTGTGGCACGTGGGCTTCAGTAGTTGTGTCACGTGGGCTCTAAAGTGCAGGCTCAGCAGTTGTGGCTCACGGGCTTAGTTGCTCCGCGGCATGTGGGATCTTCCTGGACTAGGGATTGAACTCGTGTCCCCTGCATTGGCAGGCAGATTCTTAACCACTGCACCACCAGGGAAGTCCCTTGTTCATGTGTTTTTAAGATTTTCTTGGTTCCATGGATTTAAACAGACTTTTGGCTTGAAAGATTTCAATAAATTTATAAAATGTAGTTTGAACCATTTTTATCTTGTGCTTTAACCTCTGAGAACTGTGACCGTCATATAGTCGGTACCCTCACAAGGAAAAATGGCTTATCTGAGACATAATTTTGGTTTGGGCAAATTAATGTATAAAAATCCTGCTTTGGTATAAATTAATTTTATTTAATATTGGTTTTTGTTATCAAAGTGTTGCAATCACATTTCAGAAAACTTCAGGGAATTTTTTTTTTTTGCAATGATATTTTACAATTATTTCCTTCTAGATTTAAAAAATCATCTAAAATACAATGTAGTTTCAAGCTTATGGTCCTGGCAGAATATGGAAGAGTGGGCAAAACCTTTTCTGTTTTCACCTAGTCTGGTTCCTAAATGAGCAGGTGATCTGTTATCTCTACTTTTTGCTTGTTTCCCCTCTGCCTTTGGCAAAACTTGTCAGCATATTTAGCAGACGGTGGAGACTTTTTTTTTTTTTAAAACAGATTCACAGATTTGGATTCAGTAGCAATATCCTCAGTGGAATTAGTCTGCTAAAAGAAATTCTCAGAGTTAAACTTGGAGGAAATGAATTAAATGTTTCCAAGCACAATTCTGAGGGATAGTTCCATTTCCTGAGATAGGGGGAAATGAAACCTCGACATTTTCATTCTAGATCCTTGAAATTTTTAACTGGACCCCGTGGCCCGGACTTGTCATTCCGTGTTGGTAAGCCCTACCACTTGGCTGGTGCGTTTGGTGGAAGAAAAGTGTGTTCTTGCCCAGGTTATTCAAAGAGAGCTTTTTTCCTTCCATTCTGCCAAGGTACGCTACTCTTCCCTTACCCTGATTTTGTTCCACTGTCCTCATTTGCAGAGTACTCGGGTGGAGTTTGACCTGCCAGAATATTCTGTTCGTCGAAGATACCAGGATTTTGACTGGTTGAGGAACAAACTGGAAGAATCCCAGCCCACTCATCTCATTCCCGTAGGTACTAAGTCAGTACAGCTTGTTACTCACTTTTCCTGCCTTCTCTTTTCTGACGGTGTTCACTCAGCTCTCACCCTTTAAACTATGGATGAACTCTACCTTACATTTCATACCAGATTCACCCATCAAATGTACATTTTATGGATGCTGTATAATACAGTTCACCTTCAGGGTTTTGATTTCTGATTCGCTGTACAGTATGCTGGTTTCTTGGGTGGGTTGGGTTAGATTTTCCCTTTTATTATAACAATTTTTTGAGGTATGGAGAATCCTAATTCTCATTTGCTGCCTCCTTAAAGACTGTTTCACCCTTCCTAGACTCCATTCTTGCGGTTTGGATAGCTGCCCCCAGGTGGAGAAAGATGTCTCAGATTACAGCTGGCTGGGCTTTCTTTAGACGTGGGTAATTCTGAGAGCAGGAATCTAGCACACGATCCACTCAACCACAGTTTTTCCTTTAAGAAAACAAACCAAAAGCCAGTTAACTATTTATTGAAGAAGCATACTATTTATTTGTTATTTTAGCTGCACATTTTAAAAAACAAAACTAGAGCAAATAAAATTTAAAAGACTACTTAAAATCAACATATGTATTGAGTACTTCTCTACTTTTTTATTTTAGTGTAAATAACTGTTTAGACCTCAGATGTTTCTTGGGCTTTGGGGCAATTTGGATCATAAAACTCTTCAGCAGGGCTTTATCTTTCAGTAAAAACCTTGGCTGGATAACTTCTTAGCCACTGCCAGTTTTCCTGCTACCACTGCATCTTCCAGTCTTCCCTTCATGGTTGGAAAAGGCTGACTATGCTGTGAACGCACTAGCAGTTTTCTTAGTTTTCAAGGCAGAAGTGGCCACGTTGCTAGTGCTGTGATGGGGATGATGGGTTTTGCTTGGGGCTCCATTCTTTCTCAGGGAAACCACTGCCCCCCCACCCCACCCCACCTATTCCCTCTGCTCTCCAGGCCTGAGGTTTTGCTTTTCTGTCTTCTAATCACTTAAAAACATGCCAAAAAAGAAACTATAGTTTTAAACAGTTGGAACTATTCCTCAAAATCTTAATGTGGCAAAATTGGCAGCTAGTGAAGTTTTTAAAAACAGACTTTTATTTTAGAACAGTATTAGATTTACAGAGTTACTGCAAAGATAGTACAGCAAATTCCCATAGACCCTACATCCAGTTTTGCTTATTAGTATGGCGCATTTGTCACAAATAATGAACCAGTAATGAAACATTATTATTGACTAAAAGTCCTTTATTCAGATTTCCTCGTTTTTTGCCTGCTGCCCTTTTCCTGTTCCAGGATCCTATCTAGGGTAACACATTACATTTAGTTGTCATGTCTCCTTGGCCCCAGGCTCCTCTTGATTGTGACAGTTTCTCAGGCTCTCTTTGTTTTCGATGACCTTGACAGTTTTGAGGAGTACCAGGCAGGCATTTTGTAGAATGTCCCTTCGTTGAGATTTGTCTGATGTTTTTCTCATAGTTAGCCTGGGGTGATGTGTTTTGAGGAGGAAAAGCACAGGGGTGAGGTACCATTCTCATTACATCATATGAGGGGTATATACTATCATTGACAGTATTTTATCACTGTTGATGTTAACCTTGATCACCTGACTTGAGATGGTGCTCATCAGGTTTTTCCACTGTACAGTTACTCTTTTTTCTCTCCCTCTCCGTACTGTACTGGAAGGAAGTTGCTTTTTATGTGTAGCCCACACTATGCATGAGGGGAATTATGCAGCACTTCCTGGCAACTAGGAGTATATGAAGTTCGGTACTTAAAGACCAAAGGTTAGACAGCGACACCTGCTGGTGAAACATAGTAGACTCACGCATAGACACTGAAGCCAGAACTGAGAGAATGGAAGTCTCCAGGATGCCCATGGTGGATCCAGAGTATCTTTAAGTCTGGTTTCCTATGGTCTGGGTAAAAGCAGTGAGTAGAAACATCTAGAGAATTAAATTCTTGATAACTTTTTAGTGCATATCTGCGGTGGAGAGAGATTTAATGTAGGAGAACATCTCTGACGTAAACGTGAAAGTCAGACTGCAAACAAACTCTTCCCCCCCCCCCCCCCCGCCAGAGAAATTCGTCTTACAGCAGCTTTGCTGGGAGGTATCTGTTATTAATAATCGACTTTGGTCCTTTTACTAGGCCTTTTTGCTGCCCTTGGGAAGGTGAAGGGTAATAAGATAGACAAGGGACTCCTGCCCAGGGGAGTTAACTACCAGATGGAGACCCAGTAAACATGTAACAGAATTATTGTTTAAATTCTCATTTCTTTTTTTTTTTAAAGCTTTATTGAGGTATAATTCAGTATACCATACAAGTCACCCATGTGAAATGTACAAGTCAGGGGCTTTTGGTATATTCATAGAGCTGTGTAACCATCAGCACAATCAGTTTTAGAACCTTTTCATCACCCCCAAAAGAAACCTCTTACTTCTTGCCTGTTGCTTCCAAATCCTCTATATTCCCCATTGCCTGGCAACCACTACTCTACCTGTCTCTATAGATGTGCCTGTTCTGGACATTTCATGTAAGTAGAATCATACACAATGGCCTTTTGTGACTGGGTTTTTTTTCGTAGCATAATGTTTTCAGGGTTCATTCATGTCGTAGCACGTGTCAGTGCTTTGTTTTTATTGTCAAGTAACATTCCATTCTATGGATATATCATATTTTGTCTGTCCATTCACCTTTGATGGACATTTGGGTTGTTTCCACTTTTGGGCTGTTACGAGTAATGCTGCTATGAACATCCATGTGCAAGTTTTTGTGTGCACATATGTTTTCACTTTTCTTGGGTCTATACCTAGGAATATAATTGCTGAATCATGTATAACTCTATATTTAACCTTTTGAGGAACTGCCGGACTGTTTTCCAAAGTGGCTGCATCATTTTACGTACGCACCAGCTGTGTATGAGGGTTCCATTTTCTCCACGTCTGCATCAACACCCGTTATTATCTTTCTTTTTGATAATAGCCACCCTAGTGGGTATGAAATGGTATCTCTTTGTGGTTTTGATTTGCATTTCCCTGACAGCTAATGATGTTGAATTTTTTTTTAAATGTACCTTTATTATCTTCCTTGGAGAAATATCTGTTCAGATCCTTTGCCCATTTTAAAATTGGGTTGTGTCTTTTTATTGTTGAGTTAAAATGGTTCTTTATATAATCTAGATACTTATCTCTTCTCAGATATATGATTTGCAAAAATTTTCTCCCATTTAATGGGTTGTCTCTTTATTTTCTTGATGGTGCCCTGTGGAGTACCAAGTTTTAAAATCTTGATGAAGTCCACTTTACCTATGTTTTCTTTGTTTGCCTGTGCTTTTGGTGTTTTAGCTAAGAAACCATTGCTCATTCCTAGGTCATAAAGTTTTACACCTATGTTGTCTTCTAAAAATCTTTTTTAAAATTATTTATTTATTTTTGTCTGCATTGGGTCTTCGTTGCTGCGCACGGGTTTTTCTCTAGTTGCGGCGAGCGGGGGCTACTCTTCGTTGTGGTGCGTGGACTTCTCATTGTGGTGACTTCTCTTTGTTGCGGAGCATGGGCCCTAAGCACGCGGGTCCAGTAGTTGTGGCTCAAGGGCTCAGTAGTTGTGGCTCAAGGGCTCAGTAGTTGTGGCACACAGGCTTAGTTGCTCTGCGGCATGTGGGATCTTCCTGGACCAGGGCTCGAACCCGTGTCCCCTGCATTGGCAGGCAGATTCTTAACCACTGCGCCACCAGGGAAGTCCCTTCTAAAATTTTTATGATTTTAGCTTTTAGAAAATGTAGATCTTTAATCCGTTTTGAGTTTGTTTTTATACAGTTAGTTTTCATTTCTTTAACCAGTGAAGCTACATATCTTCTTATGACTTTATCGAATGTCGGCATTTCTTTAATGAATTGCCTCTTTATTTTTCTATTTTTTTTCTTAGTGGTTTGTAAACACTCCATATCTGCGAAGGAAATTAACCCAGTTGAGAATATCTATTTTTTTCTCTAGTTGTCTTTTGTCTTCAGCTTGACTCCATAAAAGATAACATCTCTTCCCTCCCAGCCAAGTTAATTTTTCCCTTACAGTTTCTGGCTTTGAAGCTTGTTTCTAACCTAGGATGTTAAAAAAAAAAATGTTCTGTATTTTCTTCTATTACTTTTATGTCCTCATGTTTTATATTTAAATCTAGAATTTTTTCTGATGCGAGATGGGAGGATCTTATTTTTTTCAGATGGTGGGTTGTTCCAGAACCATTTAGGAGTAATCAGTCGCCGGTGTAATCGTTTGTGTGTTAGACTATGTCATGCATTAGATTTGTACATTTTGGGGCTATTTCTGAACACTTTGGTTCATCGATCTCTTTTCTGTTTCGTGTGGTGTCCCTGCTACACTACTGAATCATTACAAGTTTACGGAACGTTTCATCATCTGGTTGGATAGGCCCCCATCTATGCCCACAGTAGTCTTTGTTTTCCGAGACGTTCTGCCTATTTGCACGTTTTGTTTTTCCGGTGAATTTTAGAATCTTTTGGATCAGTTGGAGAATGGCGGGTGGTGGTGGGTTCTTGGGGTTTTTTGTGGGTTTTTCTTTTTGCCAATTTTAGTTACAGCTGTGGTTAAAAATATGTGAGAATTCTGAAGCTTTCAGAGTCTATTGCTTACGTTATGAGCATGGAGATAAAGTTCCCACTTTTTTTGAGCTTCACTGGAGCCATGTGAAATTGTAGGTGAACAGCCAGCCAGACTGTGGTTCTGGGGAGGCCCCAAGTTCTTTCATCTGCCTCTCTGCATTGGCTGTCCTGAGACCTGCCCTGTTTCCAGCCCCTATGGCTCTGAACTTGGCAGCTTCTGGGGCTCTGCTGGGGAAATCCAGCCCCTTACTTCCTTAGCCGACTGTTCCCTTGCCTGAGTAGTGTCACAAGATGGTTGATACTGATGGATTTTTCTCTCAATCCAATCTTTTCTGCTTTGTGTCTTTAACAAATTCTGTTCTGTTAACAGTACCTTTATATTTTCTGGTGCTGCAACAGATTTTTCTATTTTTATATGGCTTTGTTTTTCTGGAATTTTAAAAGCAGAAAGAAATAATCATATGTTCTTCAAATGCCAACCTAAAACTAGAACTGTGCTGGATGTGTTATGTTTGTCATCTCATAATGGCAATTCACTTTGTTTTTCTTTGTAATCTAATAGTTGGAGCCACCAGAGAGTCTTCATTGTGACATGGTTTTTGCTTTTTAATTTATTTTTTGTCTCAGAAGTTGGTTTTAACACTGCTTCATTTACTGGGGCACAAATAATTACACAGCAGAGAGATTTCATGACTCGATGGGTGCACATTTTGAAGATGAAGCAAATACATTTATTAAAGTCTTTAGTTTTTGATTTCACTTAGAAATTTAATGTTTGCTTCAGTTTTTATGAAGGGAGCTTTGCTGGAAGGATGCATTTGTATTTATTGTGGACCCAGTTTTGTTTTGGGTAGTGGTAAACTCATGGGAATTAATAGGAAGAAATTTGTAATGCAGCATTTGTTTTTCTTAATATGAAATAATCAGTAAGAAGTCTAACTTCACTTTCTAGTTGGCTCCTTTTTCTCGTACTGTTAAATATATATGCTTTTAGCTTACCAAGTAGATAAGTTAATAAATAGTGAATCATTAGTTGAACTTTCCAGTACCTGAATTAAATCAGGCTTTGTGACTGTTCTTTAAAAAAAAAACTTTGTTCCTATAATTTTATTGAAGTATATTTAATGTACAATATTATGTAAATTACAGGTGTACAATGTAGTGATCACAATTTTTAAAGGTTACACTCCACTTATAGTTATTATAGAATATTGGCTATGTTCTCTGTATTGTATAATATATCCCTGTAGCTTATTTTATACATAATAGCTTGTACCTCTTAATCCCCTACCCCTACATTGCCTCTCACCTCTTTCCTCTCCCCCCCCCCCCCCGGTAACTGCTAGTTTGTTCTCTATATCTATGAGTCTGTTTCTTTTTTTGTTACAGTCACTAGTTTGTTGTATTTTTTAGATTCCACATATAAGTGATATCATAATAGTATTTGTCTTTTCTCTGTATGACTTATTTAGCTTAGCATAATACCCTCCAAGTCCACCATGTCGTTGCAGATGGCAAGATTTCCTTTTAACCTTGATGCTCTTTAATTTATTTGTTACTTATTTTTGGTTAGGAGCAATATTTTCTGTTAGTTTGATATAAATAGGAAAAATAGTTTTCTGTCAAGTAGTGGGTATGCAGTAAATATTTGTTGAATTGCATAGAAGAAGCAATTTAAAAGCTGACAAGAGGAAACGGGACATATCAAGACTGAGCAAATGAAATCTTTGTCCAGATTTCCCACCCAGAAATAGTAGCTTTTCTGGGACAATCTACTATACTTTTGTTTCATAGATTATAAAATACTTTCTTACAAACTAATATAAAATACGATATATGTGAAAGTGCTTTACCAAAGTATCAAGTGCTATAAAATGTAAATATTTTAAGATTAAACCTTGAAATATTTAATGGGTTATTGTAATGCTTTGCAGATAGGATTTTTTGAAGGTTCCAACATATATATGCATATATAGTTTTAAAAAAAACTTTTTCATTATGGAAAATATCAAGCATACCAAAGCAGAGAGATTCAGCGCAATGAACCCTCATGTTGTCATCACTTAGTTTCAGCACTTATTAACTCATGACCAATCTTGTTTCATCTCTGTCCTTACCCACTCCCTCATCCTCACACCAGGTGATTTTTTTTTTTAAGTGACATAAACAACAAAAATTTTTTATCTTGTAGTTCTGGAAGTTAGAAGTCCAAAATCAGTCTCATTGGATTAATATCAAGGTGTCAGTGGAGCAGGATAGAAAGCCCAGAGATAAACCCACGCACATATGGTCACCTTATCTTTGATAAAGGAGGCAAGAATATACAATGGAGAAAAGACAGCCTCTTCAATAAGTGGTGCTGGGAAAACTGGGCAGCTACATGTGAAAGTATGAAATGAGAACACTCCCTAACACCATACACAAAAATAAACTCAAAATGGATTAAAGACCTAAATGTAAGGCCAGACACTATCAAACTCTTAGAGGAAAACATAGGCAGAACACTCTAGGACATAAATCACAGCAAGATCCTTTTTGACCCACCTCCTAGAGGAGTGGAAATAAAAACAAAAATAAACAAATGGGACCTAATGAAACTTAAAAGCTTTTGCACAGCAAAGGAAACCGTATACGAGACGAAAAGACAACCCTCAGAACGGGAGAAAATATTTGCAAACGAAGCAACTGATAAAGGATTAATCTCCAAAATGTGCAAGCAGCTCATGCGGCTTAATATGAGCTGTAGTGAGGTAAGTGTCCATCATCAGATGAATGGATAAAGAAGATGTGGCGCATATATACAATGGAATATCACTCAGCCATATAAGAAACGAAATTGAGTTATCTGTAGTGAGGTGGATGGACCTAGAGTCTGTCATATAGAGTGAAGTAAGTCAGAAAGAGAAAAACAAATATCGTATGCTAACATGTATATATGGAATCTAAAAAACAAACAAAAAAATGGTCATGAAGAACCTAGGGGCAAGACGGGGATAACGATGCAGACCTACTAGAGAATGGACTTGAGGATATGGGGAGGGGGAAGGGTAAGCTGTGACAAAGCGAGAGAGTGGCATGGACATATATACACTACCAAACGTAAAATAGATAGCTAGTGGGAAGCAGCCTCATAGCACAGGGAGATCAGCTCGGTGCTTTGTGTCCACCTAGAGGGGTGGGATAGGGAGGGTGGGAGGGAGGGAGATGCAAGAGGGAGGAGATATGGGGATATATGTATATGTATGGCTGATTCACTTTGTTATAAAGCAGAAACTAACACACCATTGTAAAGCAATTATACTCCAATAAAGATGTTAAAGAAAAAAGGGGGGCGGCGGTAGGCAGGGCTGTGTCCCTTCTGAAGGCTCTAGGGGAGAATTTGTTCCTTCCCTTTCCAGTCTCTAGAGGCCGCCTGCATTCCTTGGCTCAGGCCTCTTCCTCTTTCTTCAAAGCCAGCAGCATTGCATCTCCTCTCCTCTCTGACATCCGCTTCCATCCTTGCATTTTTTTTTTAATTGAGATAAAATTCACATAAAGTTCACCGAAGTGTATAAGTCAGTGGCTTTTATTATATTCACAATGTTTTGCAGTCACCACCATCTAATTTCAGGACATTTTCATCACCCCAAAAAGAAACCCCATACCCATTAAGTAATCACTTCCCATCTCCTCTTTTCCCCAGCCCAAATATCATGAATAATGTTTGAACATTTGTTGTACAAGTTTTTGTGTGAAAACTTGCTTTCAATTATCTTGGCTGTATACCAGGGGATGGAATTAATCGCTGGATCACATGGTAACTCTATGTTTACGTTTTCGAGGAACTGCCAAACCGTTTTCCGCAGTGACTGTGCCATTTTACATCCCCGCCAGCAAGGTATGAGGGTTCCGACCTCTCTATATACTTGCCAACACTTGTGATTTTCCTTTTTTTTTTTTTCTTTTATAGCATCCTAGTGGGTTCAGAATGGTATCCCAGGTGATTTAAAAAAAATTTTTTTTGGCTTAAAACATGTGGAAGTTTTATGTTTAGTCCACTTCCCTTTTTTGCTTTCTGTTCTCAGTATTTACCAATTAATACAAATAGTTGGCATTCATTCGATATCTACCATGTGCTGGGAGCTGTGTTGAACTCTTTCTTCACTTGTATTATTTCATTTACAGAGTGTAGATGCCCTTGATTTTACCAGCAATCCAGATTCCTATGCATAGACAACCCAGAAGGTAATTATAAGGGTGAGGCAGAGAGTAGGTATATCGCTTTAAGGAAGCTTGAAATAGGAAGAAACAAATTTATAAAGCCATGTACATTTGGCAATAATGATGCTTATTACAGAAGGAAATTCTGTTCGCAGAAGGGTTCACCCTAGGGTTCCTTTAACTAGCAAGCTCCCCTGATTCATTAAACAAAGTTCAATGTACTAAATCTGAAGAATGGATAACTCTTTTCAGAAGGTTATCTGTTACGTGAAATGAGGCATACCTAACTACTTATTTGCTCATTAGGCCTTTTCCCTGAGTCCTCTTCAGCATAGGCAAATGAGAGTATGCCCAACAGGACTCCTGAGATAAAAATATCCACTGGGTTTGGTAATTACAAAGTCACTGATCATCTTTAAAAGAGTGGTTTCTACATGAAGCAGGGGTAGGGCAGAGAAACGCAGCATTGAAGGCAGTACCAACGATGGCTTCGTTTTGGGGTGAAGAAAGGTTGGGGGTTGAGAAATCAAGGGGAAGAGTGGAAGTAAAGGTAAATGATTCTTTTCAAAAAGGTTGAATGAGACAGGAAGGAGAGTGGAGACGATGTAAGGTCAAGAGATAGATATTTTTTTCTTCAGGTAGAAAGAGAACCAACCATGTTTTTGTAGACTCAGAATAGAGCTGGATGAGGGGATGTTGAAGATAAACAGTAGAGAAGGTATAATTAATTGATGGTGACAAGGTGCATGATAGTAAACTAATGGGTCAAGGACACAGATGGAGTAGTTAGCTTTGGGGAGGGGGCTGTTCTCTACAGCCACTTGAGGCACGGAGGCAAAGGTGGCACCCAGTAGAGTCTTAACTCTTGAGATCTAAAACATACGGGCTTTCCAAAGCTCTTCAAGTCGAGGCTGTTGAATTCTCTCATACCCAAGTGCTTCCTTTCCAGCAGTGCTGGTGTTGCCAATTCCTAAATATTTGAAAGCTTTCGTGTTATAAATTGGGTTGCTTCTTGGCTTTCTCACTCTAAGTGCTTAGGTCTCCACATTGCCTAAGTCTGTGTTCCTGTATCTTATTTATTTCAGCATTTGTGTGTGTGTGTGTGTGTGTGTGTGTGTGTGTGTGTGTGTGTGTGTGTGTATGTGCTTGGGGGTCTATAACTTAAAAGAAAAAAAAAATCTCTATTTTCACACATTACAGAGTTTAAGGAGGTTGCAGACTTAAATGCTTGTTCCAGTTTTTCAGTCTCCTCGTCAACACTTGTTCTTTCCTTTCCTGTCTTTCTCTGTCTCTATTATGGTCATCCTAGTGGGTGTGAAGTGGTATCTCACTGTGTTTTTTTTTTTTTTTAACATCTTTATTGGAGTATAATTGCTTTACAGTGGTGTGTTAGTTTCTGCTTTATAACAAAGTAAATCAGTTATACATATACGTATATCCCCATATCTCCTCCCTCTTGCGTCTCCCTCCCACCATTCCTATCCCACCCCTCTAGGTGGTCACAAAGCACCGAGCTGATCTCCCTGTGCTATGTGGCTGCTTCCAGCTAGCTATCTGTTTTACATTTGGTAGTGTATATATGTACATGCCACTCTATCACTTCGTCCCAGCTTACACTTCTCCGCCCATGTCCTCAAGTCCATTCTCTACATCTGCGTCTTTATTCCTGTCCTGCTCCTAGGTTCTTCAGAACCCTTTTTTTTTGGATTCCATATATATGTGTTAGCATACAGTATTTGTTTTTCTCTTTCTGACTTACTTCATATTTCATAACCAAAACATTTTCTAATTGTGCATTAGCAGATACTCTCTTTCCCTGTGGTGGCAGTAATGAGGAAGGCCTTTTAATCAAGCTGTTGTGGAAATAGGTTAAAGCTCAAGGATCCCTTGGAAGCCAGGTAGTTTTAAATTGCCGACAATATTGGCTCAGAGTAAATGCAATGGAGAGATTTATTTGAGTGAGGAGTAAAGGAAGTTATATTATTAAGAACCTTTAAGCATAAACCTAAACAAAAAAATTGCCTTAGAAAAGGTATTTTTTTAGATACACGGGTTTCCCTAATGTACTTATTTTTTCATTCACCAAATTCTTTTACCCCTTGAACTGGGAGTAGGATGTTAAGATATTTAAATAAATTTTTGTGTGGCTGATGTTGTCTGACTCCTTTCCTTTCTTTCTTATCTTGCCTTAACTTTCCCATTATATCACCTGTGCATCAAGCAACGTAAAGATAACTATACCGTCCGATTTACCGGTAGACGTTAACTGACTGTTTTCTGTGTTCCAGGGACCATGCTCTACTGTTTCATTTCTTGTATTATAAAATTGACTGGGTAGTTGTGATTTACTCCATGGGTATTTTTTTTTCAGAAATATTTATACTGATGACTACATAAAGATCTGACCGATGAAGAAAGACTGTTCTTGACAGATGGTCCTAGGACTTATTTGCTAGCCTGGTTTTTCTCTGCACTTCCTTATCAGTTACTCTGAATATTTTTGTTCATGTCATTGTAGCCACTTCCTGAGAAGTTTGTGGTAAAAGGTGTTGTGGATCGTTTTTCAGAAGAGTTTGTGGAGACCAGAAGAAAAGCTTTGGATAAATTCCTGAAAAGAATTACGGATCATCCTGTGCTTTCTTTCAATGAACACTTTAATGTTTTCCTTACTGCTAAGGTAAGCAGAATTTTTCATGTTCCTCTCCCAGGTTAGCATTCTTTGGGCTCTTTCTTAAAAGCTGTTTTGATCTCTCACAAGCCACCCCCGTAGTGGGTGTCATAGAATTGCTCTGGGTTTGTTTTTTTTTGGTTTTGTTTCTGGTGCTCATCGGCCCTGGCACGGTTTCCATGTTAGAATTTAGGAGAAATATCCCCCTGCAGCAGTCAAGGAAGTTAGAATAGTTTCACTTACCAAAAGCAGGGATAAGTGTTTCCCTACACACTTAACCGGCGATATTACTGGGTGAGGCCGTTCTGACCAACGGTGGGCACGAAAGGGAAAGAATGTTTATTGAGTGTTTGGTAAGGACATATTTCACAGGAACCCTGTGAGTATTTGCTTATAGCCTCATTTCACAGGCAAGGAAACTAAAGTTCAGGGCGTGTGTGCTAGTTCAGCTGGCATCACTAGGATGTGAAATAGGGTCATTGTGGCTCCTGAGGCCACAGTTTGCACAGACTGCCCGACCAGGAGTAGTTGAGCATTACTTGCCCACGGCCAAGTTCCTAGCCAGTGGGCACTTCCCAGGCACTTGCCAGGGAAATAGTTGGGGCCTACACAGCGGCCAGATTCTATGTATTCAAACTCAAGCTGGCGCCCCCGACTTTTCTCTGAACTTCCCTGTTGGCAGAACTGACCGGCAGCCTGAGGTGCTTGACTCTGATTGTCTGCAGATATGGGAGCTCGTGTTCAGACTCCTGTGCCAGCTTCCCTCCAGCCCCATCTGTTTATTTTCATGTATCCTATTCTCACATTCAGGCCATAGGTAATTCATTCCATGTTGGCAAGGGTATTAAGGCCCAGGTACTTTTCCGTTTTCTTTTTCAAAATGGCAAAATGGAGAAATATTTACAGACAGCATCAGTTGCCGTAAAGACGTTGGAGGGGATGCCATTCTCCGGACGTACGAGCCACCTGGCAAAGTCCTCCAGGGTTGTGGGTTTTCTTTTTTACTTTTTCCTGGACCTCAGTTGGCACTTAGCCTCCTTGATGACATTCCTGTTCCTCTTCTTTTTTTCCTGGAAACCTTTCCCGCACAGGTCAAACTTGTGTTCTTTTTAAAAATAAGTATTTCCTGGTGAACTGCTTCTCGGACGTAGTTCTTCCAGTGACTACACAAAGTAAAATCCACTCTCTTCCCCAAAAGTGCAGCTCACTGTTTCACCCAGATTAGTGGTTCGTTGTCCAGGCAGGCCCTCAAGTTTCGTCATTTTTATTGAATAAAGAGACAAAGGAGGAGAAAGCTTGGACCCCCGGTCATTAGGAATTTTTGTAAAGAATAAGTAGGAAAGGTGGTTTTTTCTTTTTCTTTTTTTTTGGGGGGGTATATGTGGTGTTCATCTGTGGACCAAGCAATATGAACTGATTTTATTTTTAATTTGCTCAATTTTGTCACTGAAGTATAACATACATAGAGAAAAATATACAAATCACAGCTCAGTAAATGATCACAAAATGAACATACCTTTATAATCACTACCCAATCAAGACAGAAAATCCCCAGCACACTGGAAGCCTCTCTCATCTCTGCTCCCAATCACTACCACCCCGCTCCTCCCCAGGGTAAACAGTATCCTGATTTCTATCATCAGAGATAACTGATTTTTTTTTTTAAGCCCTTCAAAGTCTTAATCAAAATCTAACTTGACGTGAGTGAGTACGGGGGAGTTGGCTTGTTTAAAAACAACAGCCTCCTGCCTTAGTTCAGTTTTATTTGCTGAAGCAAATGCACTAAATAACCTCATCTTTTCTTTTATTTCTTTTTAATTGTGGGAAAATACACATGACATAAAATTTACCATCTTAACCATTTTACAGTGTACAGTTGGGAAATGTTAAGTATATTCACCCTGTCGTACATCTACTCTCCAGAACTTTTTATCCTGCGAAACTGAAACTTTGTACCCACTAAACAATAACTCCCCATCTCACCCACCCCGTACCCCCATCTTTTAAAACGCTTTGAATAACTTGGTCCTGTCCTTAGATAGGCCACTGACATGCTCTGCCGTAGTGAACGCAGAAGCTCTCCTCTTCCTTGTGATGACATGATCTTACCACAAATTAGAAGCGTCCTTAAGAAGAAACCACTGATGCTGGGGGAGGTGGAGGATGCTTAGTATCAGCTGTGTTCAAATCAGTGTTTTCATTGTTGGCAGAATGGGTGCAGCAGTCAGATAGGTACGACTAAATAACTGTACTCAACACGTTAATGAACTTGGTTAACTGGGGATTCTTTGTAAAGTGCTACTTGAAGTAGAGTTTATGCAGTCCAGTGAGTCCATTTGGATCGAACCCTGATCCAGAAAAACATTGTGGAGCAATTCCTAGAACTCCAGGGCTTCAGTTACGGTCTTGTGAAAGCCTGGTGCCTACAGGGATGCTTTTATCTAGAGTGTATGAGGTTAGAAGGGGAGATAAGATCATTATTTTATTAAAAATGTTTTTCTTTGGCTGTGGCATGCAGGATCTTAGCTCCCCAACCAGGGATCGAACCCTCGCCCCCTGCAGTGGAATTGCAGCGTCCTAACCACTGGACCGCTGGGGAATTCCCCGAGATGGGATCCTTAGAACATTGTCTCAGGCAGGTGGCATAGAAAGGAAGGACAGAGATGGAGGAGGGAGCTTAGAGGAGGTTGCTGCCGTTTTTAAGATCAGTGAGCTTCGCATATATTTCACATGCTGACGGATTAGAAGTTGGAATTATAGACAGGAGAGAAGGGATGGTTGAGAGGGCAAGGGCCTTGGCTGGTGGGGGGAGTGTGGACAGGAGAGGGCAGAATCAAGAGCAGAAGTGAAGGCTTTGGCTGCATGGAGGAGGAGGACGTGAAATCAGGAGGGATCTACATTTCAGGCACTTTTGGAGACCTGAGCCTGGGATGGTGTGTCACGTGGGAAGGGGCTGTCAGACAGCTGTGTTAACCTCTGCTCTATCCCTACATGAGGCGAGGTCACCAGAAAGCAGTGGCCTTGTGCCGTGTTCCCTTCTCTCCCTGTAGACCTGTCCCTCTAGGACTGGGAATTATCATTCTGTTAGTATCGAGGGTAGACATAAGGAACAGACACCTGCATCTTCTGTAAAACCACTTTTGAAGGCACCATTAAAGTAAGTGACATAGAACAACGGGAAGATACTGAAGATTCCCCTTAGCGATTAATGATAGGAAGAAATTTATTTTACCTGGCAGACTAATATGCTTTTTAGGTTTCAGTTCAGTGGATTATGCAGCTGAACGTATTTCCCATTAATGTCTCAACCAAGAAATCCAGGGTAAAATGTTTTGTCATTTGCAGCATCTCTCCTTGGCCTGGGTTTTGTAGCACCACCTTTCCTGTCACTGTCTCCTGCTTCCCACCCTCCACTTCCCTTCTATGGCTTTGGTTAGGATATAAATAAATGAAGGGAATGAATCTCAGCTCTTGAATTTTGCTCCTAAAGACAATTTAGGATCTTTTGTATAGGACAAAGGGACACTTTTTTAAAAACTTGTATTTAAACAGTTGTGTTGAAAGGAAGGTGTGCGGAGTGAGTGAACCTGACTGGAAAGGTAGGAGTCCAGCTCTGTATAAAGAGACCTGGGCGTAAAGGTGCAGGAGTATGAGCGTGGTGGCTGTGATGGCTGTGATGGCAGGAGAGGAGACGTGTGTGTGTGTGTGTGTGTGTGTGTGTGTGTGTGTGTGTGTGTGTGTGTGTGTGTGTGGTGAGCGCCTTAACCTAACTCACTTCCTTATTTTCTGAGTCTTCCATTTCCAAAAGGAAGTTGGCTTACTGAGTCCTGCCATGTGAGCAGTCGAGCCCTTTGAGTTTGTTTGTTCATATGTCATCCTTAGGACCTGAATGCCCATAAGAAGCAAGGGATGGCGTTGCTGACTCGAGTGGGTGAGTCGGTCAAGCATGTCACTGGCGGCTACAAGCTGAGGAGTCGGCCTCTCGAGTTTGCAGCCATAGGCGAGTACTTAGATACATTTGCGCTCAAGCTGGGAACCA